>NC_135339.1:51477999-51784266 GCF_023851605.1 Tamandua tetradactyla
TAGACTCTTAAGGTTCAGAAACTTTAGAAAATCATAGCCCTCTTTTTCTTCCCTACACATTCGTCTCTGGCACCCAATTGCCATAAATACAGGGGTCAGGGCTGGGTACAGCGATGGTCACAAATGGACTTTAGTTTGCAAGGAGGAAGGAGCGAGAGCAAATGCAACCATATGGTGTTTACGTGTTTTCCATGTCAGTGAGCAAAGGGATGAGCAGGGAGAGCCGAGGGAAACTTGGGAGCGAACAGGCTCTCCCAAGCCCGGTTTGGTTCTGCTGTTAATGACACACTCCAAAGAGACCAGCTCTTCCATCCAGGCACAAATGCAGCTGTGTGTGTGTCTGTGTGTCTATGGGTGAGAGACAGAAAGACGGACACTGCCAGTCCTGACTGGGGAAGGCAACCTCAGACATGACCGCCAGCTGACAGTCTCTGTTCCTGACAGGGATTAGGACTCGAACTGGGTTCTCGGCAACACAGGGCACAGAACAAGTGCCAGAGGGCACAAAAGAAGTGGCTTTGGAGCCACCATGCCTGTTTATCTCTACTGGTCTGATAGGGCAGTGTTGCAGAGATGACAGGCTCACCCTTTGGGGGACTGGGTGAAGCTGGGAAGGGGAAAGATGAGCCCCAGGCCCTGTAGTTAGTTCCACAGAGAAGGATGTGGTGGTGAAGAGAAGGGAATCCGCTGGGTCAGGAAATACAGGGGTATCAGCTCAGGGTCTCATCTGGGGGTGAGCGAAGGTGGATGCTCCAGGAAGTGGATCTCTGGAGTGCTGGAAGAGAGTATAAAACCAAGAATCTGGCAGCGAGATGTCCCCAAAGACATTATGAGATTTTTTTTCTGATAACAGTTGCAACAAGCTGCAAGGAAGAACTGCTGTGGAAACCACTAAACGGGCTGAAGTCAGAACAAGACTGTGCCAGCCAGCTGTTCTTCCAAGGAACATCCATTGAGCATTCACGCCATGGCTGGTACTGGTTTTGCCACTGGATGACCACTGGTGGGAAACAATGGGGAAGTGGCAGCCCCCACCCCCTACCCCAAAGCCAGGATGACGGGCACTCTGCCTCTTTGTTTCTTCTCCCCCATCCTTTTCTTCTGCCTCCTCTTCAGTGAAGAATCTGCTACTTATTGGCCACTGCCTCAGCCAGTGCAAATGGGACATAAGCCCTATATGTGTCTCTGGCCAATCTGAGTCTAAGGCTGACTCAGGGTGTTGGGGAGGGCATCCTCAGTGCTGCTCTCCCTTCTCCCTTCCCAGCCCTGTCCCCCCAACACTGAGATGAGATGTGGCGTGGGGTGCAATTACCTGAAACGTGAAGTACCCATCTGCTGGGGCATTCAGCATGTTACATATCTGTAGAGCAAGAGGAGACAAAAATCCTTTTGAAATATCAGTGGTGAAGCTATTTAAACCCACAAAGCAGAATACGAAAAAAATGCGTTGAGAGTGGGAGTGTCTTACATAGCTCTTGACTGCTCACAGGCAAATTATTCACACTGGACCTTAGCTAGGGTCCAGTGTGAATAATTGAGGCTGGCATCTCTTCTGCTAATGAAGTCACTGAACAACAGTTAGCACGATCTCTACTTATCCCCACTCTTCTAGCCTTACAGATTCCTCTTTTAAATTCAAAGCAACTAGGTGTTAGGCCCACCACCTCACACCTGCCCCAGCATCACTGCCAGCTGAGCAGAAAGGCAGTGGTGCTGGCGCATGTGTGAGGTGGTGCTGAGAATGCTGCTCATTTCTAATGTGGGATGTGGGATGGTAGGAGGTGGAAAAGCGAGATGGTGTGTAGTTACAGCAAAGTAAGGACTCACTGTGAGACATCACTTTAAATACTGGAACTCAGAGACTTTCCATTAAAACCCGCAAGGACAAGAAATCACTCCATTTTTGGTCACTGTGAATCATCTGCACCTTTGGTTATATACACAAATGGGTCTTCATAAAAGACTATCACTTTCTTCTCATCAAAATTATACAAGATACATAAAATCACAGCATTTGAAGGCTGGAAAGGACTTCAGAAATTAAGTTGAAGCCTTTCCTTTTGAAGATGAGGAAATAGAAGCTCAAAGAGGTTAAGTGATTTATTCAAATTCATAGGATGAAACGAAAACAAGGGTCACCAGTGAGGGTGCTGGTGAATCAGCTCTCCCAGGTAGGTGGTATAAAGTCCATATTTGTAGCACTTGCCAATTGTCCTGGTGTAAATACCCCTAGCATGGGCTACTTCAGGCTGCCAACAGTCATGTGCACAGGTTTGAGTGGGGCCCCTACACCACCACACCCAACCCAGGCAGCCTGAGATAAGTGCTTTCTGAGAGTGGTTGAACCAAGTCAATCACTTTTGGACTGGTCTTATAAAACGAATGGGAAAAACATTTCAAAGCTTTTATTCACATATACAGCCTAAGAACTTCAGGATTCTTTTACACCTTTCCTTTAATTTCATGATCCAATATGAATGAATTACATGAATAAATTGGCTGAGTGTCCTTTAAATATGTTTTGGAGAGGCAAAAAGAAACTTTTTCTTCTTTCCTGACTTTTCCATCAGCAGTATCTGTTTCACTCTATGCTTTCGGGTCTCTAGACAGCATTGACAGAGGAGTCAAGGCTTTAAGAGGCCAAAGCTTTTAAGCTTTTATTTCAGTATTCCGTTCTCTCTCCCTCTCTCTCAGAACTGGCATGCCATCTTGATTCCAGCTTAGTTTTAGCCTATATTTAATACCTCCAATTCTAAAAATGAAACTGAATTTTTGTTTTTAATGTTTAAGATTTTCAGCAGTAAGAAATTGGAAAACTGAAGTCTGTCATCCCCATTCAGATCTGGGATTTGCTTGTTTAATTCTGGGGGCCCACGTGCACACGTTTCCTCAGTCCAGTGAGTTCTTATTGACCTCGCTGACAAGGGCTTGGCTGGCTCACCCTAAAGCCTGCCTTTCTCTCTCTATAAAGAAGGATTTGTGACAAAATTGTTATGGAGGGAAAGATTTTAAATTTAAAAATTTAAAACATCTAAAAAGAAAAGTGTTTAAACAATTTAGAGTATTTTCAGAATATATTTATCCATAAGCAAACAATTGCCATTAAAATTGAAGATCATTTTTATTATACAGAAAACAACATTTAAAATTTTTTGAACTCCCATCTCTTAAATAATTGGGCCAAAACCCTCATTTTACAGATGAGAACATTAAGACCCAGAGAAGTTAAGGGATTAGCCCACAGTCAATGTCAGGACCAAGAAAAGCAACCAAGGATTCCTGAGTCTTAGCCTCTTACTCTCCTCACCGCAACTGCATTGCCTGATCACAGCAGGTCCCCCGGGAGTGGCTTTCCTCTGGCTAGGTTTGCCAAAATGTTTTGATATCATTTTCTTGACCAGTGACTTGCGACCATGGCAATTTTGCCCTCCAGGGAACATTTGGCAATGACTGGAAACAATTTTGCTTCTCATACTTAGGAGTTGCTACCGGCAGAGGCCAGGATGATGCTAAATGTCCTATAATGCACAGGACAGCTCTCCTAAATAAAGAATTCTCTGACCCCAAATCTCAATAATGCCTCTGTTAAGAAACTCTATTCAACACTCAAAACATGCATGTGTTGCATAGGTCCTGCCTTTTGTAAGTCCATAATGTAGAGTGACATTTTGAGAGTGAAAGGGAAGATTAATAACTCACCAGGACAACAGGTAAAAACAGATGTCCCAGGCAAACGGGTGTATGTTCACCTTATATGGATTCCCAGGACACAGCTCAAGGTCAATTCTCTGAAAATCACTTTGGGAATATTCATCTGTCCAATGAGAAATTTTGTGACAAATACCTTAAGCCAGATTTGCAATAGCTTGCCACAAGTCTTGGGCCACCAACAGCAGGGAAAAAGCAGGGGCAGGCCCAAAGGCGAGTCCTGAGACATGAAACGTGGTTGCTTTGCAGTGAATCTGTACACCAAAACTTGGAAAAAATCCACAACGACTTTGTGACCTGGTCACTTGGAAGTTGGTTATATGGTAAATTGATTATTAAGCAAATTAGCCATTCAACGAGTTGGCTTTTGGCAAATTAGCCATTCAGTGAGTTGGCTTTTGGCAATTTAACTTTCTGCAACTTAATTCGGGGGATACGAATTGCTGAGGTTAGGTGTCTTAAAATTGAGACATGGTCCTTCATTCTGGTTGCAACAGCTTTGGGGATACCGAACTTGATAAGAGCTCCAAACAAGGGTCTAGTAGACAGTCTGTCAGGGGATCAAAAACTGGGGACAAATGGTCAAACTGTTCAGCTGACTTAGGATGGCTGAAAAACCCTTGGACCCAAGGGTTCAGTTAGGAATGAATCTGAATGTTTTGGTCATTACCACACATCACTATCAAGTCAGGAATGCTATTGTTAAAATGTTTCAATATTTTGGAGCAATTTTGAAAACATGATATTCATGCATCTATATTGCCATTTATTTCTAAAAGATGTACAATTGCTTTTCTTTTCTCATTTTCTGTTTTTCCCCTTTGGCATGCCTCTACTCTGGGGTGAAGGGAATGCATAACCTAGAGCAGCTGTAGCCATGTTCCTGAAGCCACTGAGCCCAGGGTTTAGGCTTCCTGTCTGAAACCACAAAGGAAAGCATCCCCCATATAAATCTTCCCCTTTAGCCACGCACAGAATTTTCCTCATTCTGTCACCATACAAACCCAGCAAAATTTGCACTTTTAGCAGAGGTAAATTCGTGAAAATAAAAGGAAACACTAACTACCTAGATTTTGTTTAACTTTTCCTTTATATAGGTTTCTCTTTTGTCAGTAATTTTCCATGCCTCAAGAGAATTGGCCGAGGTAACTGTACTTGGGTAGAATTAAACCCAGCAACAATCACATCATTGATTTCCAAAGAACATCTGAAATTCATGCAGTTGCAGAATAAGAAGTTGAGGGGTGGATGGATCTTTCTTACGTTGATTAAATATTTTTGCTCAGAGTTGAGAAGTCTCCAGTTAACTTGCATTCAACTGCCAAAATTCTCTATGTTCTAGGCCAAAGGAAGAGGTCATCTCACCCTTACCTGGTGTATTTTTTTGTGCTTTCACAGTTGTTTTTTATCTCTTAGCTAGTAATTAATTAATTACTATGTTATTTAAAATTTGAATTTATTCAATAACTTACAAGTCCATTTTCAGCAACATATGTTGGCAATCCGCTAACAAGAGTCCAGTGGTCTGCGGGAGGCGTCCTTTAGGAAGATTAGAAGAAAGAAAATCATTGCTATGCAGATAGATGTGCTATGTACAAAAATAAAGTCGCATCTCATGCAGCTGCTTCATGACAGCACTCACGGAATCACTTTGATCTCTTCCTTTCCATGTAAGATGTAATCAATGACTTTATAAAAGATGATTTCCTATGAGGGAAAGAGGAGAATAATAATCTTATTTCTCAAAGAAAACATTTCTGTTTTAAGAATTTGAATCTTTAAAACCCCTTTTCATGACTCTTAGAAACAGATGAGGTTTTAATTTCCCAACTATAGTTTTCTGTATAACATAAATCACCAAACTACATATATCCTTATTATAAGTTCATAATAAAAACAGAACTATTGTTATCTGTTTGTTTATACACAATACAGGCTGTTTAACTAAATTTAGTTTTTAAAAAGTAGAATTCAATCAACCAGCTTTTGGGGAGAATCTTTGCTATCAATTCACCAGCAAAGATGTTTTTAAACTGATTTCTTTTCTGTTCTCCAAAAGCACCCAATATTAATAAGTTTCCTCAAACAAATCATATAATTTCTTAACCTCAGTTAATGCTTCCACTTCCCAGCTGTAGAATGAGTAATAACCCCCTTGCAACACTGGTGTATCTAAATAGGTGGCTCAGAAATAGAATTCTACTTTATATTGTCAAAGCTGGAATGGACTTGAGAACTTGTCCCTGTTCATGGGGACGATGAAGAACCTGCGGCCTGGACACCTTCTATCCCAATCCCTTCCCCTTCTCGTGTGCTGGGAATGTATAGTAGCGAAGAAAACAAACAGTTCCTGCACTTGTGAAACTTGCAGCCAAAGGGAAAAGTAAATCCAAACCAACCCCTCCTTGGAGATTCCAATTCAGCCAGTCAGTAGAGAGAGGCCTGGGTATGTGTATATATATTTAAAGAGCTGTGCGGGTGGGTGGCTCTGATGCATTCCCTTCCTACTGAGAACCAGTGATCTGCCAAGCTCGAGCTTTACAGAAACGGAGAGGTTAAACAATGAGTTTAGGCAAGGCCCACCCAGATAGCTAGGGGCAGAGCTGGGACCTGGCCCTCAGACTCCCTGTACAGTGCTCTTTCTGCCATTCCAGGGTCCCACAGAAAGTTACAGGACTAGAACCCAGCCTTCCCCTGGCTGGGGTTCATTCCTCTACACTCCGCCCCTCTTAGTTTTAGCACTTGATACCACACACAGACATCAACAGGGAAGATGTTTGCACTTACACGGCCATCTGGTGTCTTTGGGCCTTTATAAGGCTCAACTTCTCCAAGCTTGACTGGCCACTCATCATAGAATTCCTGGAGGAAATTATATTGAAATATTATTAAGCAAACTGTTCCATGACTTACCAAATCTTGTATGAATTTGCTTTTGCAAAAAAAAAAAAAAAAGTATGTTAATTTATGTAATTCTGGAATTTTAGAGCTAGAAAATGATCTCTAATTCCCTGAGATACTGATTAGCTTGTGACTGTGAATGAATCATTTAAATATTTTCTCATCTATAAAATTAGGGATAATAGAATTTATACAATAGGGTCCTTGTGAAGATTAGCTGAATAATACATACACAATACCCAGTGTACAGTACACTTAAAAGCACTAAATATATAACATCTCTTTCATAGACAAATGAAATCCAGGTAGTTCGAAAGGCTTGGCCAAGGTGACACAGAGTGACCAACACCATTGGTTACCTTACCCAACATCCATTCCTTGCTTACAGAACGTGATTTTAATTGGGTTTCAGTTGGCAATTTTTTTGAGGGAAGATGGGCCCTGGCCCAGCACCATGCAGGAATGGTGAGTAGTCTACATGAGTTGCCTGGATTGGACAGAGGACAGGTCCAGATCTAGGCAATGAAGAAGGGAGAGAAGTCTGCAGAGAGGCTTTTGGGGAAAGGTGTTCCTCCTGATAAAAAGTTGACACTGGGTGGAAATGACTCCCAATTTTGTTGTGTCCACCTGCTGTGCCTCGAACCATGGTGGCCAATTTGCCACCATTAAGAGATTTCACCAATGTGCTGGAGATTTCAGAGACCTATCCAGGAAGAGATGGAAAGTATCTGGGACTTTGATAACTGTATTGCACTCTGAATTAACCAGCTCTAGAACTGTCCTACCTTGAAAATTCTTGTTAAATGAGATGCAAATCTTATCGTTAAAGGCACTTTTAGCTGGGTTTTCTGTTACTTGTAGCTGAAAGAATCCTAACTGATAAACTCAGTCAGAAAGCCCCAGAGCTAGGATCACAGCCCAGCTTTCCTGATGCCTGGTCCTCTGTTTCTCCACCTAAAACAATTACCCTGAAATAATAATTTCCAATACATGAATAGTAAGAAATATAAATGATATGATATTCATTATCTATGTCAAATGAGGAGAGCTCCAATAGAATTAAACAAAACAAGAAATGAGCATTACATTGTTTGTGAATAATAAATATTTCATTAGTTCTTCTTTAAGATAATTCAATCTTTTGAATATAAAACATCAGATTGGTAATCATAATATCATTTATTATGTCCTTAATATGTGTTTGATACTGTATATATATCTAATCATCATCATAGATGAGAGAGATGTCCTCATTTTACAGATGAGGCAACCAAGAATCAGGGAAGTTAAAAGACTTGCTGAAGACACAAAGAAGTGGCAAAACCATACCTTCTTGGTACTGTTTTTTGTGACCTGTCGTGAATGATTATTTAAATAGAGTATCCATGCTTTAATGGGTAGCATTTCATGTGATGTGTATTTTACAGGTAATTTTAGCTGAGACAAAAAATTATGCAACAAGGACCTTCTCTTTGGTCATGGCCAGCAGTCCAATGGAGTATCGTTCACAGTTCAGATATGTTCTAACTGTGTAGAGGGCTTTGTGAAACTGTCTCTCTACATCTGTGAGTTCTTCAAATACTTTATTGGCTGACCACATAAGAATCTGAAAGAAGATTTTAAAAAGAAAAGTTAGAACAAAGTACAAAATGAAGAGATAGAGCATTAAGTAGAAGAAAACATGAGGTATATCAAATAAAATGAATATATATTGCCAATATTAATTCAATTGTATTTTTGAACTTGTATATATTCAACAAACTGCTCATATTCTCTAAGTGAGATGAGGACTAGACCACCAAAAGTCTGTAGATTTATGAAGGGGAAGAGGCCATGACTGGCTTCCATTCCAAATGCTTTGGTTCCAAAAGGAAGTTCCTAAAAATGGATGCAAAGACAGCCAGAAGGCAGAGGGTTCAGTGTTGGTGGCCCCCTAGGTCCTGCTGGGGAGAATGCCACCAGCCTCCTTCCACGCACCCTGGGCTAATCAGAGATAACTTTACCTGGAGAGTTAGAATGGAAAAGGACCTGGAAACCCTCCATCCCAACCCATGCCCCTCATTGTACAGATAAAGACACTGAAGTACAGAGTGGTCCAGACAGGTATTCTGGCGACCAGTCCTGTGTTATTTATCCCTCTGCCTCCTGGAGGCCATTGGACTTTCAGAGGAGGGATTTATTCCTCAATTTAATAGCAGCCCCATTTGAAGGAATAATGATTACATCCTAAGAGCTATTTATGAATGATTCCATTCAATAACTGTTTAATATGAACCATGTTAGGTAAATACTATAATTATCATCACCACCTCATAGACGAAGAAACCAAGGCTGCCCAGGGTCTAGATTGAAGAAAGTCAAATTTATATCTACAAATGGAGTAACTGGCCACATATGTAGAGGACTCTCAGGGCCTCTGTCACCTGACTGTCCTCACCTGTTTGCCAATACTTGTAATTCATTCCTGAGACCAACCCTCTTCTTGCACAATGAGAGCTTGGGTGAAAAGTAAAAATCAGCCTGAGAGGCGGGTATTAACAATATCAGGCTCTTTCCAGAAAACAGAATTGGATTTGGGAGGAGGGCTGGGGAGACCATGAGAGGATATGGGGCTAGAGCTTTGGGGGTTGGCTCCATGAGGGCCCGGGAGGAGCTGGGGCTGTTGGCTCTGGGTCTCTTTGCCGGACAGATCAGTGGGGTGATAAAAGTTGCCTTCCCTTTACCTGGCTTCTTCGGGATTCGACACCATACAGGTAGTTGGCATGATGCAGCTTAAGGACTATAGAAACAAAATTGAGGTATTTGGAGAAGACCTACAGGTGGCAAAGAAAAACAAATTACAGTTGTGACATCTTTCTTTCCTTTACACAAACAAATAAAATTCTTGTACCTCTTCATCCTGTTTGGAGAACTCGGGTGCGTTTACTTTGTTAACTGCCATAACCACAGCAAGAACCTCCTTGCCTGTCACAATCGGGGTTGCCAGCAGGTTCCTAGTGATATATCCAGTTTGTTTGTCCATGAAGTCAGAAAAATGATTGTTCTGAAAGAAACATTTGCACATTTGCTGAAGCAACCCATGGAATGGTAGACCCAGGAATAGTGACAGATCCTTCTCCCTAGTCCCCACGTCTTACGGACAGGCAGCAGGGCCCCAGCACAGAGGTCCTGACCAAAGGGCCTCCTGCATACCCCCATTCTGTGGTTTCACCTGTCTGTTTCAGAAGGTCGGTTTCCCACCTGAGCTCTGGCCTATCTAGGTGAGGCTGAGGTTGGGCAAGGAAAAAGAGGTGATGTCAGGGTACATTAGTTTCCTAGGGCTGCTTTAAGAAATGACCACAAATGGTGGGGCGTAAAACAATAGACATTTATTCTCTCGTGGTTCTGGAAACTAGAAGCCTGAAATTAAGGTGCGACAGGGTTATGCTCCCTCTGAAACCTTTAGGGGAGGATACTTCAATGACTCTCTCCTGGCTTCTGGTGGCTTCCAACAATCCTTGGCATTCCTTGGTTTGTAGCCGCATCACTCCAATCTCTGCCTCCACCTTCATATGGCCTTCTTCCCTGCATTTCTCTCGGTCTCCAAACTCCCTTTCCTTATAAGGACACCAGTCATTGGATTTAGGGTCCACTCTAATGCACTCTGAACTCATCTTAACTTGGTTACAACCACAAAGACCCTATTTCTAAATAAAGTCGATTCTCAGGCTCTGGGTGGACATGGATTCGGGGGCAACACTATGCAGCCCAGTACACAGGGCCACATAGAAACTGAGGTGCCAAGAGTAAGGGCGAGAAGGCACGGGGTTGCAGTAAACAAGAGTGTGTGCAGGGAAGGAGCTCACCTTGGGATTAGAGACAGCTTTTATCCCAAGGTTAGAAATCGTGTTAATTACCAAGGCAAAATGTACACTTGGAACCAGTCAACTCATCCATCATGATAATAAAGAAAAAATGACTACTCCCCCCCACACCCAAACTCTTTCCAACCTCACCAACCTGTGTAATCAGTGTTTACCTGCTTGGTATGTCTCTTTCTATATCTTTCTCTACAATTATGCAGAGGTTTTTCCTTTCAATTTTTTTTTATAAACTTTTCTAATTTTACACAAGATGCTCATCATTTAACAGTATCCTACGGCCTTCTCCCCAAGCCAGCATATATGGCTGTGAATTCATGTTTTTAGATTCCTGCTCAGTATTCCACACAGCGGATGCTCATGAGCCACTTGACCATTCTCTTCTAACAACTCAGTCTCATTATTGTTTTTCTCCACTACAAACAAAACTACATGAGTCATTTTTGTTTTACCTTTTATGGGATGGATTCCCAAAGTAGAACTCCCTCTTGCTGGACCCACAGGTATATGCAGTTTTTATTTACATACCTACCAGAGGAGCCCTTTCACAAAAGCTTGAAATTTTCATTTCTACTAGCTACATATGAGAAGACCACCTTTTTGCCAGCACCAGCTACTTATCTGGTTTTTAATGTTCAGCCAAGATGATGGTTTTCATTCATATATTTTATTTCTCTTTTTGTGAGAGAGGAAAATGGCTCCTCCAAGATATAAGCCTCATACTGTAGATGAAAGAGAAAATTCTAATAAACCAGTATGGCAAGGCAAGAGGTGAGCGATGAGTTTGGAGCAGTGACAAAGGAAGAGCTTGAGAAGGTCAAAGAAAGCTGTAAACTCAGCTGTAATTTTGGAGAATTCCACTCTAGATGGGTATAAACCCAGCACTGTATGGGTCCTTAGGTTCTTTCCTTTGAACCTGGTCTTCTCCAATAAGAGAAGATGGAGTATGGCAGAGAAGATAGGATTTAACACATGAGTATGATTGCTGAATCATTATATTGATATTTCTTTAGTCTCCAGTGTCTTGGAGCAACTAGAAGGAAACACCCAAAATCGTGGAACTGTAACTCATACCAAACTCTGATATCTGTTCTGTAACTAATTGTTGCAGTGCACTTTGAAATTTATTGTTTTGTATATATATTATTTTTCATGATTTCAAAAAAAAAGATCTTTGGACTAACCCTGAGACTCATTAGCCTAAGTTGGCTTGGTGCTCCTTTCACAAGTTGTATTATTTTCATTTCCCCAAGTTGAAGGTGCTTCTAAAAACAGGATAAACTTTGGAAGCTGGACTCTGCTCAGTTTCCCAAAGAAAACACGTGGGTCTGCTGACCAGAATTTCCCACTAGGGATCAAGGGTTGTTCGATCTCAGCACAGAGCAGTGTTTCTGGGCAGCACCTCAGAATCACTTGCAGAAAAATGCAGATTCACTGACCTCACAACAGTTTCACCTAACGTTAATCTCCAAGACAGGGACCAGGGAATCTGTACTTTTAAGTAACCCAGGTAACACATTTGCTTAACCAAATGTGTGAATCACTCCCCAGGAGGATCCTTAGAAATGAGACCATTTACTATGAAAACGTGTTGTGCTAAAGGAGTCAAATACAGCTCTCATCCTTGGCCTCTTCCATGCCTCTTCCAAGGCAGAAACACACACCCCAACCATGTATTTGGGAGGTGCCATCTCACAGTGGCTGAGAACAGATGATGAAGTCAACATTTCCTTGCAAACATATTGCACACAGCAGCTTCAAATCTTAATGCCACTTCCCTCCCAGATTCTATATACAGGGTAATGTTCTCAAGGTCAATTGCCTGTTTTGAGAAAATGGCTTATAACTTTCAAATTTTTAATGCTGGATTATTATTGCATCTGAAAGCCTTGAATAAAGCACCTCTGAAATTACAGATGAGGGCACCTGACTGGAACGCTGGGAGGTGGAGCTTTCTGGTTCTCCTTTTAATATTTTCACTAGCTCAGACAATCCTGAGATTTCTTTGAGAAAGTCCTGTGTTTCTCTTGACTCCCAAGATCCCTTCATGGTTCTTCTTCAAAGAAGCCACTAAAGGCAACTGGAAACCTTGTTTACGGCCACAGGTCCCAGGCCCCTCCTGCAATCGCAGTCTTGTTAAATCCTGATTATAACAGGGCTAACCCTTCAGATCAGGAGGCAAAAAGAGAGGAAGGAAGAAAGGAGGGAACAAAGGGAGCTCTAAGGACTGGTTAATTATTGAACACTTAGGCCTTGTTCCATGACTGTCTTTTAAACCATGACAAGAATCATGACTTGAAGAGGTTATCTCTCAGTCTCCACTTATTTACAGTTTTCCTGCCATTTTCCTGTTTTAAAAACAGGCAATTACCACTGATCCTTTTTGTTACCTACTTTCAGCCTCCAAGTCACCTTCATCCTTACCACCACCACACACCATCATCATCATACCATAGCTATCCTTTATGGACACCTACTAGGAGCCAGGCACTTGGCGCACATTTAGTCTGTACATAGGGCTACCTCCATTTCTCAGGTGCAGAGCCTCCTGTCTTTCACATAACCACCAAATCTCAGACCTGGTCTGTGCCCCGTCCTGTCTGATGGCGAAGCTCCCACACAACGCCAGGTGGCTTCCCTATTGCCACTTTCCTGGACCCCCAAGGGCAAGGGGACCAGCTGTGTGTTTTTATCAAGGCTCAAGAAGTCCCTCCCTCCCAGGGGTCCTGAATGTTCACCAGAGCGGAGGTGTGTATGACCAGCACGTGGTGGGAAGAGGTGGCCTCAGAAGGTCTCTGGTATGGTCCCAGACCTGCTCTATCCTACACATTTGACCTTGAGCAGTTTCCTTCATATAGAGGATGGAGATAAAAACATGCTCCTTCAGTTCAGAGGCTTTGTCAGAATCAGGAAAGATGAAGCATAAGAAAATGCTTTGTAAATTGTGAAATGCAATGAAAATGTGATGGTTCTAGTTTGCTGGCTGCCAGAATGTGATATACCAGAAACAGAACAGTTTTTAAAAAGCGGAATTTATTAAGTTTCAAGTTCATAGTTCTAAAGCTGTGAAAATGTCCAAATAAAAGCAAATCTATAAAAATGTCCAAATGAAGGCACCAACAAGAGGTTACCTTCACTCAAGAAAGGCGGGTGAAGTTCAGGGTTTGTCTCTCAACTAGAAAGGCACATGGTGAACATGGAGGCATCTGCTAGCTTTCTCTGCAGGCTTCTTGTTTCATGAAGCTCCCCCGGAGCATTTTCCTTCTTCATCTCCAAAAGTTTCTGGCTGCATGGGCTCTCATGGTTCTCATGGCTCTGCAGTTTTCTCCAAAATGCTTTCTCTTTTAAAGGGTTCCAATAAACTAATCAAGACCCACCTGGGATGGGTGGAGCCACATCTGCTGCTCATCACAGGTTAGCACCCACAGCTGGGCATGTCACGTCTCTGTGGAGATCATCTAATCAACTTTCCAACTGGCAGTGCTGAAACGGCTGCCCCCTCAGGATGGATCAGGATTAAAAAGTGGCTTTTCTAGGGCACGTAATCCTTTCAAACTGGCACAGTGACTAATCAGAAATATCATTTAAAACATTGGTTTCCACCTTTCTCATTGTAGATTTTACTGCAACGGCAAAGTGTGGTAAAACTGCAGGGAGGTAGAGTGGGATGGAAAGAGGCCCGGACATCGCCAGGAGGCCTAGATTCCATCACAGCCTTTTGCTTTCGATGCCCTGTACCAGGACTTGAGGAGAGCGGCCCCGTGTCCTCAGCTTCCCATCTGCTGGATTAGCTGGACAAATCTCTATACCTTTCCATTTCTAATATTCTACTGTTTATTTGAAATTCACTTTCTCCTTCTGTCTCTGCCTAGCCATTAGATTGATGCTTTTTGACATTAGCTGCATATTGGAATCACCTGCGGAGCTTTTAGGACCTATTGACGCCTGGGTCCCAACCTCTGAGATTCTACTTTAATCGATCTGTCAAATCTCTGAAATCAGTCCTTCTTTTAAAAAAGCTCCCATTTAGTGTGTTTTTTAAATTTTATTGTGTTACTATATATATATATAAGATCTGCCACTATAGCCAATTTCAATTGTACAATTCAATGACATTAATTACATTTGCGTTGTTGCATGGCTAACATAATCCTCATTCAACTTTATTTTTGGATGCTCTACTGTGGAGATCACATTTCCCTCTTTTTCCATGTGCCTGTCCTGTTATTGCAGCACCACTTGTTGAATTTTTTTTTTTTTCGGGGGCAGGGTTAGGGGTGGGGAGGGAAGTGTGTGGACTGGGAACGGAAGCCGGGTCTCCCACATGGTCGGTGAGAATTCTACCACTGAACTACCTTTGCATCCCACTTATTCAACTTTAATATGCAGCCAGGATCAAAATCCACCACTGTAGGAAAAAGTGCTACTAAGCAGTAGAAACGGAGAACCTATGAGCCTCCTTGCTTCCCTCTGGGCTCAGGAGAGTGACTGTCTGTCTTCACCAGGACACACTTACGCCCTCTGTCCCACTGAGACCAACCCTGAGTCCTGGAAAAGCGAGATGGGGGAGGGGAGACCTCCCCCTGGGCTGCCCTGAGCAGTGACGTATGCAGCGGACAGGAACAGACCAAGGACACCTGGTCTTTCTGGCAAGCAGCTCACTGAGCCATTTTCTCCTCAACAACAGGAACTGGACTCATCGATTACCTACTTCAGCCCAAATCATTTTACCCACCTCTTCTTTAAAAATATTTTAGGAAATAGAAGTCTCAAGTGTCACTTTGTTATGTTTGATGCCCTAGAAATTGTGGAGAGGGGCTCAGCCAGAGATGGTCAGGAAGCGCATTCCCATGAAAGCGCATTCCCATGAGAAGCGCCTCGGGGCGTGGACCTGGCGTCCTAACTAGAATCTGCAGAACTCGGCCTCAAGGGCACAGGCCAGTTTAGTTGCCTTAGTAGCTGCAGTCTGCCTCAAAAGCGAACGTAACCAGGCTTAAACTCAGGGAAGAGAGGAATAGAAAGGACGAGGGCCAAACCTCGCCCAACCGCAACCCTTGCCCCCGAGGGTGTCCTGTGGTTGTTTGCTGAATTTTGCGGATGTTTGACGACTTCTATGCCTTCTGGATCTGTCCTCCTGTAATCAGCTTCAGAAGGCATGTGGGGGATTAGCGTCCAGCCTCTCCAGCTGACCCCACTCGCAGCTTGTAATAAACCCCACACAGAGAGATAATCAGGCGCCGCGACCATTCAACTCGGCTCCGACCTGATCCACGGCTCCCCTTAATACTGAATTGTATTGGGAACAGTGTGTAGAAGGGCTAGCAGGAGTGGCTCCAGGCTGGTTCCTGTGATTGTCCCTGAGTGGAGGGACAGTGCATAATCTGTACTCTCACTTACTTGCATTTTATAATTTTTCAAAAATGGACCTGGATTGTGGTGGTTAAAAAGAAAAAGTTAATATTCTATTTCTAAAAAAGCAAATATGCCTTGTATCAGTGCAGCATGCTGTTGGTCTGCAGGAAGGCCCGAATTCTTGACAGCTCTGAGTCAAGGGGCTGGGGAATGGTGGTCAGTGTGGACTTAATTCACATTTATAATGATCTGGATTTGAATATCTGACCTTTCAAATAGTAACTTTTTTTTTTTTGTCACAGTTGGTCTATAGATGAAATAATCAATTTACGAACCCATCCATTCCAAATAACTGAATGTCTTCATAGGGCTAAGAATGAGAGGTGTGGGGTGAGTTCACAAATCTTGGCACCTGGGCCTCTTGGCGGATCCCCGCCCCCCACCCCCACATTCCCCGCAGGGCCACTTGCTTTGCTTGTGTGTTCATAAGGGAAGGCGCTCCAAGGGCTGGAGGAGGTGTAACAGAGCAGGTGAGGGATGCATCAGGCCCCAGTAATGTTTCCCGATAAGATGCCAAACATTACAGGGGACATATTTATACTAAAAAATTACTCATTGCCCATCTGAAATTCAGAATTAATTGGGCCCGCTGTATGTTCATTTGCTACACCTGGCAGCCCTGGGCCCGGATGCTCCTCCTCCCGCCGCCCCACACCCCAGGTTATGACCAAACCAGCAGCACGAGGATGCCCCAACCCCCCAGACCACGGCCCTTTCCCAGGTTCCTCCCTGTGTCCGGCCCTACTGTGTAAGACCACCTACCTTTCTCACGTCTGGGACATTAAGAGTTTTCTTTGTGTGGGCCGCCCAGCCCACAATCCCAATGTCCAACGGAAACACAGTCTCTCTCTCGGGGGCCACCAGGTTGTCCTCCAACTTGGAGGTTGGGGTGACGTTCAGCAGCCTGGAGGCCACCTCCTGTGTGCCGTTGCGGGCCCGGCAGACGAACAGGCTGCAGCGGTCAGCCTGCAGCAGCGCAGCCAGCCTCTGGAGGACCCTGTGCACGGCGGGCTCCATGCCGCCCGCCTCCTCCTGCACCGCCGGCAGCAGCTGCCAGCAGAGCGCCAACTCCTCCACCTGTGGCGGCTCAGGGACCGAGGCACCGGCTTTGACAGAGGCAGAGCTGTTCTGGGTGGATTCGCCCGGCGCTTCCACCCGGAGCTTCTTGTCGAAGTACTCCTTGGCAAACCCAGGGTTCTCCTCGAGGTATTTCTCTACAGCATCTCGGCTGAGCTCACCCATAGCGTGGCTTGCTTTGCTGATATTGTTCAGAAAGTCCCTCAGAGAGTTGCCTGCAGAGCGCCGAGAAGAAAGTACATCCTGGTCAAAATTTCGGAGGGAAACATAAGTAGTGCCTTGAAGGAGCCTTGGAGGTCAAGCAGAATGTTTGCTGGACAGCTTTCAAGGTGCTGTAACTGCTGGGATGTGACAGAAGGTCCTGGCTTCAGGTGCGATTCAGGAAACAGAGGATTAAAGAGCTTTTCGGGGTACTAAATCTCTAAGCACTATTAGCTGATAAATCCTCAGAGAATCCTTAGAGCATCTTAGATCAGCCAGGCAAGTGGCAAATTGAGGTGGCTATTCTAGAAAATGTTAGCCCTTGTCGCCAGCAAAGAAGAATCGCTAACATCTCTGTTAATTATGCTGCATCCATCTGTTGGCAACTTGAATTATTTTTCATAACAGTTTTATACAAATGAAACTGTTTGGAACTGAGAAGTGTTTTGAAGAAAACAACCTTGGGCTTATTACTTGAGAGACAAGCATGTGCCAGTGACACAGCCTCATCAAAGCACAACTTAAACAACAATCCTGGTCAAGAGAAGTGATTGCAGAAAGGCAACCCATGCACCTGCCAACTGGGTTTTCCTGCTAAGCCTATTAATTTGGATTTGGGTTTCAGTAGTAATAGTCAGACATCACGCATTTTTGCCACAAGGTGCAGTCTTTATAATCGACTGGCTAATAACTATCTTGTCTGTTGCTAGGATCTTTAATGTTTCAGAGGCTTCTGCTGAGGAAAGAGCACGTATGACTACTGAGTGTTGTTTAATGTTCAGTTTATTAAGTTGATACATCTGTTAAGCACATTTTCCCAAATATTTAAACACTATTATGCAACTAATAAACTGCACATTTCATAAACCCATTTACCTGGAACATTTGCTGATTTTAGTCTTGGGTCTTTTAAACATTTCAATAAAGTTACAAGTCCAAAATGACAAATTCTCTTAAATTAAAACAGAGTATTAGCATGACTCTTAAAATCATTCCTATACCCACATTCAAATCCGTTTTGAAATATCAACTCTGTGGGTTTAAATTCCTAAGTGAAATGCTTTAGCTTGCTAGAATGACAATAATCATAATGAACACAAAAGAAAATCGGCCACTGAGGTGGCAGGTTCAACGTCACAAGTCGAGAGTGTCTTGGTGGAACAAAGATTCCCAGGGTAGCAGGATTTGACCTGGTATTCGTTGAGCTGTGTCCCTTTTCCAGTTGAGGTTCATTTGCTGCCCACCTCAAAGGGCCGGGGAAAGCACACGTCTTTTCTTTCTCTTCCCCGGGTAGCACTCAAATCTACTCACAGGAGGTTCCTCTTCAGATCACTATTTACTTATTATCACGCCGTTACAATTAAAATAATGCAGAGGCTGATCACCCAGGAGAAGGGAGTTGAGTCTGCCAAGTCACTCCTTTCGTTGGACCACTTCATTTTTCCATCACCATCTTATAACACAGATCTGGGCACTCTTCTTACCTGGTTATTTTGTCCAACCATGGCACAGTTTCTACCTCTCCCAAAATACAATTCCTTGATTCCATCCTTCCCTCCTTAAAAAGAGAGAGAAAAATACATATCTATTTCCCATATGCAGAATTACACTTAATAGAAGAAAACAAAATGTCAACATTCCGCTTACTTATAAAGATAAAAATTATCTAAAATGAAAAATATTCTGTTATAGACAGAATTGTTTTGTTTTTATAACTACTTGTACATTCATTCATTTGCTCATCTTTTCAAAGAAGTATATTAATTGTCTGTTACAGGCAAGGCACCATACTGGCTACCATGCTAGAGACTTCATGTTCTTCCTTATTTGATCCTCCTCTTCTCCCAGCTTTATGAGAAGATTATACTTCTCAGGCCTCCCTTCTCCTGTAGGGCCACATGACTAATTTTGGCCAATGGGTTTGGGGCAGAAATGCCACTTCTGGGTAGGAACAATTTATTGCCAGTATAAGAGCCCCCAGCTCTCCTTTCCTCCTCCTGCCATTTCGGTTCTAGATGGCAGACCTTCCTGAATGCCAGAAAGAGGATGTGATGGAGCAGGGCCCCTGCTGGCTGAGATGAACATATGGTATGAGTGGAAAACAAACCTTTGTTTTTCGCCTCTGAGATATGAGGGTTGTTTGTTATCACAGCATAACTAATTCAGTCCTGATTGTTGCACTTCTGCTGCAGGGGCTGCAGGGTGTGAATAAGGTTTAGTCCCAGCTTTAAAATCACTTATGGTGTAGCAAGGGAGATAAGGCTGGTGCACAGAAAGCCATGAGACATGGAACAGAATGTGACAAATACCAGTGGTGAGGTACACCCTCCTGGCTATGGGAGTACAGAAAAGGGCTCATCGTATCTAGAGTGGGTTGACAGGGGGTGGAAATCGAATGTATTCTAGGTGGAGGTCCCCGCAGAAGCAATAGCATTGAGTAAGGGTAATACTGGAATAGTGAGAGATGAATCAGGAAAGATTGACTGGACCTTGAAGACTAAACTGAGGGTTTTAGCCCTGGAAAGATTTTGAGTTTGCTTTACAAAGTTCATCTTGTAGTGGCTGAACCAGGTGAATTGAATATTGGAATACAGATTAAGAGTCTCTATTGCATTTGACTCATTATCAGACATGCTAAAAACATTTATAGGTTTTGACCCTGCAATCCTGCTTTGATGAATTCATTAAGAATGTATGTGATTAGTATAGCTACAAGGCTATTCATTACAAGCATGGATATTAAAATGACAAATTAGAAATACCCTAGAAATTTAACAATAAGAAGCTGATTAAATAAATGACATTATATCCACAGAACAGAAAACTATGCAGCTATTAATAGTGATATCATAAAAGTATACTTATTGACATGGACAAATATTTACAATATGTGCTTAATTACAAAATAGTGTTACTGTAAAATTCCATTAACATATATGTGTGCTTAAATTTATTTATAAACCTGGAGATATATACTAAAATATTAACAATAGTTTTATCTCAAAGTGATGTTATTTAAGATCTTAATTTTTTCTTCTTTTTTAGTTTACCTGATTATTCTGAAGTAACCACAATGAATAATGCATAGTTTGCATAATGAAGAAAAATAATTAAAGTTTTTAAGACTATCTCCATATTCTAGAGGTGAGTGCTTGCAGTTGTGCTGATGGGAATGAAAAAAAAAAAAGAAGGGACAAATGTGAAACACAATTCTAGGCAAGAAATGATAGAACTGATTAGATAGCGTGCTGGTTTGAAACTGTTGTGTACTCCAGAAAACCCATGTTCTTTAATTCGCATTCGATATTGCTGGGTGGGATCTTTTTTATTAAGTTGTTTCCATGGAGATGTCACCCACCCAATTGTGGGTGCTACCTTTTGATTAGATGGTTTCCATGGAGATATGTCTGCATCCATTCAAGGTGGAGTTGCTTATCAGAGTCCTTTAAAAGGGAGCCATTTTGGAAAAAGCCTTAGAGCTTTTTCACAAAGCCAGAGACCTTTGGAGATTAAGAAAGAAAATACCCCTGGGAAAAATGATTGAAACAAGAAGCCACAGACCCCAGCAGATGCCAGCCATATGCCTTCCCAGCTGACAGAGGTGTTCCAGACCCATCAGCCTTTTTTAAAGCAAGGTATGTTTTCTTGGATGCCTTAGTTTGGACATTTTTATAGCCTTAGAATTGTAAACCTGCAACTTAATAAATTTCCTTTTTAAAAGCCATTCTGTTTATGGTATATTGCATTCTGACAGCTTTAACAAACTAAAACAGATAGGAAAAGCAAGCAAGCAAGAAAGAAGGTTAACTGATAACTCCTTTGAGTATTGGATGACATTTTATAAAAGCAATGATCTTTTAAAGAGAAATATTAAAGGCAGGGCAAGATGGAAGCATAGTGAGGTTGGAATTTAGTTTGTTCTCCAGGGCAGCCAGTAAATAGCTAGGAACTGAATGGAACAACTGTTTGGAGGACTTCAGTGACTGGCACACAACGTACACCAGTCTGGAGTGGGTGGAATGGCTGAGATCCCACACAGAATTGTAAGTCTCCCAAGCCATGGTGTCCCTCCCCCATAGGCATGGCAGGCTGGTTCCCCAAGTAGAAAAGAAACAGACCATACTAGCATGAAGGAAAATAGCTCAACCAAGCTCCAACTGCAAATTAACAAATTCAGACTGTTTAGAACAGGCCCAAACACAGATAAACCTGGAATAAGCACTAAAGGAATCAGGAGTTTTCACCTCAGCAGAGAGGGAGTGGGGCTGACAGGAAAAAAAAACAACAACAACAGGTTTTTAGAGTTGGACAGCACAAAATACTGGAAAAGAGCTGGGCCCCAAGAAAAACAGGCATATAGAGCCTGGGGACATATAGAGCTATGTCTAGCTCTTAATTGGCAAATCTGGGGAGATGGGGTCTGGCTCTGAAAAGACTTTCTCTCTCTCTCTCTCTTTTTTTAAACTTCTTAACAGAACTGCAGGCACTGTCAGTCCTCAGCACTCCCCTAGGCAAGGGTGGAATTAAGACATGCCTGAGAGTCAAAGCAACTAGTCAGGTGAATGGGGAGGATAATTCCTAAAGAGTGTATTTTCCCCAAGAAAAGGGTGGCTGCCCTTCTTCAGGGAATTTAGGCCTCAAGGGATAGAAAGCAGAAACAACCTAAGCCCTCCTTCTACCTCAGCATCTGTCTCAACGACACCACTGAAGGGAGAGGCTGCTGAAAATTAAAGGCACTGTATCACTTTAATCCGTTGGGAAGCTATGGGCTGACAAGTGCCACAGCCTGGGCAGGATAGGAAAGCAGAGTCTTGAGGCCCCATAGGAAAGTCTGATAACCTGCCAGTTCTCACGCTTAGGAAAACTCAATACTGGTACACCGTCCTCCTGAGATATGGGCCTGTCTGGTCTAGGAAAATCTAACTGGGGTCAATCATATCTAAGGAAACTCTCCTCATAAAATGGTTCCATATAGGCAGGGCAAGAACCAGAAAAACCAGAGCTGAAAAATTCTGATCATTTAAACAGAACCTATGCTAGAGGTCTAGAATAAGATGAACTGAATGCCAAAGAACAGATAGTGAATAAGGCCAATCAACAAGAAAACCTTAGGTAAAAGAGTGAAAACTACCTCCAGAATAAACTAATTAAGGAAATCAAATGCCTATGTGTCAGCAAAAATTAATGAGTCATACTAGAAAAATAGAAGCTAGGGCCCAGTCAAAGGAATAAACCAACATTTCAAATGAGATACAGGTATTGAAACAACATGGAAAATCACATCAAAAATCAAACCAATGAGTTGAGGGAAGATATGGCAAAAGAGATGAAGGATATGAAGAAGACATTGGGTGAACATAAAGAAGAACTCAAAAGTTTGAAAAAAAGTGGCAGAACTTATGGGAATGAAAGGCACAATAGAAGGAATGAAAAAAAAAAAAAAGGAGACCTAAAACAGTAGACTTGAAGAGGCAGATAAAAAGATTAGTGAACTAGAGGACATGATATCTGTAATCATACACCCAAAAGAACAGATAGGAAAGAGAACAGAAAAATATGAGCATGGTCTCCACGAAATGAATAACAACATAAAGCTCATGAATATATGTTTTATGGATGTTCTAGAGGAAGAAGAGGAAAGGAGCAGAAAGACTAATGGAGGAAATTATCACTGGAAAATTCTCATCTCTTATGAAACACAGAAAATTACAAGTCCAAGAAGTGCAACCTATCCTAAACAGAATGGGCCCAAATAGACCTACTCCAAAACACTTACTAATTGGATTATCAGATGTCAAAGAAAAAGAGAGAATTATGAAAGCAGCTAGAGAAAAGTGATTAATCACATACAGGGGAAGCTTAAAAAGACTATGTGCAGATTTCTCAGCAGAAACCATAGAGGCCAGAAGGCAGTGCTATAATATATTTAAGATTCTGAAAGGGAGAAGCTACCAACCAAGAATTCCAAACCTTCAAAAGTTAGGAGGAGTTTAAAATATTTTCAGACAAACAGTCACTGGGACAGTTTGTGACTAAGAGACTGACTGTACCAGAAATACTAAAAGGAGCACTACAGGCAGATAGGAAAAGACAGGAGAGTCTGGAGAAGAGTGTAGAAATGAAGACTATGAGTAAAGGTAAAAAGATAAAAAAATAAGATATGACATATAAAATCCAAAAGACAAAATGGTAGAAGAAAGTATTGCCTTTACAGTAATAACATTAAATATTAATGGATTAAGCTACCCAATTAAAAGACATAGACTGTCAGAATGGATTAAAATGTAGGACCCATCTATACATTGTCTATAGAAGACTCACTTTAGACCCAAGGATAAAAATAGGTTGAAAGTGAAAGGTTGGTTAAAGATGTTTCATGCAAACAATAACCAGAAAAGAGCAGGGGTAGCTATGACTAATATCTGACAAATGACACTTCAAATGTGAAACAATTAAAAGTGGCAAAGGACACTGTGTTTTAATAAAAGGAACAATTCAACAAGAGGATATAACAATCATAAATATTTATGCATCGAGTCAGAGTGCCCCAAAATACATGAGGCAAACACTGACAACACTAATGGGAAAAGTAGACACCTTACCATAATTGTTGGAGACTTCAATTCCCCACTCTCATCAATGGATGATTTGATCCATCTAAATAGAGGATCAATAAAGAAACAGATTTTGAATAATATAATAAATGTACTAGATTTAACAGACATTTACAGAACATTACACTCCACAACAGCAGGATACACATTTTTCTCAAGTGTTCATGGATCATTTTCAAAGATAGACCATATGCTGGGTCACAAAGCAAGTCTCAATACATTTAAAAACATTGAAATTATACAAAGCACTTCCTCAAATCATAATGGAACAAAGTGGAAACCAATAAGGCAGAGGGCCAGAATATTCACAAATATATAGGGGCTAAACAACACACTATGCAACAACCAGTGGTCAAGGAAGAAATTACAAGAGAAATCAGTAAAAATCTCAAGCCAAACAAAACATATCAAAATTTATTGGATGCAGCAAAGGTGGTGCTGAGAAGGAAATTTATTGCCCTAAATGACTATATTAAAAAAGAAGAAAGAGCAAAAATTGAGGAATTAATTATTCACGTGGAAAAACTAGAGAAAGAAAATAAACTAACCCCAAAGCAAACAGAAGGAAAGAAATAACAAAGATTGGAACAGAAATAAATGAAATTGAGGACATGAAAATAATAGAGAAAATCAACAAAACCAGAAGTTGGTTCTTTGAGAAAATCAATAAAATCGATGGACCCTTAGCTAGGCAAAAAAAGAGAGAGAGAGAGGATGCAAATAAAGGGAAATATCAGAAGCCTGCCTTAGCACATGCACATATATCATTCTCCTCTTCTCTCCTTGACTCAGTCCCATTATTTTCACTGCTCATCTTCATCAGGGTAGTTACTGACAGAGTCTTCTCAGGGGCTGGAATATTCTTTTTGTCTCTTTTTTGTTGTTTACTTCTAGAGGCTGAAAAAAAAGCAATTTAAGAAAATGAAATATTTTAAAATCTAAAGTTACCAAACAGACCACTTAAAATGAATGTTTAACATTACAAAATGCTCATTTTATTGAACTTCACTGCTTGATTTTAAGGTCAAAGTGTCGATTTAAAGCATAGATTTTTAAAATAGAGAATTAACTGCTGAAGGTAGTGAATCAGAAAATCTTTAAATCAAGATATTAAGTGTTTCTAGATATTGACAATCAAATTTATTGATAAAATATCTTGATATGATACCTAGGTCAATGAGAAAATGCCATTCCATTTATATAGGATTTTTTAGGAATATGGGCATGACATTGACCGTGCATGAACAAGCATAAGTCACATGGAAGTAATAATAATAGCAGTGATAATAAGACTAGCTAACACAATGATGCTTATTCTGTGCCAGGCACTCATCTAAGGCCCTCACATACTAATTTAATCCTTACAACAACCCTACAAGGTAGATACTATTATTGCTTGCATTTTACAGGTGAGAAATTGAAGAACAGAGAAATTAAGTAACTTGCCCAAGGTCACACAGATAGCAAGTGAAACTTACTACAGTTTAATTTGATTAAATGAAAACATATATGTATGGGGTGTACAAGACATCATACTAGATGTTGTGGAGGAATATTCGAAAGACCCTACCTTTAAGTATGACTGGACAATGGTGGTGTATTATTTTGCCCATGTGCTCAAATGACCAATTCCTGAGACACCAGGGTTTCAAAGACAGAAAAAGTTTATTGCTAGACATGAAGCAGGAGACCAGATGGCCTATCAGCGCCAAGATCTGCCTCCCTGAACTGCAGTAATTCTTATAGTTTTATAGCATTAAAACCGTAATAAGTGTTCTACAACTAATTGTTGTGAGGTACTTTGAAATTTATTGTTTATATATAAATCTGTTCTAGTTTGCTGGCTGCCGGAATGCAATATACCAGAAATGGAATGGCTTTTAAAAAGGGGAATTTAATAAGTTGCTAGTTTACAGCTCTAAGGCCGAGAAAATGTCCCAATAGCAGGTCTATAGAAATGTCCAATCAAAGGCATCCAGGGAAAGATACCTTGGTTCAAGAAGGACGATGAAGTTCAGGGTTTCTCTCTCAAGTGAGAAGGCACATGGCAAACACTGTCACAGTTTCTCTCTTATCTGGAAAGGCACATGGTGAACACAGTCAGCGTTCCTCCCTCATCTGGAAGGGCACATGGCAAACACGGCGTTATCTGCTAGCTTCTTCTCCTGGCTTCCTGTTTCATGAAGCTCCCTGGCAGGTGTTTTTCTTCTTCATCTCCAAAGGTCACTGGCTGGTGGACTGTGCTTCTCATGGCTATGTCATTCTGCTCTGCTCTCTCTGAATCTCTTTCATTCTCCAAAATGTTTCCTCTTTTATAGGACTCCAGAAACTTATCAAGATCTGCCCAAATGCCAAGTTGAATTCTTGATATTCTCACAAGCAGTGTGGACAACCAAAGCTGTAGGCTGAGCTCCCAGTCTTGGGGTTTGTTCTATGAAAATTAACCCCACAAAGGTTAGGTCAAGTCTACTTAAAATTTAGCCCTAAGAGTCACCCCCAAGAGAGCCTCTTTTGTTGCTCAGATGTGGCCTCTCTCTCCAGCCAACACAATGAGCGGTCTCACCACCCTCCCCCTCTCTACATGGGACATGACTCCCGGGGTGTGGACCTTCCTGGCAACGTGGGACAGAAATCCTAGAATGAGCTGAGACCCAGCATCAAGGGATTGAGAAAACCTTCTCGACCAAAAGGGGGAAGAGTGAAATAAGACAAAGTGTCAATGGCTGAGAGATTCCAAACAAAGTCGGGAGGTTATCCTGGAGGTTATTCTTATGCATCAAGTAGATATCATCTTGTTATTCAAGATGTAATGGAGAGGCTGGAGGGAACTGCCTGAAAATGTAGAGCTGTGTTCCAGTAGCCATGTTTCCTGAGGATGATTGAATAATGATATAGCTTTCACAATGTTACTGTGTGATTGTGAAAACCTTGTGTCTGATGCTCCTCTTATCTACCTTGTCAACAAAGGAGTAGAACATATGGAATGAAAATAAATAATAGGGGTAACAAATGCTAAAATAAATTTAGTTTGAAATGCTAGTGATCAATGAACGCGAGGGATAAGGGATATGGTAAGTATAATCTTTTGTTTTTTCTTTCCTATGTTCGTTTTACTTCTTTTTCTATTGTCTTTTTATTTCTTTTTCTGAATTAATGCAAATGTTCTAAGAAATTATGAATATGCAACTAAGTGATGATATTGTGAATTACTGATTATATACATTGATGTTTTATCTGGTTTCTTAATTTTTTAATTAATAAATAAATTTTTAAAAAAAAAGCTCTGCCCAAATGTGTGGAGACATGTAGTCACCTAATCCAGTTTAACAACCACTCTTGATTAAATCGCATCTCCGGGGAGATGATCTGATTACAGTTTCAAACATACAGTATTGAATAGGGATTATTCTGCCTTTATGAAATGGGATTTAGATAAAAACATGGCTTTTCTAGGGGACATACATCCTTTCAAACCACACAATATATATATATATATAATTTAAAGAGAAGGAGGAGTATAACAGAGAAGATAGCATTTAACAAATCAGTATGACTGCTGAATCATTGTACTGGTATTTCTATTGGTCTCCAGTGTCTTGGAGCAGCTAGAAGAAAAAATGAAAAATCATGGAACTGTAACCCATACCAAACTTTAAAATCTATTCTATAACTACTTGTTAAAATGTACTTGGAAATTTATCACTTTTTTGTATATATATTTCACAATTAAAAAAAAAGTAAAAAAAAAAAAAAGACAGGCAGGTTTTAGGATAATAAGCACAATGGCCGCAGATGATGTAATCAGAGGCTATTTAATTATTGAGCATGCACATATTGATTACATATTTAGTCACAGAACATATTTAAGAAATGGCAGCCTTGATATGCTGATGGGCGTGATTTTTAGCATTATAATGAAGTATAGGTGACTTACAGGTTAAAGTCTAAGCTACTGTGCATTTTGGTTAGATCCAATTTCAGTTTTCTAGGTAACTTTAGATTTGGGATGGGTTTGTTCTGGGCTGACCCGAGACCCTTCATTAATAAACGTTAGGGGGGCGCGGTGCACTGGTGGCTCAGTGGCAGAATTTTCACCTGCTGTGCCAGAGATCCGGGCTCAATTCCTGGGGCCTGTCCACACAATAAATAAATAAATAAATAAATAAATAAATAAATAAATAAATAAATAAATAAATAAATAAATAAATAAAATAAACAGTAGGGACTGTCTTTAGTGATTAAAAGACTCTAATGTTGAACAACTAAATAAAGGGTACTACAAGGTTTTATAATCACAAAGGCACAAGAACTATACAATCATTATCAGGGATCAAGGCAGCTGGATTACAGTTCAAAGAGTTCAGGTATTTCCCTCTGTCTACTCTAATATACCAGAAAGTAAAAAGGAATATCTATATAATTCAGTAACCATAATCACCCCCTTAAATCATAACTTCCTGGTTACATAAGGAATTTTAAATCTACATATATATCATAAAATGTTAAACACTAAGAGTTTAAAGAATAATTCAAGGCAACTTTTTTTTTTTCATGACAGGCACCAGAAATCGAACCCGGGTCTCAAGCATGGCAGGTGAGAACTCTGCCTGCTGAGCCACCATGGCCCACCCAATCCTGGGCAACTTTTAAAAGACGTACATATGTACGAAAAATGGGTTAGCTTCCTTAAACTTGTTACTTAATAAGTCATCATTTTTTAGTAGTTGATCTATTGTAATGATCATACGTAACATTTAATTCCATTATTGCTAAAATTTTCCTGTGCAGGAAGTTATGCTTACATGATTGCACGCTCTCTCTCTCTCTCTCTCTTCCTCTCTCTCTCTCTCTCTCTCTCTCTATATATATATATATATATATATATATATATATCTCATGCAAGCACAACAGAAAACCACCAACAATATCCTGAGTTAGCTACGTGCATTTCAGAGCATCATGCCGAACTCATCGTTCAGGTCCACTTAGCCACATTCCCATTCCTACCAATATCCATCACCAAAAGGTACACCCAAAAGGCAGGGACTTCAGGCACATCTGGACAGCCAGCTGCAAAGGACCCTTTTCATCTTCCACATTTATCCGCCTGTGAACTCTCTGACTATAGTTGATTGACAGGTATTACAGGGAATCTCAGAGATGATCCAAAGACTGAGTCTCATGCTCTTTTCAACTACGTTGATGAATTGTCTGATGGCTGTGTAACTGCTGCAAAACTTTATCAAAAAGATTAGTTTAATGGAATCTTGAACATGGCATGAGATCTTGTTGGTTTGTACAGGCTAGTGTGATGCCCCAATATTTCCCAGAGTAATTTGGGCAGAGGATAAAAAAGTATTTGCAAAGCCCCCCTGGGGGACCAGGGAGAAAGGAGGAGATTTTCAACTTCCTTATCCGGGGAATTCCTGATATTCTTGCAAGCAATGGGGACAACCAGTTCAAGAAGCTGAGCCTTCAATCTTGGGGCTCGCCCCCATGAAGTTTATTCCTGCAAAGGATAGGCTAAGCCTACTTATAATTATGCCTGAGTCACCCCCAGAGAACCTCTTTTGTTGTTCAGATGTGGCCTCTCTCTCTAAGCCAACTTGGTGGTGAACTCACTGCCCTCCTCCACCTACGTGGGACATGACTCCCAGGGGTGTAAATCTCCTGGCAACATACGACCTGACTCACGGGGGTGAGCTGGGACCCAGCATCATGGGAATGAGAAAACCTTCTTGATCAAAATGGGGAAGAGAAAAATGAGACAAAATAAAATTTCAGTGACTGAAAGATTTCAAACAGAGTCGAGAGGTTATCCTGGAGGTTATTCTTATGCATTGTATACATATCCCTTTTTAGTTTATGGTGTACTAAAGTGGCTGGAGTGAAGTATTTGAAACTGTAGAGCTGTGTTCCAGTAGCTTTGATTCTTGAAGATTGTTCTATATAGCTCTTACAATGTGGCTGTGTGATTGTGAAAGCCTTGTGTATGGTGCTCCTTTTATCCATGGTATGGACAGATGAGTGAGGGAAAAAAAAGGATAAATAAATAAATACTAGGGGGAGATAATGGGTAAAAATTGAGTAGATTGAAATACTAAGATGGAGGGATAAGGGGTATGGGATGTATGAGTTCTTTTTTTTTTTTTCCTTTTATTTCTTTTTCTGGAGTGATGTAGATGTTCTAAAAATGACCATGGTGTAGACTACACAACTATGTGATGCTACTGTGAGCCACTGGTTTTATTATATGGTTGGACTGTATGTGTGTGGCTATTTCTCAGTAAAAATATTTTTTTAAATATTTTTTGACTCTTTGTACAAAACATTGGTTGACTAACCTTTCATTTTTTTAACCAATTATTTTGGTATCTTGTAAATGCATTCAGAGCATAAATGTTGCCCAATTTCCTTTTTTCTTATCCTCTCTGTTGGGATGTGGAGGTAAAATGTCAGCTTATGCAAAATGGAGCTGGTTGGAAATAATTTACTTTTTATCTGTGTTAGGACAGAGATGTCTTGTATTTGCTCTTTTCTTTCAATTATTGTGAAATTTCTCTACCAAATTCTTATGGAGTTAGTGACTTGTTTGCTTCTGACATTATATGTAGAGATATGCATCTTTGAAAAATTTATTTTAAGAGGATAAATTCCAACATAACTTACACACTGATATTAAAAACTTCAGTTGACCCGTATTCACTTATTTGTAATCATGAAGAAATCTGAGAGAGAACGCCAAAATAAACTGTTTTTCTTTGCTGGTATCTGCAACACCAAAGTTCACGATATAGCATTAAAAAGACAGAGAGGGAGATTGGGAGCAGTTAGGCCAACTCTTAAATATCTAACTAAAAAATTAAAGCATATTGCTGTAAAACAGTCATCATGAAAATGCACTGGAATCCTTATATTTTATTCAACATGCGGGACACACAAGGACCACCAGAATTGTGTTCTAGGAGAAAGAGCTGTGGGTAACAGGAGTTTTTGGGCAGTAGTAGCCCAAAGGCAATTGGGCTGAGCTAGAACTCTCCATCACTGGGGATGTTGCTGCAGAATCTTAACAGCTGGAATGCTAAAGAGGGGATCCAAGCATTGGATGGGAAATAGATGTCCTGTAGTACTTTCTCACCCAGGGTGCATAGATACATACTACAGGTATTGTCACAAGCGTGTCCCTGCAGAAGGAGCTTTGTAGCAGACCTATTCGAGCTGTTTGGGATTATTCTAGTTGAATAACTAGAAGATCTCCAAGTTGGTTAGTTGCCTAGAAACACACTTTCCAGGTTCTGGGGAGTAAGGAGTTAAATACATCATTGTTGGCACTATGGAAACAGCTAGGACTGGGGACTGTGAGCTGAGCAGAGGGGAGGGTGGAAAGTGATGGCACAGAGCCAGGCATGTAAATGTCCAAAAATTGAGGATGGTAAAAGGAAGTCATGGATGTCTTTTCAGGAGCTCAGAAATAGCCCCAACACTCGGTAAAGGGCTGGGTCCGAGGACCAATCGACTCTATTTCACCACTTGGCAGTCACCCTTCTCTTCCTTCACACCCTCTTATTTCAGGTCTGGCTGCAGCTAAGTGGTCCAAATTCATCTCAGTTCTTCCCAATTTGACCTTTGGAGACACAACTGATATTGTCTGGAAGGAATTAAAAAAAGATGGCATTTCTTTGCCCTATAACTAATCCCCACTCAGCCAAAAGCTGCAACTTCTTCTGACTGCTATGATACGATTAGCTGAATTCTGTGAATGGAAAAAGAAAAATATGTATGGGACAAAAATTTGTAGCATCACTAGGCAAAAAAAAACTTTCTTTATTCACAGCATTTCAACTTAATGGAACATGGTTGTTTTAGAATTTTGTTAGTCCTTAGCCAACTCACCTTAGCCGTTGTGAAAACAAAATAAAATTCCAAAATGGCTTTGAAATAAAATTGCATCACAAGCAATTGGTAGGTGTGTTTTAAAGTGGTTTGAGGGAAATGCCACAGAGTAAGTAGGAGACCACCGAAGCTGCTAAAATATTTCCTGTCCTGACCAAGGTTGAGTTTCTGGAGAATATTTAACAGAGAGGGTTTTAAGGCTTCTAAAGATGTTGAAACTAAAGAACAAATATTGACCCAGAGAGCACCACGACACTCCAGAAAGAGAGTAAAATGCATCCTTTATATAATGAAAACCACTTGGCCGAAATATCCCCCAAAACCCTACACAATTCACGCTTAGAAGGAGGAGGGGCCAGTTTGGCGCTGAGGCACCAGGCAGCGTCGGCGGTCCCCTCTCGCTCTGTGCGGCCGCGGTTTACCCACCAGGCCGACTTGAGCCTTCGGCCATTGTAACTGGGCTCCGAGGCCACCCCAGGCCGCAGCTGGTGGCTGCCGGTGCAACCGCTGGGTAACTGGGCCAGGGCTCGTCGCCGCTGGCGAGTTTCGGCCCCACCGAAGCCGCCCCGCGCGGCAGCAGCTCCAAGCCAGGGACCTCCCCAGGCAGCGGTGAGTCAGGGCGCGTTATGCAAGTGCCCGCCGGCCAGTCCTCAGTCTCCCTCCCCCGGCGCCTCCCTCGTCGGTCTTTCACCCTGCGCGGTTACGAAAGAGCAGACCCCCACCCCCACCCCACCCCCACCCCGTAGCTATAAAGCGGAGGAGAAGCGGGGAGGCGCGTTTGCCTCTCTTGGCTCCAGGCGCGCCGGGACGCGGCGGTCAGATTTGCGCGCGTCTTTCCGTGGTGAGCCCGGCCCGGCCGTCCTCGAGGGCCGGCATCGGGGTGGGATGGGGTCCGGCGCCTGTGGGCAGCCTGCACCGAGCCCGGTGGTCCGGCTGTCAGGTGCTCACGGTCGCGCGTTTCCTGCAGGGCGATATCCTGGGCAGGATGGAGTGGGTATGGGCGCTTGCGCTGCTGGCGGCGCTGGGCAGCAGCCGGGCGGAGCGTGACTGCCGCGTGAGCACCTTCCGAGTCAAGGAGAACTTCGACAAGGCGCGCGTAGGTATCGGCGCCGGGCGCCCGGGTCTTCCAGCCCCTCGGCCGTGCATTCCCGGACACCAAATTCTTGGTCTGCTTTCTTTCTCAGTTCTCCGGGACCTGGTACGCCATGGCCAAGAAGGACCCCGAGGGCCTCTTTCTACAAGACAATATCATCGCAGTGTTCTCCGTGGACGAAAACGGCCAGATGAGCGCCACAGCCAAGGGCCGAGTCCGCCTTTTTAAGTCAGTGCCCTCCGGGCGGCAGCGCATTTTGTGTTCCTGGGTGCTCCCGGGCCTCTGTCTGGCTGAGCTCTGAATCCTGGGTGGGGAGGGAAGGAAGCGCCCGGGATGGAGTAAGAGGAGGAGGCGCTTAGCCCAGGTTGGCTCTGGATCCCCTTGGCTTTTGCAGTAACTGGGACGTGTGTGCAGACATGGTGGGCACCTTCACAGACACCGAGGACCCTGCCAAGTTCAAGATGAAGTACTGGGGCGCGGTGTCCTTTCTCCAGAAAGGAAGTGAGTAGTCAGCTCAGTGGGACCGTTTTGGGGGTTGGGGGTTATATCTGGCCAAATCTCTGGGTTTCTTCTCCAGTGGCACCCTGGGAAAGAACGGCCTGCCACAAGGTCTCAGGGTGGCACTGCCTCCCGTTAGAGGGCTGGGATTGGGTAGTATCCGGCCAGTGTGAGCTCAGGAGACCTGGTCCAAACACAAAAGGACCTTTGGGCTTCTCAGGTGACGTTCTTGACAGGTGCCATTTGCTCTCTGGTCACCATGCCAAAGTGCATAGTCTTTTCTGTGCTTATGCTCCCCCTTTCCCAAAACCCAACCAATGTCATCACACACACTGGTTTTGCATTTCCTCCAAATCATTGGACTGAAGGCTGGGTAACCCCTATCCAAACATGTAAGAAGTGCTGTACCTGGGGTTGCCTCGCTCCCACATGCCCTGACAGAATTCTGGGTAGCAAAGACCTCTTCCCCTTCCCCTGAACACAGACACTCAGATGGGTGGGGGGACGGCAAGGACTCTCAGAAGTGCACGCTAAAACTCACCTAACCATGAGAACACAGCATCTGCACACGCTTTCATTTCTCCATAGTTTCCAAATCTGATGTCTCCTTGGTTGCTGGAGAATAATGCAGACCAGGGAAGATATGTCATAGAATCTTAGAATGGAAAGCTAACCCAATGAGAAAGATAGTATATGTAGATAAATAAAATGAGGCTGAGAGAAGATAGTAATTTGCCTAAGGTCTTGTGACAAGTTTGCGAAGGTCAATGTCAGAAGCCAGGGATCCTAACTCTCAGGTGAGGATTAGGGGCCGTGAAAACAGCGACTCCTAATATGGGCCAACTTTCTACAAAGTGTTGTTTGAACTCTTCTGTCAAATAGGACCCAAGGTGACTGCGAACCAGGGCAAGGGTTTCCGTTATGTCACCTTTGCTGTACATGTGGCACACACTCATTGAGATACACTTTTCTGATAATGGATTACAAAAATCACCAGGAGAAAAAGGTTACTAATTTTTAGGAAGAGTAAACACATAATGTTCGATAACATTTTGGGTTGTGTTCCTTAGAGGCCTAGAGTTCTGTTGGCAGTGCCTTTGGGGAGAGGGTTGGGGAGAACCCCATGAGGAGGTTGGGTCTTTCTTCTTGCCTCCTTCTTGCCCAAACAAACCAGATTAGCTGTTTTTACCCCTTGTGTATTGGGATTCTATCTGGGATTTCATGAGGGTGGTGGGGGGGAGTATTGAGAACTTAAAAGTGATTGCTGTAGATACTAGGTGAGATTACTCTGTGGAAGACTGAAGAATAAATTCCTTCTCAGGTTACTTTTCAGGAAAGAAGCTGTGCAGTGTTGTGGTTAAGTATGCAGAGCTGAAGTTAGACTGCCTAAGTTCAAATCCTAACTCAAACTCTGGGACCTAGGAGATGTTCCTTAACCTCTCTCTGCCTCAGTTTCCTACCTGCTAAATGGTGGTGGTCATAGCATCGACCTTATGGAGTTGTGTTATGAGGATACAATGAGTTATTATGCAGGAAGCACTTAAGACAGTGGCTGAAACAGAAGTTCTCTGTAAGTGCTTGATAATATTGCTATTAAGCTAACACCCTTGTCATGACATAATCGTTGCATATTGGGAACCAAAGGCCATGTGGTTCAACTATCTAATTTTCCCAGTGAGGAAAACTAAGGCCTGCATTAGAAAAGTGATTAGCCTATGGGCACACAGCTGATTCGTGGTATATAATGGCATCTCTGACTCAGAGGATGTTAAAGGGCATGAACTATCCCTCTGTTTTCCAAATCTCCCACAAACTATATGACTGTGCATCTATCTTCCTCTTTTTAGAGTTTTTGCAAACTGCTTTCTCTCCTTGAGCTGATTTCTTTCTCCCTTAACCTTGATCTCACACTAAACACTGACTTGGTCAGGACGGTTTGAAGACCACTGTCTGCATCTCACAAATGGATATGTTTAAAATGAGGTATACTTATGCAGGGAATAGAGCTCAAGAGTGAATGTCCATAAAATTTGTTTTAAAATGTGTTAAACAATTAAATGTAAGCATATTATCGATATGGCTTGCTTCCCGGTCTTGGGCAGGCTCTTGTAGGTCTTCCTTCTCCCCTGACTCTGCCAGCAGCAAGCTGAGCAGATTGTCCAGGGGCTAAGGACTCTGTCATCATAGGATCTTGGTTGAATACAGGCTTCACCATTGACTCTCCTCTCTGAGCTTCGATTTTCTTAGCTGTGAAATGGAGATGAAGAAAAGTCTCTATCTCGAAAGATTGTTGGGAGAACAATTTGAGGTAATGCACGTAAAATGCTTACCCTGATATATAAGTGCTCAACAAATATTAGATATCTCATCATCATTTTGAGCTCTTCCAGAAAGTCACGGGCAAAGACTTTCCCTTTGTCCACACATCTCATAGACAGCCCATCATTCTCCTGGGAAAGGGTCCCTTTTAAGGCCGAGTAACAAGTTGGGCCTGATTATCTAAATCAGTGTTTCTCAAAGTAAAGGTTCCTGAACCTTAACTGGGGGTTACTGGGTGCCTGTTAAAAATGCAGATTTCTGGACCCAAACCCCTACTTTTTGAACCAGAAGCAGAATCTCTTGCGTGGGCTAGGGAGTGAGGGGTGGAGGGAGCCTGGAGTCTGCATTTCTGGTATGCTTCTTGGGTGATTCCTCTGCATAAATGAAGTTTGAGAACCACTGATCTAGGTAATCCAATCCAAATAATTGTCTTCCCTTACTCCTGTTTTAAAGCCTCAGACTCCTCTCGTTTTGCCCCAGCCGGTTCAATTATTTTGACAATTAGTCAGAAATGAAGTTATATCCACTGTTTAGCTGGCTCAGGACCATTATGTTACTGGACAGAGGCAGTGGATTCTTTTGCTTTTGCACATAAATGACCAATTCCTGAGACACTGGGGTTTCAGAGAGAGAAAATGTGTATTGCTCAGCATGAAGCAGGAGATCAGATGGCCCTATTGGCCCAAAAATCTGTTCCCGTGAACTGCAATAATTCTGATAGTTTTACAGCAATAAAGGATGGGCAGGTTTTAGGATAATGGGCACAATGGCCCCAGATGATGTAATTAGATGTGATTTAATTATTGGGCATGCACAGATTGATTACATGTTGAGTCACAGAATGTATGTAAAAATGGTGGCCTTGATATGATGATGGGTGTGAATTTTATGTGTGGTTTTTTTTTTTTTTTTTTTTTTTTAATACATGGGCAGGCACTGGGAAAGAACCCGGGTCTCTGGCTTGGCAGGCAAGAACTCTGCCACTGAACCACCATGGCCCACCCAGATGGGTGTGAATTCTGGTATTATAATGAAGTATAGGTGACTTATAGGTTAAAGTCTAAGCTACTGTGCATGTCAGTTCGGCCCATTTTGGTTTCATTTATCCAGATAACTTTGGACTTGGAGTGGGTTAGTTCTGGGCTGACCCAGGACCCTTCATTAATAAACATTAGGAGTTGTCTTTAGTGATCACAAGACAGTAAAGTAGAAAAACTGGTAAAATAGGTGCAAGTGAAGGTTAGTCACAAGGCTTTTACAATTACAAGGGCCCAAGAGAAAGGCTATACAATCATTATCAGAGATCAGGGCAGCTGAATTGCCATTCAGAGAGTTCAGGGATTTCCCTCTGTCTACTCTAATATACCAGAAAGCAATAATTCAGTAATTATAATCATCCCTTAAATCCTAACTTCTTGGTTACAGTTAGAACTGAGAACTGCAGTTAGTGTCTTACCTGGTACTCTTCACTTTAGATGACTCGAGGACACAGGTCTAGAGCTGAAGTGACACGTTCCAGGCACACAGCAGTGAGTGATAAGAGCTTCAATGAAACCAGATTGCCAGAGACACCTCCCTCTGCCCAGGTGTTGTCTTTGGTTTTTGAACTGGCAATCAAAACCCTTCACCAGTCGCTCCACGTGGGTACAGTGTAGTCATGGCTGCCATGTCATCCCACTTCTTGAAGTGGTAGAGGGGGTTCCTGGCACCAAGCTATATGGTTGCTACATCCTGCATTCTCTCTCCCTATCTCTCCTCCACCCCAGCTACTGGGACTGGGGAGGCTGGAGAACAGAGCTCATACTTCCCAGCAGTGCTCAGCTGTAATCTGTTGCAAATACTCTTAGAAGAAAGAGCCTGAGAAAGGTTGTTATGATTTAAAGTCTTACACTTTAAATTATTTAGCACCACCCCCAAAGGAAAAAAAAAAAGCCTGGAAATAAACCAAACCAACTCAAGCCTTCTTTTAAATTAAGTATTAGAAAAGTTATAGGTTTATAGAAAAATGATGCAAAAAAAATAGAGTTTCCATATACCTCTCACCACACACACAGTTTTCCCTGTTGTTAACACTTTGCATTAGCCTTTGTTACAACTGATGCAAACAATATTATTATAATTATAATCTAAACTTAATAATCCATAGTTTACCTTATGGTTCACTGTGTTATTAGGCCTATGATTTTTCTTTGTTTTTTTTTAGAAACATATATACATCCTAAAATCTCCCTTTTACCATATTCAAATGTATAATTCAGTAGTGATAATTACATTTACAGTATTGTGCTATCATAACCAGAAATCCATTACCGAGACTTTCCCGTCACCTCAAACAGAAGCTCTGTACCAACTGAACATTAATTCCTCATTCCCTACTCTCACCCCTGCCCCTGGTAACCTGTATTCTACCTGCTGACTCTATGAATTTGCTTATTCTAATCATTTCTTAACAGTGAAGTCACACAACCTTCCCCCTCTGTGTCTGGCTAGTCGTTCAAAGATTCTGGGGGGGGGGGGGGGGGGGAACAGCAACCTCGAGAGTCACATGCTGCCACCTTGGTCCACCGAAGTTTTGGGCTTTCTTTTAAAGTCAAGAACAGTGTTCAGTTTTATGAAAACCAAGCATTGAAAGTTAATTATTTCCTATTCAGAATTTACATTCTGGCAACACTTTTGGAAAAAAAGAATATCTCAGCGTCCAGATCACGATCAGGCACCATTCCAAAGGAGAGTGCTTTTGTGTCTGAAGGGTAACTCCTGGGGCTTGGCACAGTGATTCTGTAACTAGGGAAGAAATGACTTCAGACAGGATTGGGGGAGACTCTCCAGATGCCTGGGAGCCGGGGAGGGAGCCCGTGATTAGAGGGAGGCCAGGCAGGCTGCCCCATGGCTTCTGTTCCTGGCCCTTCTGCTGAACAACTGCATGGTCGCTGCTGAGCAGTCATATGTCTAGGGCACCTTGCCTACCCCCTCTGCCCCATCTGCCCTGGGAAAGCCCAGGAGGTGCAGGGTGGCTCCTTCCTTCTCCTGCCAGGCCTGAGGTGAGCTGAAGAGGGCTTTCACCACCAGCTCCTATAGAGGCATCTCTTGATTATACTCTCGGCACCTGGGCTTGGGCTGATCCCTGTCCTAGGCCATCACTCCAGGTGGTCTCAGAGCCAACACAGACACCCCTGAGGGGCACACCCAGAGGAAACTGAGGGTGAGGACTCAAGGCCACCAAACACCCTGTAATATTGGGAAGTCCTGGCACCCCTGTGTTCCCCCTACCTTCACTACATAGGGCAGATTGTCACTTGCTTCTTGAACTGGGTGTGAGATGGAGACACAACTGCATTTTGCTTCTTGCTTCTTCTCCCATCCTGGCCCCACCCCAATTTACTAATTGCCTGGAGGCAGTATGGTGTAGAGGTTAAGCTTGTGAGCTCCGGAGTCACACTCCCCTGCTTGAATCCCAGTTCCACCCTGCTCTTCAGGATCCTAGATCAATTATTTTGTTTCTCTGTGCCTCAGTTTCCCCATCTGTAAATAGGGGTAAATAGCATGCACTTTGGGGTTCCTGTGAGGAATAAACAAGAACACATTTGAAAAGTGTTCACACAGTGCTCAGAAAGTCCCAGCTATGATTATATCTCTACAAGAACATTAAATTAAATGGAGATTGGCACTGTTATCCAAATGCAGGGTATTTGGATGAACCACAGCATTGCCATTTCTCCATAGCGGATCTTGCGAACATTCTTACTAGTATTATTTCCTTTCTGCTTTTGTTGAATATTTTCACCACCTTCGTTTACACTTGTTTTCCAAGTCTTACATCCCAGACTTCAGGAAGAAATATATCTAAATTCTCCAAGGGCTCAGCTGTCTGTCCCTATCAGGGACCTTATGTAGAGTACCAGCTCTACGTAGGAATATCTGTGTTGAAGGGTGGGTATCAGCATCTTGTGCCTCCAAAGCAAGAACTATTCTCATTTGCCAGCACGGAGAAGCGAGTAGGGTCACTAAGCAGGAATAGGGATGGAGCCAGAAAAGCTGTGAGCCCGATCACCCAAGTGGGGTCCCCCAGTGGATTCAGGGGCAGGAGGGTGCCATCATTAGTGAGATGACTGGAACTAGTTGGTATAGATCATCACAAAAGATAAACCCTGATGTCAGAGATATCAAGGCTGTGGCCCAGACATTAGCCACAAAAGGCACAGACATTATTGGAAGGTAGATGACGAAGACAACAGGAGAAAGGTCCCTTCTGTGGTTTTCATGGACCCACTTTCTCCGTTGTATCATGTTTATCCACGGGGTGAACGGATGAGGTGCTCCCTTACCCCAGAACTTTATTTCAACAAAGGAGAACAAGGTCCTTTTCCACATTCCCGCATTTACGAACGCGATCAGGATTCTCTGTGGTCTCCCGCTTCCTAATGAGACGAGACCCGTTTCTGGAAATTGCTGGTTCATCGTGCCGGGTGGCAAGCCTGCCCGGACGGCTGAGCCCCGGGAGAGGCTGCAGCGCTGAGGCTTTCTGGCCCGCAGATGATGACCACTGGATCATCGACACGGACTACGACACGTATGCCGTGCAGTACTCCTGCCGCCTCCAGAACCTCGACGGCACCTGTGCTGACAGCTACTCTTTCGTGTTCGCCCGCGACCCCCACGGGCTGCCCCCCGAAGTGCAGAGAGTCGTGAGACAGCGGCAGGAGGAGCTGTGCCTGAGCAGGCAGTACAGGATGATCGTTCACGACGGTGAGTGGGGCGAGTGGGGGGGCCGGGCGCTGCACCCCGGGTCTCCCTGAGGGGACGGCTGAGGCTGGTCTGCGCCATCCGCATGGAGACAACATGCAGACGCCCCTTCTGAGCCCAAGTCTCGGTCGGTCTTCACGCGGTGGTTCGCTGGCCTTGGCGTGGGGCGGACGCCGAGGGGGTGGGCGAAGGCCCTTTTCCAAAGCCTGGCAATTTTAGTTAAGTAAAACCACGCGGGACACTTTCCCATTTATTCTGCTGCCATCGGTGCAGTTTTGTGGTCCCACGATTTCACACTTGGCCACACTGCCCCAAACAACTGCTTTGACTGAACTAATACTGTTTGGGAATTGAGTGGCCCCAGTAAAGAGCTGGGCAGCAAATGTGGTCATTGATGTAAAAACAAAACCAGAAAACTAATTTTAAACACAGAATCGACAAAGCAAGTTCGAAAGAAAATACTTGAGACAAACGTACGTTTTCTATATGAAACCGATTTTTTTTCTTTTCTGATTTAAATTGACTAGCTGCTTTTCCTCACTTACCTTTTTTGAGATCCCTGAAAATGAAAAGGTCTTTTTATAGGTATTACCCTTGTCTACTCTTGATTTAAAAACCTGAGGCATCATGGCAGAAAGTATGCAGTCTGTTTTGAATTGACACACACTCACTCCTAGAGGAAATTGGGTTTCAAAATCCATACATGGTAATGCTGAATAAAATGTAGGAAAAAAAAAAGAGAGCAAACTGAAATTTTCTGCTGTACATCTAACTGACCCACACTCCACCAAATGGCTATTTCTAATATGAACCCGACCCCCACCCCACTCCCCAAGAAAAATTAATCTGTAAGTTTTTTTTCAATCAGTAAGGTTTTGATGCTTCACCCTGGGCACAGCCCAAGCATGGGGCTGGTGACGGATTTCACCACAGCAGGCATCTCACTAACCCCTAATTTAGGTGCATTTTCTTGCTTAACCCTCAGAAACACCTTCTGGGGTAGATAACCTTATTATCCACACTGTACAGATGAAAAATTAAAACCTAAGAAAGATTGAGAACGTTGCTCAACATCTTCATCAGGTAGCCCGGCTGGAGGGGAACGTTTGTGACTCTGGAGGCATTGCCAGGTGACACCTGATGTGGGCATGGTGATGGCAGGAGAAGGCCCCGGGTGGAGTGGTCAGGCTGACTGGGCCTCCACTTCCTGAAATAGGAGAAGGCTTCCCCTCCTTTCAAATACAGAGAAGCAAATTCAAGACAAATAAAAAGAAGCACAATGGGGAACTATACAGGGGTAGCTCAGTGGTAGAATTCTTGCCTGCCTTGCAGGAGACAGGGGTTGATTCCTGGTCTATGCACTCCCCCCCCCCCAAAAAAAAAAGCAAACAAAAATTCAACAAATGATGCTGAGTAACAGGATACTCACATGGAAAAATAATGAAATCTGACCCTGCCATGCAGCATACAAGAAAAAAAAAGCAGCACTATGTCACATTGCGTATCACATTCTTTCAGCCCCCAATAACCCCAGCCGAAATTCAAAGGGTTTCAGAACCAGCCTTGAGGATATTCATGAGATATGGCCACGTCCACCTTGTAGGACTTCCATCCGCTGTGACCTTCTAAGAAGCATTTAATGAAGCCGTGTTCTAAGAATGACATGATATTCACGATCCACTTTAAACACAGGGTCCATCTTTCTGTCACACATGGCTTTGTCTTCTCTATTTCAGGTTACTGTGATGGCAAATCAGAAAAAAACGTTTTGTAGCAACCTCGTGGATGCCAAGTTCCATTTGCAAACCTCCCATTAGCTCTCACTCAAGTCTTTGACTCTATTTATCTTAGGAGTTTAGTTTGTCCCTCTCTCCTCACCTCTCCTTAGTAAAACATGAAACTTTCAGTACATAAAGATATTTGTGGGAATAAGCAAATCTGTTTGCAGTCAAATATGTATCTTTACTGGAGTTTTCTGAGGAAAAATTTGAAGCTCAGGATTCCAAACTTTGATTTATTAAAATAATTATCACACATGTCCTATGGCTTGGATTTTTATTTGTGTTAATGTTTGTGTCAAAGTGAGAAAGTCCTGCAAAGGGTAGGGCAGGGTGCACTTTTATGTATGAGGAGGCATCTGTCTTCCCTCCAGGCTCTTGATGACCTTTAGCCTGTTCTAGTGTCCAGTCTCCATTATTAATGACTGTGGCTTCTCCCAACTTGCGGAAAAAGGGTTTTCCCCCATTTCCCCAGGAAGGCCTTAACCACCAGCCTGGCCAAAGCACTGAGGCCAAAGAGGGAAGTGAGTGTTAGGCCAGGTCAGTGGCCCAGGGCCTCCACTGGCCTGTGAGTTGGGGCACCCCTGGCGAACTATGGGTAGAAAGGTGAGGCTGAGAAGCATGGGTCAGGGCGAGCTCTAGGAAACACCCCCAGCCCATGGTTGTCTCCAGCACTTAATTCATTTCTTATTTCAGATGTGTCTGAAATATTGAGGGGGAGGAGGCCTTGGGCTTCCCTGGGGGAGGAGGAGGAGGATGGGGCCCAGGAAGCTGGAGCTGAAGGAAGGGTCTCAGTGCCCCTGCCTACAATGTACAGGAAAGGAGATGGGGTGGGGGTGGGGAGGGCTGGACTGGGGCAGGACATCCGTATCTACCTCGTGAGAAGGATGTGGACATTAGTGTATAACCACATGCGAAGCTATTTGCCTCAGTTTCCCAATTGTTCCCAGGACTCAGTTTCTCAACTTGAAAAGGAAGTAAAACCTTGGTGTCAGAGAGTCAGGTTCAAGTCAAAATCCAGCTCAGAAATATATCAGCTGTGTGATTTGGGCTTGGTTACATGGCTTCTCTGAACCTGACTCTTGTCTTGTGAAAAATGAGAAGAAGACCTGCCTGATGGGGTGAGTGAGGACTCAAGGAGGCAATGTCTGTTAAAGCACAGAGGTGCTCAGCAAGCCCTGGTGATTCCAGACAGGTATTCTGTGAAATCTGTGGAATGGAAAAGGTCACCTCTTGCCCATGTGATCGGAAACTCAGTTGTCTGCCTGGGGTACTGGCATACCAATGAGCCTGGGGAAGCCCCTGGGTCTCCCACACCAATATGCCTCATCCTCCCACCCATGTGGGAAAGCGGTGTCTTCACTCACGCCACAGCAGGCTGTGGAGAAGGGCTGGCTCATCAGCTTCAATTTGCAGTCTCAGAAGCTTCAAAGACACCCCTATACACATCACTTCACTAAGTAATTTTAATTTACCAAATCTGTGAACTGAAGATGAACAAATGAGCCCTGTCCTCTTGTTCTGAAGCCTGTGATCTCCAAAAATCTTATTTCAGAAACAAGCTGCTCCACAAACTCCATGAGCAGTCGTGGCTATGGGCACCAACGCACCTGTCAACCAAGATTTGTTGAGCATCTACCATGTGCCAGGCAGGCCCTGTGCTACTTTGCGCTCCAGCCATTGGCCCAATCTCCAGGGGCTGGTGTGTCCCTGGGTTCAGTCTTTGGCTCTGGTTTCTTCTCCCTCTCTGTTCTCTCCCAAGGACATTTCATAAAACCATAGGTCTATAAACGCCATCTGATGACGCCCAACACTGAAGTTCCAGGCCCAAGCTCCACATTCCTGCATCCAGCTACCTACTCTCTATGCAGATGTCTCACGGGAATTTCAGACGTATATGCCCCCAAAGAAACTCTTGACCCTCCTATCCCCATTGCTCTCCCAACCATCCCTATGTTTGTTGCCTGCCTCACCATCCAACTAGTTTCTGGTTAAAAACCTTGGAGTGACCCTTGAATCTTCTCTTTACCTCACATTTTAAATCCAGTCCATCAATAAGTCATGCTTGCTTGCCTTTCCAAAGTATATCCCAGGATTGATTGCTCTCACAACTCTGCATGACACCACTCGCCTCCAGGGTCCCCTTCATCTTTTTCTACTTCAGCAGCCATCTACCTACACACCATGTTCACTCTTGCTCCTCAAAGTTCATTCCCTGCTCAGCAGCCAGAGTGATATTTTCAAATACACATTAGGCATATCAGTCTCCAATCGCAAACCTCTGGTTGTTGTCTACTGGACCGAGAATAGAAACTCCCTAGAAGGGCCTTCCAGACCCTGCACCATCCACCCTGTAACTTCTCTGGACTCATGTGCTGGGCTCCAGCTAGGCTCCTTTCTGTGCCACCTTCATAGACAGTTCCTCACGCAGAGAAGGCTCAGTCAGGAGTTTGCTTTGCTGTGGCCACACACTCTTCTCTCTGTCCCACGGACATGCCAACCAACCTCTTTGCACCACTGTCACTCTGCCAGCAAAGCCCCTTCCCCCAGATGCATGTGGTTAGCTCTTTCAGCCCGAAGATCACTCCTCAGAAAGGTCTTCCTAGATGCCCCTCTCACCCCCATCTAAATTGCTGTCACCACCATAGCACCATATCCTGTTTTCATCATGCTGCTAATTCCTCACACTATGGGGCTTTATTATTTATCCATTTATGTCTAGTGTTTCTCCCTCCTCACTAGCAGATGAATCCCATAAGAGAACAGGGTTGTGGTTATTCATTCATTCACTGCTGTATTCCCGGCACCAAAAACAGGTGCTTAATAGACATCTGATGGGTGACTCACTAAAGGGATTCACTCCTGCTTTTACTCTCCAAAGTATTGGAGTCATCCTGCCTTCTCTCTGATTTCATGACACCTCTTTCCCTTAAGGGGTACATGGCATTTTTTTTAATGAAAAAAAAAAAAACACCTCATTTTTCCTTGTAAATTTCTCAAGTGTTCTTCACATGAATGAATGATCCTGAGGCTTTACAAATCCAGTGTGGGAGCCTAGAGTGGCTGTGGCCCTTCAAAGAAGAAATGGGGGGCCTGGATCAGTTCCAAGCTTCATATCAGAAAGCAGGAGGGTGTGGTTTTATACGAGGGAGAGAAGATTACTGACGGTATAAATACAAATTTATTAAATTAATTATATTACAAACACACTGGAGAAGTTCATATTTAAAAGAAACCCATGGCAAATCCTCTTCTAAAGGATAAAACCATTTATACTGAAAATCATCCCTTAATTTGCTTGTGGCCGTAAATGTGTATTTGCAGAGGTTAAATTTTCTTACAGCAGGGTACACTTGGACAGTCCTAGAAATTAACCCCTTTTAAAAACGTGTTGTGGCTGGCCCTACACTGAGAAATTCCATCTACAAAGAACAACGAATTAGTTGGAAATAACAGACAAATCATTTCTTCTTACAGATGTGTCTGTAAAAATGACTCTGTTCTCCAGGAACAAGAAGCAGCGAAAAATTTTCTTCCATTCATTCTTAAACAGCGACATGTTGTAGAAAATGGGGTTTAGGGCTGAGTTGGCAAAGGTGAAGGCCACCACCCAAAAGAAGAAGGACGGCCAGATGACCAGGTCCTGCTGAAAGTTCTGGATGAGGATGAGAAGGATGGTGATGATGATGGGGCTCCACATGATGAAGAAGGACACCATGAGCAGGAAGAGCGTGCGGAAGAGGCGGAAGTCCTGCTGGGACACGCGGATCTGGTGGCTCTCTGAGTAGGCCAGGCTCACCGTGAGCCTCCTCCTGGACGCCTTCGTGATCTATGGAAAGCAAAACAGAGCCGGAGCCGCTGTTCACAACAGGATGCCAGTGGGCTTTCCCTTTGGAGGAACAGGGGGCCCAGCCATCCCGGTCGCCCTGGCTATGTGGCTTTTGAACTTGGTGTGGAGGGAACGCCTTTCTCCTATACCTGGCCCCTGCTGGAGCTCTGGGAATGCTGGAGAAACCGGGTGCCTGGCTGGCCTCTTGAGCAAGGCAAGGTGAAAAGCCCTAGCAAGTGACCACGTGAGTCGGGTGATCTGCAAAAGGGCACACGGACAGAAGTACAACTGCCCTGTTCTTTATATATTTTTAAGTTAAGTAGTAAATTGCAAAAAAGAATTTGCTCAAGATACAAATGCAAACAATATGATATTGAAGGTGATACAAGGAAGCATACGAGGCCTCTGACCTCCAGCACCCTGTATTTCCACTCCCTCCATGTGAACAAAGTAAAGGGTTTCCAGCTGGTCCTTCTGGAGATGCTCTGCCTCCACACACAGCCCTGGCTGTTGTTCGCAGGTGTCTGCCCTTTTGCTTTATAGACAAATGGGATCACATCATGAGCCCTACTCTGAACCTTGTTCCTTTTTTACTTAATGGTCTATCTTGGTGCTCATTCCATGTCAATAGAGAGGAGGCACCTCAATCTTTTCAGTGGCTGGATATATTCCATAATGGGCTGTACCATCATTTATCCAAGCCTCTATTAATGAGCCTTTGACATACTCAGCATCTTGAAATTTTCTGTGTTTGGGAGGTACTAGTTGAAGTAACAGTCCATATACATTTTCCCACCACCTGTCCTACAGGTTCTTGAATGGGGTAGAGGGCAGTAGGGGATGCATAATGGGGTGGTCAGGCCAGGAGGAAAGGGGCAATGGTGACTCCACTCTGGGTTCCTTTTCTTTCTCAGGATCCTGCCTACAGACCTCTGAGCTGGGGGCCATGGGTGGGAGATAAGATTGGGGGCTGCTCAGTCATTAGGGCAGCCAGGTCTGGGAAGCGTCCCCCAGATGCCTGGGGTCAGCACTGCTTGGGAAGGGTCCCCTCATCTGCAGGGTCTGATGGCACCCCCCAGTGCCATCGAGATCCACTGCAATGGCCAATAGAAAGGAACCACCACCTCACAAGGGCCGTCACACAGTTCCTGCTCCATGTGTGGGCACCAGCAGCAGGACAAACAGCAGCTCACTCCTCCTCCCCACCCCACACCCAGCCCTGGCACCTCAGAGCCATTCTGCACTGTGGGGAAATCTTTGAATGGACTATGAGACTGAAGTTTTAAAATTCAGCAAACCATACCCAAAAAGTGACTGAAAAGTTCTAGAATCAGACTTAGGTGTCATTAAAGGCAACCCCATTCCAGGGAGAAAGAAGAGCTGCTCAGAGCACTGCAGGTGACATTTGTTGAAAAATTAAAATCATTTCAAATTTCTATGCAGGAAAGAGGTGATAATTGGCTTAAGTCACATCTGCATGCATATCTCTATACACCTCAGGGAGCTTATCAGCAGAATGAATTCCCCACAGTTCCACTATGGGGACCTCTAATTTTTCTTACTAATGAGCAGGACCAGCATTGCAGCAGAGATATTGCAGGCAGCAAAGGCAACTCTGGTTAAACAGGCTAAAAGGGGCTTAAGGACGTTTCTTTCAGTGAGACCCTGGAGTCCTTGCTTTCTGGTTCAGTTAGAGCATATTTTCCAGCATGAACTGAAGAAGCTAAATATTAGCTTGGACACGGAGATGGCCCACCAACTGAAGCAGGCTGACCAGATTAAAAATAAAGTCCTGCTAGGCCTCTCACCCCACTGTCCCGCATAAACAGAGGGTGTCTGGCACCTAAACATGCTTCCTAACACCCCAGAACCCTAGTGCTAGATGATATCATCCATTGTTGATAGTGTTGGGGCCTCAAACACCATTTGAGCAGCACTTCTCAGATTTCAGTGTGCATGGGAGGAACCCAGGGGTCTTTTTGAAATGTAGATGCTGACTCTGGGCTGGGGCCTGAGATTCTGCATTTCCAGCAAGCCCCTGTGTTGCTGATGCTACAGGCGTGAGGCCCACACTTCGTTCTACAAGTGAGTAAACAGTCCCTTTGGAGGAGGGTTAGCCAAGCTACTTTGAAAACAGGTGTAGGAAGTTTTCACTTCAGTGCTCAGCCCAGACAGCCCTGGGGTACACACAGGGCTCTGCCCCAGCCTTTGATGTGACACGGCCTGTTTCTAATTACCCCGACATGGTTCGTTCCAGCTGGTCACCTCTGCCCCCAGAGAAAAGAGCCAATTCAGAACACGTTAACCATATTAGTGATCCTTGTTAAGTCCTATTTCCATAGTCTGTGTCTGTCCAAGGGTGGGTACTTACAGCCTGTTTGTTGGCTCTGGGCTTGCCTTCCTGGGCCCATTCCCTGAAGATTTCAGAATCCCAAGAGCGGAGATAATTAGAAGTTAATAGGCATCATTAACAATCTGGGCACATGCAACTACAAGATGAGGTTAGCTTAAAATATTCGCCTTAGAATATGTTTCAGTATCTAATTAAAGGACTGCTTTCTACTTGTTTTCTGATTGAATGCTACTGCTTGCTTGCATCTGTTCAGGTCTAGTTCAGGTTCAGTTTAGGTCTACCTCTCGGTGACAGAGGCCCCAGGGAACACATACTTTGGGAACAGACACTCCTATCCCCCACCAACCCCCACATACAACACTCACCAAGAAGGCTGAGCTTTCCCGAGGCTCCCTCTGTGGCAGCACTATGCTATGCATTTCTTTTAAAATTTTTCACATTTAATCTTCAAGCCTACTCTTTGGGTTTGCACTATTCTTTTCACCTCATAGATGATGAAATTGAGTCTCAGGAAAGTTAAGTGACTTGTTGAAGGTCACGCCACTAATAATACATAGTCAATGTATTATTGAATTGCCCATCCATAGAAACTAAGCCCAGCTGAGCTAAGATAAATCGTCTCCTGGGTTAAGTTCCAGGCTCCCAAGGGGAGGTCGGACTGTTGTCCTGCACGGGCTGCGGGGCGGGATTGCCCAGGGGCCATAACCCGCGGCCTCAGGCTCCTGCGCTGGAGGGCGCGTTGGCCGTCCCTGTCTGGGAGTCGCTGTGCAGAGTCAAGGTTAGATTTGTGCTCAGGTGAAAGCTGGTACACCGAGAGGCCAGCCGCGGCCCACAGATCCGGGAGGGGGTGGGCGGGCCAAGGGGCGGGGCCAGGGGCTGCACGGCAATGGCTCCGCCTCTGAGCAGGTGGCCTCCGCCCGCCTGCTGCCCTGCCAAGAAGGAGGCTGCTGGATCTGATGCCCGTGGCATGGTGTCTCACAAGTATGTGTTGAATCAATGATGTTAAAAGACACCCACATCCACTGAGCTCTTTTTTATTCTGGGCCTGGCACTGTCCACATCTGGGTTATCTCTCAATTCTCCCAAAAATCCAGGGATGAGGAAACTGAGGCTCAGGGCTAAGGGACTTACCCATTCTCCAGCTGAGACGCCTGGAGCTGGGCTTCAGACCTGACAGCCTGACTCCAGCCCATGTCCTCCATCTAAAGCTCCTTCCTCCCGAGCCGCTACACCTCACTAGGAATCCCTGCCCTGGCTTTAACCCCCGCTCTAATTCCACGACCTCCTTCCCACAAGCCTGCCTGGCTCGTCTCCCTCCGGGGCTTTCTGCAGCCCTTTGTTTCTGGAACTCACAGGGCACTGGACACACAGGCTATGTGGGAGATGCCGCTGCATCCTAGTCGCCCCTGAACTCACAGGCCTGCAGGCTTCTTGGGGGCTGGGGCCATGGATGGGACATCCCTGTACCCGCTGTCTGAGGAGACTGAAGCCAACACGCAGGCGAAACGCGCTGACTCACTGCCGCGAGCATAAGTGATTGGCTCTTTTTTAGCACTGACAGATGCTGCCTTTTCCTTCTCTCCACAATTCCCACAGCTTGCGGGGCGGAAAGGGGAACTGGGGGGCCTGTGGAAGCGAATGCTGGCCCCTCCCTTGCTCTGTGATGCTGGATGACATGACTAGTTAGCATTTTTCCTCAAAACAAGTGTGTGAGGCAGGTTCCGTTGTTATCCTCATTTTTAGCATGAGAAATGGAAGCTCTGAGAGGGGCTGTGATTGCTCCCGGCCCTTCGCCACCGAGCACGCCACCTGCCCGGGGTGGGGGGTGGGGGGGAGGCCTCTGTGCTTCTCGGAACCTGATCCCTGCCCACGTGGCGCTCCTTAAAATGCAAAGGATTGGACCCCACCTTCAGGTATTCCGATTCTGTGGGTCTGAGCAGGGCCCAGAAATCTGCACTTTTAATAGCTCCCCAGGCGATTCTTGCTCCCTAAAATATGAGAATTACTGAGCTAGGGCAACGAGCTTCATTAGGGGTGCCTCCCCAACTCTGTGTCCTTTGAAAAGTCTCTTTTAAGACTTTTTGGGATTCACTGCCTTTGCACCCAGGTGAGCTTTTGAAGGCTGTGAGGGAAACTTCTCCCCACCTCACATCCGTGCTGTGCCTCCATTGTTCCCTACAGCTGTGCAGCCAATGAGGACCCTGGCTGCTGACCAGTGGGTGCAGGTGGAAGATGCCCCCGCTAACACAGAACGGGCCCAGATTACTCCCTGGGGGGAAGGGGGGGGGCAGACTCTGGGGGGCACGTCTCTTTGGGGGGCTTCCATGGACAATGAGCGACCTCCCAGTTCAAACTGCCGAGACAAGAGAACTCCATCTTTCCACAGGGCCAACCTCCCCTTCCATCGCTGGCAAGCAGGTCCCAAAACTGGGGAATGAGGGCCAGGCATGGAGCAAGGGCAGCTCCCTCGCTGCCCAACACCTTCACGTTCAGCTCAAATGGATCTTGTTTCTCAGGAAAGCTCTGAGATAGGCTGGGGGTGTTCCAACTTCAAGCCAGGGACTCCCTCATCCATTCAGCAAATATTTACTGAGCATCTGCTGTACACTAAGCATTCTTAGAGGTGATGAATATACTGCAGTGAGCAAGATGGGGTGGGGGAGAATTCCTGTCCACACTGCATTTCCGTTATCATGTGTATATGGAGGGTGGGGAAAGGGAACAGCAAACAGACAAGGCGTTACAAAGGGGAGCAGCACCTCCTCTCTCCATGACAACAGTTGCTGGGTGATCATGCAGACCAAGCCCCAAACACCCATCACTGACAGCCTGACGGAAGGCCCTGGGAGTGGCTGGGAGCCTATTTCCCTGGGAAAGTGTTGACTGGAAAAAGCTATTCAGATGTATGGCATGTCTGAATCAGGAGGAAAGAGGAAGCACAGAGGGCAGAAGGGGGAAGAAGGCCATTGCCCTGAGCTAGAAAAGCAACTCCTAAAGGGTGACTGTAAAGGCAGAGCCCAGGTGAAGCCTCAACAGCACTTTGGAAGACCAGCTGCTTCCAGTCCTTGCCTGTGGAATATGGCCAGTGATAAGGGGATCTAAATTATATTTTTCACCCATTACTCAGAGCACTGGTTCAGGTTCTGTTATGTCCAGGAGCCAAGCTGGGTCTGTGTCGGGGAGAACTGAAGGTGGGCCATGAGTTTATACGCAAAGTGTGTTGAACTGCTGATAGGACATCTCTCCCAACTCATCAGGTCACTTGGGGTCTCCTAGAACTCCTCCAAGAGAGCCCTGGGGGTCTTTCTGAGAATGTCCTCTCTCAGCAGGAGGCTAAGTGTGAAGCTCCAGTGGAAAGGGGTAGACTGGCGCCCTCTTGGCCTCAAAGGGACGCAGGAGTGGGGCCACCAGAGGAAGACCCCAAATGCTGTCCACCCCCATCCTGCTCCAGAGTCAGTTCTTGTTCTAGCTATGCTCCAAATCTTTCAAAAATCACACCAGAACCTTCTCCCAGCATGCTCTGAGAGAAGAGGTGAAAGAACAGCATTGTCTAACGAATAATAACTGGTATACTTTTTTTATCCTTTGCAATGGGCAGGCACTGTATGTTACACCAGTAGTATCTTTTATTTGCTTCACAACATCCTTATGCTATTGGAGTTGTGATTGCCATTTTTCAGATGAGGGAACTGAGGTTCAGAGAGGTTAAGAGGTTAAGTAACTTGCCCAAAGCCACCCAGCAAGTATACGGATGATTCAAGATTCAAAGTTAGGCTATTAATATAATCCTTTCAAATGTCCATGTCTGTCTTTCATGGCCCTTTGCAGCCTCTCTCTTGTAGCCCTTATTCATTCCTTATTTTTGTGTGGCACTTAACAGTTTGTAAGGTGTTGACACACAAAACCTCAGCATCATTTCACCTTGTGCCCCATCGTTTTACTGCACTGAATATCGGCTCTTTTATCTCTCTCTGTCACCGGCCCCGCCCCCATCTCCACTCTGATTCAAAGCTCCTTCCTGACCCACCCACCTATCCCCGCCACCATCATTTTGCACAGAGCAGACCCTTAACAAATGCCCAAGGAATTAAGTTGTTAAGACTGTGAGGCCAGATTGCATGGGTTTAGATCCTGACACTGCCACTCATGAATTCTGTGACCGTGGGCAAGTTTCTTCACCTCTTTGTGCCTTGGTTTCCTCATCTGTGATCCCTTTTAGGGTTAAGTGAGTTAATTCCTGGCACATTGTAAGTACTACATAAATATTTGTTAGGTAAATTTTAAAAATATGCATTCTACATTTCTTTTCCTTTCTCCCTCACTTCTTTTCTTTTAACTTGATATCTGACACTTACATAGCATTTACATAGGACAAAACTGTTGGCAAGCACTTGACAGACCTCACCTCCAGGCCCGAATCTGCCTCCTACACCCAAAGAAGCCCCAAGCTGGTGTCAGTTTAGGGTCACTAGTCATCTTTCTAGTCATCTTTCATGCTGTTTGCCTGGACCAACATCTTATGCATAAACAGGCTACCCCAAAAGGTGGGAGACAGATTCTAGCACATCTTTTTTATGTCTCTGTACAAATTCACTTCGCAAGTAAAGATCATTTCTTGATCCAGTATACATCTGAAATGTACATTCCTCACAGGTGTGGCATAGCAGCTAGATGATAGCAAGTTGGGCTGCTGTAATGTTCCATTTCTTGATCTGGAAGCTGCTTTCACAAGTGTGTTCAGTTTGCAAACTGCACATGTATGCTGGGTGGTGCGCTTTTCTGTATGTATGTTATGCTTCAATAAAAGGTTTTTAAAAGTGTACATTATCTATTATTGCAGTGTTGTTTGTATTGCAAAGACAATGGACACAACCCCAAAGTCCATAAAACAAATTATATCACATCTGTGTGATGGAAGATTGCACAGCCATTAAAAATAATGAGATAGAGGAACTGATGTGGAAATTTGTTAAGATATTGTGTTAAGTGAAAAAAAGGAAGTTACAGAGCAGAGAGTATAGTCTCATCTGAAAAAAAATTGGGCTGAACTATGTAAAATAACTGGCATTTGACTGTTTTAACCTACAATTTCAGATGGTTCATACAATTTCAGTGTGACACAACAGTGCTGCAACCTTTAGGACTGACCTAAAGGTCAAATAAGAAACTGACCTTTAACTGACGTTCTCTTCTTTATTGGAACCTCCATGCATGTATATATATGTAGGTTTATAAGAAAGACATGCCTTGAATTGTTAACAATGGGGGCAGAGTAGATTTTCAGTTTCTAGATTACACATTTCTGTATGTCTGCTCTTATTTTATTTTCCCATAATGAGTCTGAATTACTTTCGTGGCCAGAAAAAAAAATGATAATCACAATGATATAACTTTAAAAAAAAAATTCCAGACTCACATTACTCAGTATTGCAGAGGGGGCATCTGGGCAATGAATCGGTATTGAACAGTAGTAAATCCTAAGGTAACTTCCAACCCTGAATTTCTAAGGTTCTACCTGAAAAACACTGAGCGTGAGTGAAGTTTGGCTGCAGTGCTTGCAGCATACGTACCTGTAAAATTTTGGAGTAACTAATCACAATCACCAATCCCGGGACCAAGAAGTTCAAAGTAGCAAAAGACACATCCCAAGAGATTTCTCCTGCAACGCTGGGCCAAATCAGTGTGCAAATCGGAACCTCCTGGTTACAAAAAAGAAGAGAACGTCTGTTAAAGGTCAGTTTCTTATTTGACCTTTAGGTCAGTCCTAAAGGTTGCAGCACTGTTGTGTCACAGTTAGATGACTGGGTATGGACAGTAAATTCCAGAATCCCTCCACTGCCTGTCACAGCCCCACTGTCAGCTCATGTGCCTCTGGCTCTGAGAATAAACCCTGGAGATGCAGAAAGGGCAGTACTTATTATTCCCATTCCTCAGGGGAGGCAACTGAGCCTCAAATTCTCACGGTTACCATCGGTAAGAGCAAGAGTCAGTTCCCACTCATGACCCTGAGTCCGTGACTCAGGACTCAAAGCCTTTGGGTTTTTTCTTCCAAGTTGTCAGTTTCAGGGGGAATTAAACTGACCCCTGAAAGTTTACATAGATCGGAAGTGACTGTCCTATACACAAGCACAGAACCAGAAGAAGATTTCAGTGCAATTTCACCATGTGTGTGAAAGGCCATAGGTTCTATTTTCATGCATTAAGTCTTCCTTTGAAGGACCTTCTTATAGTAAGACACTGCTGGTGCCAAGATTCAGAACCCCGGCCACGTGTGCCTTCCTTCCAGAAGAGGATGCTAGAGCCTCGAGGCAAAGATGCAACCACCATTCTCCCTTAGTTCCAGGTGTACAGCCACTTGCAAGTGGCCCAAGAGCGTGGAGGTTTGTGACCTTGCCAATCCCATTTTGTTGTGCTGAATTCAAATATTTTATACTCACTACAAACCACCCAACATCTTGTTTCATTACTGGATATTTACTAAAAGACACTGCAACAACTTTTTTCAATAAAGAGAGATGTATACATACATAAACATACATACAGGTATATACACATATATATGAATATGGGTATGTATGTATACCCAGACACAAATTTCCAGTACCTGCTTGACAATAGGAACAAAAAAAATTTTTTTTAATTGTCCTAAACCCTTCTGGACATTTAGACCAGATTTTTAAAAGCATACTCTGTGTAAAAAAAACCATGTTATTTACTTTTGGTGCATTATCGTCGTCCACAGCACCATTCATGTATTCATTTGACCAATATTTATTGAACGCTATGCTTGGCAAAGATGAAGAATTTTTAACATCTTCCAACATGTATCATAATTGGGCTGTCAAACTCAAAGTACAGTCAAATGGTCACTTGTTTTTCTATTCATTATTAATAGAAAATAGTAACATCTACTATTCATGAATTCTTATGGTATAGTAGGAAGAATTTTACATATATTAGCTCATCTAATCATCACAAAAATCTTATTGTAGCTCATATTATTATTTTCCCCATTCTACAGAGGAGGAAACTAAGGCTTGGAAATATCTTACTGAAACAATAACCTAAAGCATTACAGGTGTAGTCCTTTTTTTTAACATTTTTTAATAGGGAAAGAAAACATATATACAGAACAGTGACAAATTTTAAAGTACAGTTTAACAAATAATTATAGAGCAAATTTTAAAGTATAGTACGGGTTAAGTTTCCACAAGTTCAGATATTTCCTTCTGGCTATTCTAATACACTAGAAACTAGAAAGAAATACATATAGAATGACTGGAGTAGTCATAATCATTTGTTAAATCCTAAATTCTCAGTTATAATGCCTCCCTCATTTGATCATTCTCTCAGTCTTCAAGGATATCTGGGCATTGACCATTCTAACTTCTTAATGCTGAAAAGGGGAGTCTATATTATGGGTTAGAGGAATGATACTGGTTGATATTCTTGGAGAAACTGGTACCTCTGGGTTTCAGGGCATAGCCGGCATAAGAACAGCTTGGAGACCTTAAATTTCTGAAAGAATAAACTTACTAAGAAAAACTTTTATAGAGTCTTAGATAGAGCATTCTTTAGGGTTTTCAGGAATATTGTTATTTGAGGCTTGGCATACTGTGGCAATTTGCAAACTCTGGGCTGAAGCTTGCATGAGGTCCAGAAAGACCTCTCAATTCTATTTGAAATCTCTTAGCCACTGAAACTATGTTTCATTTCTTTTGCCCCTTTTGGTCAAGAAAGCATTCTCAATTCCACAATGCCAGAGGCAGGCTCATCCCTAAAAATCATGTCCACGTAGCCAGGACAGTAATGAGTTTATTTGCAAAGTTTAGCTTAGAGAGAGAGGTCACATCTGAGCAACAAAGGAGGCGCTCTGTGGGTGACTCTTAGGGGTGTTTATAAGTAGGCTTAGCTTCACCATTACAGAAATAAGTTTCATAAGGACCAGCTTCAAGATCAAGGGCTTGATTTATTAAATTGGGAGTCCCCAGTGCTTGAGAAAATAACAGGAATTTCCCAGGTGGGGAAGTTTAATAGCGCCATATTTTTTCTCCAGTCCCTCAAGGGATTTTGCAAATACTTTTTTATTATCTGCCCAAAATACTATAGAAAGTATCATGGCATTCTAATAAGCTACATAGAATCACCATATCTCATTTCCTATTCTAGGCTCCATGTATTTAGATTTAAATAAACTGGCCAGACAAGTTAAATTAGATAGTGTAGCTACCGATAATTTAAATTTTGGGTAAAATAAACATCTGTTCCTCTGGCCTCACACAGAAGTTGAAGTTTTAAAATGCAGACAATATCATCCTTTACCCTGTATTCTGGTTTACCTTAGTCCCAACCAGATCAGCCTCATTCATTATCTCCAATTGAAGTCTGATCTCTTTTTTCATCTTCTTTAAATTTGCTGTATGGAGAAAAGCTAACTTTCAGAGCTGCAGAACTCTAACTCTGTGTTTTAAGTATCCGATAGGTATCCATAAATCCAGGGAACTACCAAGTTATACAGAAGGAGTACAGAGTCTCAGAATTTAGAAATTAAAACTCAGGAATACAGGTGACTGCTGTAAGAGTTTACACTCTAGGCACTAGTTTTCTAAAGGAGATCATACAATATTTGTCCTTTCATTTCTGGCTTATTTTGCTCAACATAATGTTCTCAAGTTTCATTCACCTCATTGCATGCCTCACGACGTTATTCCTTTCTGTAGAAGCACAATATTCCATCATTTGTATACATCAGTCAATGGACCCTTCAGTCACCTCCATTCATTGACTATCATGAATAATGGTGTCATAAATATCAGTGTGCAAATGTCTATTCATGCCCCTGCTTTCAGTGTTTCTGAGTAGATTCTTAGTAACAGGAATGCCCATTCCTATGGCAACCCTATATTTAGCCTCTGCTACTTACCTCCAGAGGGCCACCATTCTAGTTCCATACCAACACTGAATATGTATATCTTGCTGTCCACATCTTCTCCAGCACTTCTATCTTACTGTTTACTTACTTATTTACCTATTTATTTAGCATCTGCAGTTTCTATATGGCTATATTCACATGCCATGTATTCTATCCAAAGCATACAATTAACGTCCCACAGTATCCTCGCTTAGTTGTACACGGATACTCACTCTCAATTTTGGACAATTTTCATTGCTCCAAAGAGAAAAATAACAGACATACATACCCACACATAAGAAAAACCAAGACACCTCATATCCCTTATCACCCCTCCAATTATTTACCCCTAGTTTTGTTGTGGCACTGGTAAGGTATTGCTGTTAAATACAGCATGCAATAGGTAATTTTTTCCATATATCACTGTGTTAAGTAACTTTACATTTGAAGTTGTTCATGTAAGAACTTCTTTATATTTGTAATGTTAATCAGTGTGACACATGACTTTAGACAACCCCTTTCAATCATGTTCAATAGGCACTATAACTTCCAATCCCAATAACAAACTATCATCACTTCTATCCATTCCCAAACATTTAAGATCAACCTCACTAACAAGTCTGTAACAAATTAGGTAACCGCATCCCCTCTCTAGCTTCTGCGTATCTCTAGATCCCCTATATTCTACATTTAAGAGTTGAAGTTTATATTTCTAGCTGTTTCATATTAATAAAATTATGCACTATCTATTCTTTTGTTTCTGGCTTATTTCACTCAGCATTATGTCTTCAAGTTCCATCCATGTTGTCACATACTTCAGGACCTCATTCCTTCTTACTACTGTATAATATCCCATGGTATGTGTATACCACCTTTTGCTTATCCACTCATCCGTTGATGGACACTTGAATTGCTTCTATCTTTTGGCAATTGTGAATACCAAATTCGATGTGCAAACATATGTTCGTGTCACTGCTTTCAGATCTCCTGGATCTATACCTACTAACAGAATTGCTGGGTCATAGGACAACTCGATATTTAGTTTTCTGTGGAACCACTAAACTATATTCCACTGGAGCTGTACCATTTTACATTCCCACTAGCAGTGAATACGTGTTCCATTTTCTCCACATCTTCTCCAACATCTGTGGTTTCCTGATTGGTTTTTTTTTTTTGAGTTCTGTATCTAAAATATATTTTTTATTAATTAAAATTTTTTTAAACATTCTTACCATATGATCATTCCATTCTACATATATAATCAGTAATTTACAATATCATCACATCATCATGTGATCATTGCTTAGCATATCTGTATCAATTCAGAAAAAGAAATAAAAAGAAAACAGAAAAAACTTCTGATTGTTTAATAGCAGTCCATTCTTATAGGTGTGAGATGATATTTCATTGTGGTTTTGATTTGTATTTCCCTAATAGCTAATGAAAACACACATCTTTTCATGTGTTTTTTAGCCATTTGTATTTTCTCTTTGGAAAAATATCCCATTTTATAATTGGGTTGTTTGTCCCTTTGTTGTTGAGTTGTAGGTTTTCTATATCTATATATGTTCTTTATATTTCTTTACATATATATATATAAACTTTATCAGATATGTGGTTTCCTAATATTTTCTCCCGTTGAGTTGGATGCCTCTTCACCTTTCTGATAAAATCTTTTGAAGCACAAAAGTGTTCAGCCTTGAGGAATTCCCATTTATCTAGTTTTTCTAGTTATTGCTTATGCTCTGGGTGTAAGATTTAAGAGGATACCCCTTGTTATTGGGTCTTGAAGATATTTCCCTATAGTTTCTTCTATGAGTTTTATGTTACTGGCTCTTATATTTAGGTTTTAATCCACTTTGAGTTAATTTTTGTATAAGATGTGAGGAAGGGGTCCTCTTTCATTCCTCTACATAAAAAAAAAAATCAATTGAACATAAATCTGGAGGTTTATTTCCAAACTCTTGATCCAATTCCATTGATCAATATGTCTGTCTTTGTGCCAGTACCATGCTGTTTTGACCACTGTTGCTTTATAATAAACTTTCAAGTCAGGATGTATAAGTCTTTCCACTTTCTTCATCTTTTAAAGGATGTTTTTGTTTATTCCAGGCCTCTTTCCCTTCCAAATAAATTTGATAACTAGCTTTTCCACGTCTGCAAAGTAGGTTGTTGGAAATTTGATTAGTATTGCATTGACTCTGTAGATAAATTTGGGTTTTAAAATTGACATCTTAATGACATTTAGCCTTCCTATCCATGAAAAATGAATTGCCACTCCCCCTAATTAGGTCTTCTTTAATATCTTTTAGCAATGTTTTGTAGTTTTCTGTGTACAAGTCCTTTACATCCTTGGTTAAGTTTATTCCTAGATACTTGATCCCTTTAGTTGCTATTTTCAATGGAATTTTTTTCATAATTGCCTCCTCCGTTAGGCCATTACTGGTGTATAGAAGCATAACTATTTTTTTTCCCACATGGGCAGGCACAGGGAATCGAACCTGGGTCTCTGGCATGGCAGGCAAGAACTCTGCCTGCTGCACCACCATTGCCCACCCAACGTAACTGATTTTTGCACACTATCTTTTATCCCACCACTTTGTTGAATTTGTTTATTAGCCCAAGTAGCTTTGTCATAGATTTCTTGGGATTTTCCAAATATAGGATCATGTCATCTGCAAATAAAAAGAGTTTTACTTCTTCCTTTCCAATTTGGATACCTTTTATTTCTTTTTCTCGCCTAACTGATCTAGCTAGAACTTCCAGTACAATGTTGAATAATAGTGGCTACAGGGGCATCTTGTTTCATTCCCAATTTCAGGGGGAAAACTTTCAGTCTCTCACCACTGAGTGTGATGATGGCTGTGGGTTTTCATGTATGCTCTTTATAATATTGAGGAAGTTTCCTTTGATTCCTACCTTTTGAAGTGTTTTGATCAGAAAAGGATGCTGAATTTTGTTGAATGCTTTTCCAGCATCAATCGAGATGGTCATGGGATTTTTCCCTTTTGATCTGTTACTGTGTTGTATTACATTGAATGATTTTCTTGTGTTGAACCACCTTTGCATGCCTGGAATAAACCCCAGCTGGTCATGGTGGATAATTCCTTTAATGTGCTGCAGGGTTCTATTTGCAAGCATTTTGTTGAGAATGTTTGCAACTACTCATTTTAGAGAGATTGGCCTGTAGCCTTTCTTTCTGTAGTATCTTTATCCAGTTTTGATATTAGAGTGATGTTAGCTTCATAAAATGAGTTAGGTAGTGTTCCTTCTTCACTTTTTTGGAAGAGTTTGAGCAGGAATGATATTAGGTTTTTTTGGAATGTTTGGTAAAATCCCCCTGTGAAGCCATCTGACCCTGGGCTTTTCTTTGTAGCAAGGTTTTTGATAATTGATTGAATCTATTTACTTGTGATTGGTTTGTTGAGGACTTCTATTTCTTCTTGAGTTAGTGTAGGTTGTTGTGTGTTTCTAAGAAGCTGTACATTTCATCTAAGTTTTCTAGTTTGTTGATGTACAAGTGTTCATAGCATCCTCTTATGCGATTTTTTTCCTCAGGGTCCATGGTAATCCCCCTCACCCCCCGCATTTCTGATTTTATTTATTTTCATCCTATCTCTTTTCTTCTTTGTCAGCTTAGGTAAGGGTCCATCAATTTTATTGATTTTCTCAAAGAACCAACTTTTGGTTTTATTGATTTTGGTTCTCCAAATCATTTATTTCTGCTTAATCTTTGTTATTTCTTTTCTTCTACTTGCTTTATGGTTAGTTTGCTATTCTTTCTCTAGTTCTTCCAGGTGAGTAGTTAAGTCCTCAATTTTTGCTTTCTTCTTTTTTAATATAGGCATTTAGTGCAATAAATTTCCCTCTCAGCATTGCTTTTGCTGCATCCCATACATTTTGATATGCTGTATTCTCATTTTCATTCATCTCCAGATACTTATTGATTTCTCTTGCAATTTCTTCCTTGGCCCACTGATTGTTTAAGAGTTATTTAACCTCCATATATTTGTAAAAGTTCTGGTTCTTTGGTGGTCAATGATTTACAGTTTTGTCCCATTGTCGTCATAGAAAGTGCTTTGAATAACTTCAATCTTTTAAAATTTATTAAAACCTGCTTTGTGCCCCATCATACGACCTATACTGGAGAATGTTCCATGAGCACTAGAAAAGAATGTATATCCTGGTGTTTGGGGGTATTATGTCCTATATATGTCTGTTAGCTCTAATTCATTTATCACATTGTTTAGGTTCTCTATTTCCTTATTGAACCTCTGCCTGATTCTTCTATCTATTGAAGAGAGTGGTGTACTGAAGTCTCCAATATTATTGTAGAAGCATTTATTGCTTCCTTCAGTTTTGGCAATGTTTGCCTCATGTATTCTGGAGCATCTTGATTGTGTGCATAAATATTTATGATTTCTCACATGCATAAATATTTATGATTTATTACTGTGTGGTGTCCTTTCTTGTCTCTTATGACATCTTTGCATTCAAAGTCTATTTTGTCTGATATTAGTATTGCTACTACTGCTTTCTTTTGGTTACAGCTTGCAAGGAATATTTATTTCCAACCTTTCACTTTCATTCTTTTTGTATCCTTGAGTCTAAGATGAATCTCTTGTAAGCAGCATATAGATGGACTACATTTTTAAATCAGTTTTGCCAATCTGTATCTTTTAATTGGGGGAATTTAGTCCTTTAACATTCAAAGTTATTACTGTAAAGGCAGTTTTGAATCTACCATCTTATCTTGTTTTTTTTTTTAATCAAAGATCTTATTTTTTTCCCTCTCTCTCTCTCTCTTTTTTTTTTAAACATGGGCAGGCACCAGGAATCGAACCCGGGTTCTCTGGCATGGCAGGCAAGTATTCTTGCCTGCTGAGCCACCGTGGCCCACCCTCTCTCTTTTTATCATTTGTTTTACCCTTATTAACGTTCTTCAATTCTGTGCACTTCTCTAGACCTCTCTCTCCTGTCTTTTTTTTCAGCTAACAGAACTCCCTTTAGTACCTCTTGCCGGGAAGGGCTCTTGTTAACAAATTCTCTCAGCATTTGTTTGTCTATGAAAATTTTAAACTCTCCCTCACCTTATGAAATGTTTTTAATTGTAAAATATAACATATATACAAAGCAAAGAAACAAAAAACAATAATTTTCAAAGCACACTTCAACAAGTTGTTACAGAACATATCCCGGAGTCTGTCATGTGCTACCGTTCCACCATCTTAGATTGTTCCTTCTAGTGGTTCCAAAACACTGTAAGCTAGACGGAATATTAACGTAGTACTTCGGCAGCCATACCCACTTTTTAAATCCTATTTTTTCTGTTATAACTCCTCCTTCTCCTGTGAGCCCTCTCCCAATCTACAGGGATCTTTGGGCAGTGACCGTTCTGACTTTTTCAGGTTGAGAAGGGGTGTCAACATGAAAGGACAGAGGGATATAATCAGTTGATAATCTTGGAAAGGCTGGTCCCTCTGGGTTTCAGGATTTATTTGACCTAGGGACCCTCTGGGAAATATAGGTTCCAGGAAAGCAAACTTAGTGCATGAAACCTTTATAGAGTCTCAGTTCCAGCTCTAGGTGTTCTTAAGAGTCAACAGGAGTGATGTTGGTTGGGGTTTAGCAAACCAAGGCAATCAGCACTATCTCACCGAAGCTTGCATAAAAGTAGCCTCCAGAATAGTCTCTTGACTCTATCTCATCTCCCTTGGCCACTTCTTTTCCCCCTTTTTTCCAGAAAATGTTGTTGATACCACAGTGCCAGAGCCAGACTTATCCTCAGAAGTCAGCCTCTACTTCCTCAGGGAGATTTTCACCCCTATATGTCATGTCCCACATAGGGGGAGGGTTATGATTTGCCTTGCAGAGTTGTCTCCCTCACTTTCAAAGGACAACTTTGCTGGATAAAGAATTCTTGGCTGGCAATTTTTCTCTTTCAGAATCTTAAATATGTCATACCACTGCCTTCTCACCTCCATGGTCCCCATCGAGTAGTCAGAACTTAGTCTTAAGTGGCCTCCATTGTATATGGTGAATCACTTTTCTCTTGCTGCTTTGAGGACTTTCTCCTTCTCTTCAACATGTGACAGTCAGATTAGTATCTGTCTTGGAGTGGATCTATTTGTATCTATTCTATTTGGAGCTCATTGTGCTTCTTTGATTTGCATAATTATGTCCTTGAGAAGTTTTCCCCATTTAGTTTCTCAAATAATCTTCCTAGATCTTTTCTCTTCTCCTTCTGGAATGCCAATGATTCTTACATTTGTGCACATCCTGTTGCCCATTATTTCTCTGAGATTCAAATTTTTCCATCTTTTTCACCATTTTCTGTCTTTTTTATAATTATTCCATGATGGAGGGGTGAACTCTGCCTATCCAACTGGGCCATCTTCCTGGAAGTCCAGTGTAGTCCTTTTTAATTATACAATATTTTCCCCAAAGATCTAAGTGGTTATAAAGGGACATCCAGGGACCTACCTAGGAAACTCTTTCTAAGACAAGGCCCAAAGGGAACAGTGCTTTTATTAAACTTGTACCTTGGAAAGGGGGATGAAAATGTTGCTGCTTCTTCCTATTTTTCTTAGATGGCATACAAATGGTCTGGGCATTCAAAAAACTTGTCCCATCAGCCCCATCCATCCACACCTGATAGGAGAGTTTATTAAATCTTTCTACATTTTGGTGATTGGAAAGAAGCACAGAAAGGATCCTCTGCATAATGGCAGTGAGGTTGCCACTGCTGCTTAGATAATCCATACAGCCCTTGCTTTCTACTCACACCTCCATCTGGCATGTTGGTGGACAGCACATACTGGCAGAGGTGCTAAAGGAGCAATGAAAGAAATGGATTCCAGCCCTGGGTGTGAATTATAATTCCTATACTTGTAATAAGAAGTATTATACTTGTGAGAGGGAGGGCAGAAAAACAGATGAGCCCAGAATCATTTCTCAAACCCCCCAAGAGGACCCAACTCCATTTCTCCAGAATGGCTGCCAAAATCTCTCCAGACTCAGTCAGCTGCTTAATAAGATTTTCTAGAAGAATGCGCAATGATAGGGCAGGGCGTTCTCTCTACATTAGGGGCAAAAGAGCAGGCATCTAAACAATCTGCCTTTATGATCCCAGCTTTGTTGAGGATAATGTATACATGAGAATGAGTATATATGACCCATGTGTAACTGTCTACTCCGAGGGAGAGAGAAAACTGGAAGAATCCACTGCAGAAAGTTAGCAGTATCTGTTTCCAGGTGGGACTCTAAGTTACTTTTCCTCTTTTGGCTTAACTGGATTTTCCTAAATCTTCCATGATATACTTATACTACTTTCATAAGAAGAAAAAAAAAAGCAGTAAAAGTTAATTTTTAAAAGAAATGATAATCAAACATGAAACACAGATTGCCCTGATAGTTTAATAAACCTAACTGCTATTTTTCAACAAAGGCAATGAGCCCCTCTGAGAAAGCCTCCCAAATTACATGACTTAAAGCAGATGCTCTTTCACCTTTTGATTTGTGGCACTCATTCCATGCAGGAACTGTGATAAGGAAGTAAGATAAGAAATCTGAACAGCACCTTTAAATCTGAACTAAGAGGCAGTAAGACCAGCCTGGGTGGCCTGAATGACTGATTTATATGCTCTTTAGAAAGCTTTATATGGTATAGTTGATAAAATGCAGTATTACTCTCATTTAAAAAAAATAAAAAAGCACTTTGCCCAAGCCAGGGATCTAACTGGATGTTATAACTTTGTTTCTGGGGGAACATCCGTTTGACATAAGTCATTGTGAGTCCACGTATTTTCCCCCAGGCTGGGAATTGGAGAAGGAGTGCCATCAAATCTGGAAGGTGGGGACATGAGTGTGTATTATAGTACACTCTGTACTTTTTGTGCATGTTTGAAATGTTCCCTGGTTTTAAAAAAGGACATTTGAAAACCAAAAAAGACTAGGTCTGCCTTGTTACTGAGCTCCCAAAGTGGGGCTGATAGAGTCAACAACTGTATTCTTTCATTTGTTTGCTCCATTCCCCATTCACTGAAGAAAGAGGCTGAGCCACGGTGAGACTAGGGTCATGATAACCAAGGCCCTGTCCCTGCAAGGAGGCAGTACAAGCGAGGAAGACAAGTACAAGGAAACCTCAAGACAGGGCAGCGAGCCTGAATCACCCAGGAGAGTTGCAGGCAGCAGGGGTCGTTTCAGCTGCTCCTGGAAGGAGGGCAGTGGGGCTCCGCCTGGGGAACAGGGAGTCCAGTGCTCAGGTGTCAGGACCGGAAGGGATAAAGATGGGGGAGCCATGTGGGATGAAGAGTCAAGTTTGCCTTTTACACCTCCCCACCCCCAACTGTGTTCTGCAGCGTCCCCATCTCCACCTCTCCCTGGCAATCTCATCCATTTCCACAGCTTCTTTTGGCAGATGATGTTCTTTTCAGCTCAGCCTTCTCCAAAATTCCAGGCTCACCACACGGCATCTCTGCAGGATGCCTCGTGGACATGTGAAACTTCCTACACTGCCACCCCCAAGCAGTTCCACCTTCAGAGCTAACCAAACCTGGGCATAGCATCACCAATGACTGAGCTTCTGCGATGAGGAGTGGCAGCAGCCAGCCCCAACACAGCACAGTCTTATGAGAGAAAGCAGCCTTATGACACCTTGATTTGGGACTTCCCCTAGCTTCAAAACTATGAGCCAAGAAATTCCCATTGTTTAAGCCAAACTATTGCATGATATTTGATTTAGCAGCCAGAAAACAAGGACTTACCTGGCCCTTCTCTGTCTAGTCTCTGCCAACCCTTCCTGCACCATCTCTTGCCACCACGGCCCCTCCCCACCTACCACCCTACACAAGCCTGCCAAGAACCCCTTTCAGTGCTCAGAACAGCAGTGCATTGCTCTCCTGGCCTCTGTGTGGACTATATCCTTTGCCTCTAAAGTCTCCCCCAGCCCACACTTCCCTGCCTGGAAGTTATCACCGCTTGCAGTAGCCTTCCAGGATGAACAGCCCCTTCCCCATCTTTTCTTATTCCCTGCAGTAATCACCTGGTTTCGTCTGGATCCTCCAGTTACTTAGGACCAGAACTAAGCCTGTCTTGTTTAAGGCAGCATCCCTGCACTTAGAACTATGCATGCCATACATCACGTGCTCAGCAAAAAATTGCCAAATGATTTTCAGAGAAGGGCCCCTTGTGCCTGGGTGTCCATCTGCAAGTACTTCTCAAACGCTGCCCCTGCCTCACAGTGGCAGAATTATTCACACATAGCTGTTTTACTGTCAGCTTCTCTCACCGTCTTCCTGGGACACCCCTGGAATCCCCTTTGTAAATCATTCTCCCTGGCTCACCTCTTCACACAAAATGGAAAGCTTCAAGATCATTTTAAAGACCATAGAATCCTAGTCAGATAGCTCCTCCCCTATCAGCTTCTCAAGAGAAAAGAATATCTAAAGTAAGAGAAGGAATCACTTTCTTACATTTCAAAAGGTGAACTGTGTTTGTCTCCTCAGACAATCCACAATGCAATAGAAACACTATAACATTACTGGGTGGTTGTTAAATCAGAGTGGGGGAGGCAGTGGGACCAGGCGCTTCTAAGGAAATGTGAACTCATGGGAGATGGCAACCAGGTCAGAACCCAGCCCCATCCTTGGCCTGCTGTGTGACTTCAGGCATTTCCTTCTCTAGAAAATCAACAGGAGAATAACTACTCATGGAGTTGCTGAGACCCTCTGAGTGCTCCATAAATGCACCTGGTCTGCAAAGGTTCCTCCCTGCAGAGAAGGACTGTGCTTTGCCAGGCGATTGTTCCCAGCCCGGGACTGGCCTGTGGAGGTGCTCAGCAGATGTTTGCAGAACAAATGGGCACACCTTCCGTCCCCACCTGCCCGTGGAGGTCACTGCCCTGCCAAGGCCACGGCATACACAGACAGGAATCCCAGTGCAGCAGGCTGAGTTGGCTTGGCTATGATGTCAATGTTGCTAGGATGTGTCCATCCTCTTAAAAATGACAGTCTATTATTTTACAGCTATATGAGGAATTATACTGTTTGAAGAATGTTTAAAATGTTTTTAACCAAAGATAAGGAAACTAAGAATAGCTAGCAATTCCTGAGCACTTAACTGTGTGTATGCCAGCTCTTGGCCCACTTACTGCACATTAGTCCTCGTGACAATGCTACTATTATCATTCCCATTTTGCAAATGAGTAAACTGAGTCATGAAAAGGTGGGGCAACTTGCCCGCTGTCGCTTCCTAAATGGCAGAGATGGGATTTAAATTCAGAACGTGTGACTCCAAAGCTTACACTCCGAATAACAAAGCATCTCACAAATCATGTCATCCTCTCTTGGGGGAAGTTTGAAAGAGTGGGCACTCACATTCCAAATGAGCGAAAGTAATTGTGTTTGATTTTAGTGGTCTTGGGTAAGCAGAAAGTTCTAAAACACTGTCTCCCTGGCTTGTGCTCCTTGGGGGGTAAGGAGGGGGAAGGAGAGTGTGTGAAGTGGGGTAGTGGTGATGTTAGTTTTCTCAGCACAAGGTTTGGGTAGGGATATGCCCACTGGACAAAATCTTCATATTCAGTGTCCAAATTGGGGGGGTGGGGGTGGGTAGGCAGGAAGCATCTACAGCCAGAAAGCTGGGACTGCAAGGATTGAGAAAACAAGCCTTTGCTAATTTTAAATGTGAGCCTCAGTTCAGTCTAGACCAGACCCTTCTCTGTTCCTTTTAAAAGTTAAAAATTGCTACACTCCCCCCCCCCCCTTTTTTCTCTCATTTTTTTCACCTATGTCTTCGATCTCTGAGCCTTCAAGTAGAGAAGTGGGGAGTTCCTGCATGTTCAGGTACCACCCTTGAGGAACTGCAGGTTTTTCTGTTTGGCAGGAGCAGGGGGTGGGAGGAGAGAAGACAAGGAGGATGGATGGCCAGAAAGGACAGCCCCATTGTTTGTTACAAGTTCTCCCACCTCGCTTCTCCTAATTCCAGGACTAAGTCTCCTGTGGCCAACTTGCCTGGCCGGATTCTAGTGGAATGTCCTACAGCTCCGTTCTCTCCCAGTGGCTTTGCCCATATCCCTTCTCCAAAGGCTCTTAAAACCAGGGAGGTGTTTTTTCATTAAAACAAGAGGGGTTCTTGGATTCTCTGGTGCCTCTAGGCTGGGACAAGGCCTGCTCACTAAGCAGAGCCCTTGGTCTGTCCTGGTAAGTCTCAGTCAGCCAGCTCAGCCAATGGGTGCTATCCTGGCCCCCACCTGATAGGACATGGCCACAGGCTTACATGTTCTTTGCTCAAGTGCCACAGACTTGATAGGATGCCTGCCTGCACTTCACTTACGGCCGTTAAAAAAAATTCCACACAAGAAATCAACTATTAGGAAAGCAACATTTAGTTTTGACTTACGTTACCATAAAATGCTGCTTCTACAGGTTGAAGACTCCAGTGCCCCCTCCCCCCAAAAAGCTTGTGTGAGAGGCCCATCTCTGAGTCCACGCTCTGGACCGGTCCCTGACGGTTCTGCGTCCGTCCGTCTCCATGACTGGAAGTTTCAACCCAGGTGACGTCTCCAGCCATCCCTCCAGGCCGCCGCATGGGCTGCTCGCTCCTGGGGGCCTCTGTCTGCGCCCAGTTTGCTCCGGGCTCCCCACACTCCCACGCAGGGCGGGAGCGAGAGCTCCTGCCTAGGACCAGAAAACCTGAGACTTCTGTAGCGAAAGGGAGGAGGCCTGGAACCTAGTCCCGAGCAGACCCTGGGGGTACGAATCCCGAGCGCGGACTCGTGCTTCCTCCTCGTGCGCACAGCTATCCCTTTCCTACAGCTCCCGGCGAGGCGAGCTCGCACGCCACAGCACAGGCAGCCCCGCAGGCCGCTGACCCCCGCCCCGCCCCGCTTCGGCGGCCTGGCCGGGCGTCGGGCTGCAACTCCGCGCGCTAACGCCACCGCCGCGGAGCAGGGTCGCCACGCGAGCGACTTGCGTCTTAAAGCGGTTGTGCGGCTCGGGTTCCGCACAGTCCGCAGAACTTTTTTTTTTTTAATGCTGCATCCCTCTATGATCCTAATTACAAGCGTGGGGCTGCTGCCCCAGATAAAGCTCATAGGCTCAGCCTCACGCCACACTGTGACCCGCGGAGCATTTGGGGGCGCTTGAAGTACCCTCAAGCCACCTATCCAAAGCCTTTAGGGCAAGAATCCACGGTCTAGTCTAATCCTTATGTCTTACGCTGGAAAAACTGAGACACGCGGAGATCACAGGCCCCCTCGAGACAGCATTGGCTCTGAGATTCCTGGGTCTCCAGGGCCTTTTCTACTCGGCATCTACCCCACGGGCTGTCAAAGCTGGACCCTGACCCAGACGATGGCGGGAACTGCTGGGCACGATTCCAGCTCCTCCTCGCACTAACGGTGAGAGACCTCGGACGAGTTCTTCTTCTGTGTGCCTTAGCTTACTCATCTGCCAATATGGGTGCGATAATAGTACTAGTAGCCCTCGGGAATAAAGCAGAATTTCTGCATGTGGTGTTTAGTCAGTGGATCCCGAACGCTCAGCTGGCTGGCTGCTCACGCTCCGATTATTTCATTAACCTCACAATAAAGAGTGTTTGCATTTTACCGGAATTTGGGGACTCCACTTAGCGTTTTGGTGGGCGATTACTGGGCCTACGACGCAGGGCTGTGGTGAGATTTAAAAGATAAAACTTCACAGCGCAGGGCACAGTCCCTAGCAGGACCACTGAGCGCAAAAACAAATGGCCTAATTACTGTTATTGCTACCACCATCATAATCCCATCTCCCGGTTTCCACCGGATCTCCGCCCCCCAGCCCGCCCAGGGCACCCTCCGGGTGCTCTCAGCCCGCGCTCACCTGGTCTGCGCCAGGGGGCCGCTGCGGGACGACTTGGAAGAAGATGCAGAGCGGCAGAGCCGAGAGCGCAGAGTAGCCCCAGATGACCGCCAGCAGCACTGCCCGCGCCCGCCACCCGGGGCCCCGCGCGCCGCTCTGCAGGCGCACTATGCACACCATGCGCTCCAGGCTGACGGCGGCCAGCGTGAGGATGGTGACGCTGCCGCTCAGGCTCATCACGTAGAAGAGCAGGTGGCAGGCGACAGGACCCAGCAGCCAGGCCTCAGTCCAGCGCACCGCCAGCACCGGCGGGATGGCGCTGGTGAAGAGCAAGTCCGCGCAGAAGAGGTTGAGCACCAGGCAGGCGGCGGTACTGCGACGCCGTCGGCGCGCCACGAGCACCAGGGCGCACACGTTGCCCAGCAGCGACACTGCAAAGATGAGCGCCAGCACCGCGGTCTCCACGGCGCTCAGCAGCAGCCACTGGTCGCCCTTGATGTCGGAGAAGAAGGGGAAGCGAGTTCGGTTGACCCCGTCCAAACTGCGCGGGGGCCGGGTGCCCGCCGCCTGTGCGCAATCAGGGGACATGCCCGGCGCCCGGCGCCTGGCAGCCGTCTGTGAGCACGGTCATCCAGGAGGCGACTGAGCGCCAAGGCGGGGAAAGAGGGAGGGAGGAGGTTGCGACATCTCCCCTTTATCCCCTCCCGGCCCGAGGAGCACAGGGCTGGGCGTAGCGTCCGGGTCGCGCAGGAACGAGGAAGTACCGGCGACGCGGATAGGAAATACCCGGCGGCGGCCTCAGGGGGGGAGGCCTTCGCGCTTGGTATCACCCGAGGGTCCAGAAAGTGCCACCAAGTGTACTCCGGAAGCTCCTGCGGGGCCTTCCTGGTCTCCTTCATCCAGGCACCTGGAATGAGAAGCCTTTAATCCACCGATTTAACTAAAATTGATTTAGGAGTGTCAGAGTTGGGTTTTTGCCTATATTCTTCAGACTTCACCAAACGACGCCTTTCACCAAGGGATGCCCACAGATCTGAGAATAGATCCCAAAGCAACTTGCAATGAGCCCATTATTTGTTTTTTTTTTTTTAATTTATCATTACTTAGTGTGAGGTTGGATGGATTATTTAATATTTATAAAATGAGAATAATAATAATAATCACCTCATTGGATTGTTGTGAGGCTCACATAAAGAGTTTAGTACAAGATTTGGCATGCAGTAATTGTTCATTAAATATTATCAATTAGTTACTGTACTTAAAATGCATGTGAATTTTGCATTCAGAATGATATAAAACTGTTTTCACATAAAAAGGCGGAGTTCCCAAAAACCTTGAATAAACTTGACTCCCCAGGAAGACATATATTTCAGGGCTTTGAGGTACACAAAGACTGTGAATGTGCCTTAGGCATCCTGGTTTAAGAAGCCCTGAGCCAATCCTATCCTGTTATTGATGAGGAAACTGAGGTCAGTGAGAAATGGCTCATCTCTGGAGGCCCCTGGTTAACAATAGAAATTTGGTCATCTGCCACTGCCCCCGCCCCACAAACCTCCACCACACCCTCACTGTTTAGTTTTCTGTAATATTGAATTAGGAAGTTAGAATTTAGAAAGTATGTCTGTGGCTTGAGACCCAGTGGTCACTTCCCTGAGCCCCTAGCTTCCCACCACCCACACATCCACCTCCCCCGCCTTTGACATACCAGGGGGCTTCTCCCAGTTGCCCATTCGTCTCTGTATTTCTGCACCACTTTGGGGTGCTATCTGGGGAGGGGGTCCATTTGTGCTGATCACTGTACCATGTGGGTCTGAGTTGACAATGTGACCTCGGACCTGAGAGGCCGGTGGTTTATCAGAGGGAGACACTGGGGAGTTGACGAGGTTCATACTGAAAAACAGAACTGGTTTGCTTCCTCACACAATTGAAAAAATGGGAACAGACTGAAATAAAAGGAGTTCAGACAAACTGGCCCCTGTCTGATTGGGGTTGGGGATATTAGTTTCCATGTAAGGGAAAGGAGAGCTGTGTGGGTGAGAGAGGATTCCATTATTACAGGCTGATGTGACATGGGGACAGGAAAAAGCTTCCCCAGAGCAGACCAGGATGAGATCTGTCTCATTCCTCTCTAGGGTTCTCCCAATGGCAGAATGATGAATGAAGAGATTCTCAAACTTCCTCCACCCAAATCACTCCCATGGTGCCCTTGGGCCAAAAGAAATACCTAACAGTTCCATTTGTTTAGTGGCCCAACCAAATGACTTAATAAGAATTTATGTCCTAATAATTTAGTAGGTATTTGTAAAAACAACATACATAAATTGACAAGATTTATTTTTGTTTCAGATTCTTAAATAACCACAATTACTTCCTAATGGAATGTGTGCACCTGTTGGATTCTGCATAGTTTTTCAAAACTGGGATTCAGATTGGGTTCCACCCCTCCTTGTTTCCTGCTCCATGTTGATTTTCCTATGGTACTTGCCTTTTATTATAGCAACCTCTAAAGACCCAACTTTGTAAAGATAAGATGTGCATGGGTCTAATGTTAAAACAGTGAATTACCTCAAGCTAGTAGTTCCTGTGGCGTCTGATGGATGTTGAGTAAGGTGGTGATTCCCTGGGGCACCTGAGCACACAGTTTGGGAACCCCAAGCCCAATGGTTAAGAATGCGGGCTAGGAGGCTAGCTGTGCAGATTAGAACCTGGTCACCATGTGACCTCGCGCAAATTACTTTAGCTTCCTTGTGTTGTAACCGAGAAATTAGGATTTAAGAGATGATTATGGTCATTGAATCATTATACAGATATTTATTTTTTACTTTGATATATTAGTGTAGACAGAGGGAAATACTTGAAATCTTTGAATTATAATCCCTCTGCCTTGATCTCTGATAATGATTGTATAACCTTTATCTTGGCCCCTTGTGATTGTAAAAACCTTGTGACTACTCTTCATTTGTATCCATTTATTCAGTTTTTCAACCTTAGAGTCTTGTAATCACTAAAAACAGACCCTAATGTTTATTAAAGAAGGGTCTTAGGTCAGCCCAGAAATCACCCACCCCAAGCCGAAAGTTATCTTGATAACTGAGACTGGATCTAACAAAATGGGCTCATCTGACATGCACAGTAGCTTAGACTTTAATCTATAGTGACCTGTCTCTCATTATAATACTAAAAATCATGTCCATCATCATATAAGGCCGCTGTTTTCTTAGATATGTTCTGTGACTAAGCATGTAGTAAATCTGCGCATGCTTAATAATTAAATCACCTCTAATTACATCAGCTGGGGCCATTATACTCATTATCCTAAAACTTGCCCATCTTTGATAGTATAAAACTATCAGAATTCCTGCAGTTTGGGGTGACACATTTTGGGGCCAATAGGCCATCTGCTTTCCTGCTTCACACCTAGCAATCAACTCTTTCTTTCTTTGAAACTCGATGTCTCAAGAATTGGTCATTTGAAAATCTCTATTTATGAAATTATTATTAAATCCCTTTCACTCTCAAAATTACCCTGATATGAGGATAAATTATATGGTCGGTCTACATTTTCAATTTTCAACTCATTCAGTTCTCTTACAAATTGCAGTTGCTGGGATTTGAATCTAGGCTGTCTGATTCAAATTAACTGGGGGACATTTTGTCCGCTAGGGAACATTTGGTAATGTCTGGATACATTTTTGGTTATCACAACAGAGCAGAGTTTGTAACTGGCATTAGTGGGTAGAGGCCAGGGAAACTGTTAAGTATCCTGCAATATACAGGACAGTGCCCCTCAACAAAAAATGAGCAGCCCAGAATGCCAATAGTGCTGAGGTTGAGAACCCTGCACTGGAGTATATGATCTCTTGAGACTTCACCAGACTTTTACCTCTTACTGTCGACCTTATTGTGGAGTCACACTTAACGCCAAAAGCCAGAAACATTATAGTTTTCCCCAAAGGGATTTCACTGCACCCTCTCTAACCTTTTACCAAACCCACTGGGTAAGGCCCAGCCTTTTGCTCTGGCTCCAGATATTCACAGCTGCAAAACTCCTTTCACCCCTGGAGCTGAGTGTGGAGCCCCCAGGGTGAGTGCCTCAGAGACAAGACATCAGGAAACGAGGGGCCAAGCTCTCATCGTGAGAGTTCTGTTTCTTGCTCGCAGTCATTAATTACTATTATTATCACATATTTGCCTCTTCCATTCTTAGATAAATGGAGACAAGCAACCGTCAAGTGTAAATATGGACAATCTAATTCCCAAGCTAAAGGGAAGGTGTTCTAGTTTGCCAGCTGCTGGAACGCAACACACCAGAGATGGATTGGCTTTTAATAAAAGGGGATTTTGTTAGTTCTTCAGAGGAAAGGCAGCTAACTTTCCACTGAGGTTCTTTCTTACGTGGAAGGCACAAGATGGTCTCTGCTGGTCTTCTCTCCAGGCCCCTGGGTTCCAACAACTTTCCTGGGGTGACTTCTTTCTGCATCTCCAAAGGCCTAGGCTGAGCTGCAAGTGCTGAGATGAGGAATGCTGAGCTCCTTAGGTTGGGCTACATTGCTCTCTCTCCTTTAAGCACCAGCCAATTAAGTCATTCATTGCAGCAGACATGCCTCCTAGCCGACTGCAGATGTAATTAGCAACAGATGAGGTTCACGTACCACCGACTTACGTCGCAGCAACAAGACTAGGTATGCTCACCTGGCCAAGTTGACAACTGAATCTAACTACCACAGAAGGTCATCATGGCAGGATGACTTCACCACCTGCTTATTTAATATTTTCAACCAAACCGGGATGGGGGTGCTGTACACAGGGAATATTCTGTGTATTTTTCCTTACTTATTCTCTAGAAAACTTTTATGAAATTTATATAAAAGTGCTTACTGGCCCATTCCTTTCTCTCCAAACCTCTCTGTGAGAGTTTATTATTTATCTCTATCTCTCTATCCTTATTTCTGTATCTATCTATCTATCTATTGGTTTTGAGAAATACTTCTTTACAGGAATCGGAGTATTTCCTTGCAAAATCAGGATCTCTTAAACAGCAGAATGCAAAGGGCATTTATTATTGTATAAAGATTCTAAGTCTCTCTCCTGCCTCTGCATCTCTGCCCCGTCCTCTTGCCAAGGTGGATTGCTCCCAGTCCCCCAGACCCATTTGCCCTGAGCATCCACAGCTGAGTACCTGCCTCAGCCAGGCCAGAGTGGGGTGCAGGGGAGGGCCATCCTGCACTCCGAGAAAGGCTCTTCCTGCCCCTTCTCCAAGGAGGTGCAACAGTGCCCAGGTAGCAGGGCCGTGTAGGGTGTTGCAGCCCCGGGAGCAGCACCTGCACACGTGGGGAGGCCCACGAGGGCATAGTCGCCCGGGGAAAGGCAAGGCCGTCATGTGCCTCAGGCCTAGAATCATGTCTACTGCGCAAAGCAGAAAATGGGAAGTGAAAAAGCTAAAGGAGTAACCAGTCACCAATAGTGTGTGGACTATTCACATCCTTGGGGCCCAGAGCAGGGATCCGGGCAGTGTGCTTTAAACGAGACCTGGTAGTGGGGTGAAGCTGGCCCACACAATGCTTTACGTGAATAAGAAAAAAGGATGCCCTTCTTCTTAGGTAAGTCGTAACAGAGAGGCTGGAGGGAACTGCCTGAAAATGTGGAGCTGTGTTCCAGTAGCCATGTTTCTTGAAGATGCTTGTGTAATGACATAGCTTTCACAATGTGACTGTGTGATTGTGAAAACCTTGTGTCTGGTGCTCCTTTTATCTACCTTATGGACAGATGAGTAAAACATATGGATTAAAAATAAATAAATAATGGGGGGAACAAATGTTAAAATAAATTCAGTAGATTGAAATGCTAGTGATCAATGAAAGGGAGGGGTAAGGGGTATGGTATATATGAATTTTTTTCTGTTTTCTTTTTCTGAATTGATGCAAATGTTCTAAGAAATGATCATGATGATGAATATACAACTATGTGATGAAAAAAGAACATTCATATTGTATGTTGATTGGTTTTATTAATAAAAATTAAAAAATAATAAAATAAAAAAGGATGCCCTTACAGCAGGTCACTTAGGAAAAGACACCGCTTCCTCAGGGCTGATGCAGCCCTGTCAGTTGCGAAGGCCCCAGGCTTGGCAAGCAGGGCCTGGCAGAGTTTCAACTCCCACGTGCACCCCTCAGGTGGGTGTCCATTGCAGGACACAGCTGCACGCGGACTCACGGCCGCCCTGCCCCGCACTCTGTGGGCCTATGGGCAGGTACGGCCCTTCCTCGCCAGCCCTTCCTGCCCACTTCCTGATGGTGTGTGCCCAAGACCCCAGAGCCCACCCCATGCGCTCGTCACATCGCAGGCACCGCCTGCGTGTCCTGCAGGGCTGATCTTGTTTGCCTGGGAAATTTCTTCAAGTTCATGTTGTGGTTATCTCGCCTAAGGAGATGAAGAAAGGAGGGCATAGGGCAGCCTTGTAGCAACTGTGAGGCTGAGATGTTCCAAGAGTCACTGACCGCCGTGTCTGGACAGCCAGACCTGACCACTATAGCTCAAGCCCTAGCATGACTGAACTTTGTTCCCCCAAGGCAGTTAAAGGGGGTGGGGCCAGTCCTAAAGAAGCCCCTGCTTCTCTGAGAGAGACTTAGGAGCCAATAAGTCAAGGAGGTAGCAGCCCCATCTATGAGTTAGCTTTGAGGGAGAAGGAACTTAGAAGCAGTGAACTGGCGGGGTAGGTAGGAGAGAATGATAACAGTCATAGGAATACAAATAATAACAATAGCAAACTCCTGTGTGGTAATTACCATTCCAGGCACTGTTTTAAATACTTACATGTATTAACCTATTTAATCTTCACAACAATCCTATAAAAGCATAAAAAGTGTGATGGTTATAAAATACATGGGCCCCTGGACCAGATAAGTCTTTCTTTTTATTTCTTTTCTGGCTTAGTGAAAATGTTCTAAAGTTAATCATGGAGGTGTATGCACAGCTATGTGATGATACGTGCGCCAGGGATTGTATACTTCAGATGGTTTGTATGGTGTGTGAGTATTTCTCAATAAAATTGTATTTGAAAAAAAACAGCTACGAATGTTGACACTCCTCCCTTCCAAAGGTAGAGACCCCTGGAATATGGTAGGGGTGGAGTGGGGACTTAGGGAACTGCATCTAACGATAGAATATAGTGGAAGTGATGTTAGATGACTTCAGAGGTTAGGGCACGAACAACACAGGGCTTCTGTGTGGTGCTGTCTCTCTCCAGCAGTGCTTGCTTTGGGGGGAGGCAACCTCCACGTTTGAGGAGACTCAAGCCAGCCTGTGGCAAGGCCCACTTAGGAAGAAATAGGTCTCGTGAAAACAGCGAGGACAATCTGCCAGCCCCGCGAATGAGCCACCTTGGAAGCATACCTTCTGGCCCCAGTCACACCTTCAGATGACTGTAGCCTTAACAACCTTTAGTACCTCTTGAGAAATCTCATGACAGAATTTCCCAACGAAACCACCTCTAAATAACTGATCCACAGAAGTGAAGAGATAATAAACGTTTATTTTTGTTTCAAACTACTAAGTTTGGGGGTAATTTGTTTCACAGCAATAGATAACTAATTCAAGTTGGTTTTAAAAAAAATTGTCCCCATTTTACAGATGTGGAAACTAAGGACCAGAGAAGTTATGGAATTTGCCTAAGGTCTTAGGGTGTGTGATTTGAAACCAGACAGTCTGGTTCTAGGGTCCGTGCTCTTAACCATTACAGCGAACCTTTCGAGACCCAGAATCACAAGAAAACTGAGTCCTGTGCAGGAGGGAGGGCTGCTGGCCCAACATAGCCTTCCTCTTGGCGGATGCCCTGAGGCCCACCAGGACCCCTTAGACTTTCCCTTGAGAGGAATATAGGGCAGGACCTAGGGCCTATAGTCCAGAAAATCTGTGACTCAGACTCCAGAGGATGAAATCCCAGCTTTACCGTTTTACTGAGTATGTGATCTTGCAAATCACCTAACCTATAAAATGGAGATATTTATAGCTCACCTCACAGGACTGAGAGAGTGTTGGGATAATCCAGGCAGTACCCTGGCAACTTTTACACACGAAGTGCCCAGTGCACTGTTACTATTGTCATTAATACTGGTGTCCACCCCAGGCATGTCCATCCCGGGACAAAGCACCCATACACTAAGCGTATCCTCCTCTGGGACCAGAGGCATGAGGATGGCAGCAGGAAGGAGAGGCTGGCAGCCTGTGCCCTTTCTTCTTTTCTCACTAGGCTCTTGTGTTTTAGACCCTGGAATTAAGGACGCTGGATGTGGTCAGTCTATGTGGGTGGGTGGGTGCGAGCTGGGAAGGATGTTCTTGTTTCCCGTGGCAGCCATCAGGAAGAAGTCAGGGCCGAGGCACGGCGCGGTGCACAGCCCAACTCCAGGGGTACCCTTCGCGTGGCAGCCATGTGGCCTTGAGGACAGGTGCCATTTTTTGGCTGCTAATATCCAAACACCCTTACTCTTTGGAGGATTTCTCACTGTGGGAAATACTGGTGGCTGCAATGCTACCTTGGCTGCACAGTCTGAAGGGGTGGGATTCTCCTTCCCCCACTGCAGCAGCCTGGGCTCAATCACCTGGGTGCTCCCACCAGTGACTTGGGTTTTTGCTCATGTTGTTTATTTTGTAAAAATTTAGTCGCACAGAGCCTGTTTTAGGTTTTGTTTTTTAAGTTCTCATTTTTTTCTCTCCTTCTCTCACCTTTCTTCTTTTTCTTCCTCTTTTTTTTCCCCCATCTTCCAGCCAGAGAGTTGGAATCTAAAGGACCAAAGGCAAAGAAGCAGGGACAGACCAGCCATTTCCCAAGCCAGCACTGGAAAGTGTCCAGCATGGATAGTGGTGGAGTCTTAAACAATTGAACTTACCGTGGGACCTCAGCTGGGGTTTCTATAGCCTGATCGAGCTGGGGTCCTGTCTATTTCATCAGCTACATGCTATAGTCGTCCTATCCAAACTGGAAGTTTCCAGGAGATTTTCCCATGCATTTCTTTCCTGCTTAAGTTGCCAGAATTAATTCCAGTTGCTTATCACCAAGAACCTAATCAACAGAGACCCCTACTTACGTCCTCATTTTCTTTTTCCTTTTTTTTTTTTTTTCACATGGGCAGGCACCAGGAATCGAACCTGGATCTCTGGCATGGCAGGCGAGAACACTGCCACTGAGCCACTGTGGTCTGCCCCCCACCTCATTTTTTAAAACGTTGCCTTTATTTTAATGAGTCTCATGGAGTGGCAGGCACAGGGTAGTGGAGGGGCCAGATTGTCCCCAATACTGGAGCTCAAATTCATACAGGGATCTTCAAGCAGAGAAGCAAATAAAGCCCCATATACAAATTTTTAACCTCAGTAAGGAAAGTGGTCTGGGGATGGTCTACTCTTATTTAAGCAGCAGTATTCATCTGTGATCCCTCTCAGCCAGGAACCACACCCCCCAGCCTAATAAGGAAAGCGTTCAACACACACCAGATGAGCACCTACCACACAGCGAGCACCAGGCTCAGCCACAGAAATGCAAAGACAGGAGGGGGGTAAAGCTAGGACACATCCAGTGGGGCTTCTGCACTCAAGACCACTGGCCAAGGTCTTACACAGTATTGCACGAATCCTCTTGCAGCACTCTTTTTTTCTTCTTTATTTGTTCTTTGTTTCTTATTACAAAAGATGAAAAATTGGAAAATGTAAGAAATAACTGTATCTATCTCTCTTTCCATGCAAAGATATAACCCTGTGGGCTTTCTGATATGTTTTCTACACATATGGGTCTGTCTGAATGCAAAAGGGTATTTTTACAAAATGGGGGCTGTGGTGCATACACTATTTTGTAATAAATTTTGTAATCTTAAAAAGCTTTCCTGGCTCGTCTTTCTCATTCTATCCCTCAGCTTCTGCTTTGGGCCTAACTGACCCTCTTAGCCCATCTCCTATTGCTCAGGGCTTGCCTAAAAGGGGTGTAGTAGTTAGGTTCAGGTGTCTGCTTGGCCAGGTGATGGTGCCCAGTTGTTCTGTTGCTGAGGACTTAAATCATCAGCACATGAATTTCATCTTTGGCTGATTATATTAGCAGTCAGCTAAGGGGAGTGTCTTCCTCAATGAGTGGCATTTTAATTTGATCAGCTGGAGACTCAAAAGGAGACGTCAGAAGAAAGAGAAGCCGCTCGCACAGCTCAGCTCAGCTCTCAGAGCTGGCACAGACCTAGGCATTTGGAGAAACAGAGAGGAAATGCCCTGGGGAAATCCCTTTGAACCCAGAAGCCAGGAGAGAAGGCCAGCAGATGTCACCATGCACCTTCCCCTGTGACAGAGGAATCCGTATGAAAGCAAGTTGCCTTTCCTTTAAAGAACTATAAATTTTCAACTAAATAATTCCCTTTTATAAAAGCCAATCCATTTCTGGTATATTGCATTCTGACAGGTAATTTAGCAAACTAAAACAAGGTGGAGGATGCAGCTAAAAGACACAAACCCTCAAGTAGTGTTTCCAGTGGCCAGGCCATGCTTTGTTTTCACTGGTCTACAGTGAAAAGAGAAAAACATAAACCATGTTGTTTTTCAAAAAGCTAAATACAGCCAGTTCAGTTTTTTAAAATTTGTATTGTGTCAACATGTACAACATAAAATTTCCCATCCTCACCACTTTCATGTATACAATTCAGTTGTATTACTTTCACAGTATTGTGATACCAACACCACCATCTGTTTCCAAAACTTTCATCACCCCAAACAGAAACTCTGTACTCATCAAGCAATGGCTCTCCATTCCCACCATTTATCCCCCTCACTCCAGCCCCTGGTAACCGGTAATCCACTCTCTGTTTCTATGTATTTTCTTATTTTGGATATTTCATATAGGTGAAATCATACAACATTTGTCTGTTTGTCTTTGGCTTGTTTCATTCAACATGACATCTTCATAGTTCATCCATGTATCAAAATTTCATTCTTTTTTACAGCCAAATAATATTCCATTCTGTGCATATGCCACATCCTGTTTATCCATTCATCTATTGCTGGACACTTGATTGTGTCTACCTTTCGGCTATTGCAAATTATGTTGCTATGAACATTGGTGTAAAAATACCTGTTTGTGTCCCTGCTTTCAATTCTTTGGGGTATATACCTAGGAGTGCAATTGCTGGGTCATGTGCTAATTCTACAAATACACCCACTTTTGATTTTAAGATGATGTCCTGCCTACTTTTTTTGTTAAGCTTCCTTTCCTTTTAGGACATTGTATTTGTGGCAGTCATTTAAAAATAAAGAAACCTGCTGGGGAAAACAAAAAATTTACAACCCTACGTGAGTCACTGAGATTTACAATAGGAAAGGTATATATCCTATATCCTGCCCTGTTGCAAAGTGCTGCTCTAGGCCTCCAGGAGACCTCAGCCAGGGCACACGTATCTAATCAAGAAAAGACATCAGGATTCTAAAGCCCTTCATGTCATGTACTTCTCTCAGCTTGATACGATTCTCCAGGGCAGGGAGTACAGTCTCTCAGTTTTCAGATGAAGCAGCAGAGGGGTTCAGCATGGCAAAGGGAGAAGGTCCAGCTCACATGGCTTGTTAGATCCAAATCTGGGTGGACACAGGTTCCTGACTTCCGACCCAGTGACCTGGGAGGGACTCTCCTCTGAGCTGCAGCCTGGAGGGGATGCTGTGTCCCACACAGAGTATGGATGCCACAGAACCAAACCTGGGATGCCACTCCAGCTATGATGCACTAAAGCAGCTAGAAACCCAGGCCTGGGAGTCTCTGCAGGGCCTTGGGGCCGAGGCTCCTTGCTGCCGCTGCCCTTGGACGTGCAGCCGAGGCCTCGGGGGGTCCCGAACACTAGCAGCCACATGCCTAGCAGTGTACAGTCTCAGGAAAGGCCTGGGCTCTGCAGCTGCCTGGCTGGGTTTCCTTGGGCAAACGATGTCACTTCTCTAGATCTATTTCCTCGTCTATAACATGTGAGTCATAATACCTCCCTCACAAGCTCACATAAAGATGATATGAATTGGTAGCTGTCAGACCCTTAGCACAGTGCCCAGCACAGAGTAAGGACTTCATAAATAGAAGATTTTTTTCTGCCACCTATCACATAGTAGGTGCTTAGTAAATATTTCAATAAATGGATAACTAAACAGATGCATACATGAATAAAAGGGGATTTCAAGGTTTCACGTGTCCCCAGACATCTACTTCTGCTATCTGAGTCATAGTCCTCAGGAGGCTGCTCTGAAAATGCATATGGGACCCCCAGGAGGGGAGGGAAAGAGCATCACCACACTAAAATTTCTCCTCTACCACCTCCACCTCCAAGAAAAAGGGGGGATGGTGGAAATTGAAAAGCAAGGCTAGAGGGAATGGTACACAGGAGAAGAATATTTTAAGAAGAGAGGGATGATTGTTGTAGGACATGTTTTGAGCAGGGGGGCTTCCTTTGCAAGCAAATATGAGCCCAGATGATGCAAGTCCCAAGAGAAGAGAACGTTAGTGGGAGGGGAGTCCCATGAGGTCCCCGGTCACCAAAGCTGGGACCCTGCCGCCAGGCTGGGGACACACACAGGGATGGGGCCTGGCCTCAGCCCTGACTGGTGTGCTCAGTGGTCAGTTTCCTCTGAGCTGTAGCTAATGGGCAGTCTCTCCAGGAGGCCAGGAACCATCAAGTCCATAATAGCCCAGGGAGGTGGGTTGATGCACTGACATGGAGAACCTGGATCTATCTCCCAGGAGAGTCCCTGGGCTCAGCCACTCCCATCATGGGCCTCAACTACACCCCTCACAAATGAAAGCATTGAACAGAATGAGCTCTAGAACCCCTGACAGCAGGGGTCTCAGGAAGAGTACATAGGGGAGTAGGCAGAGGCTTGAAAAGCTTTTCCACACTGCTTTGGAGCAATTGGTGATAATTGGCTACAGTAAACTTTGTCCCTCAAAGGTCAGATATCAGTCCTTCCTTCCTTCCATTCATCCATCCTTCCTTATGTTCATCCATCCATCCTTCTTTCTTTCACTCCAAATGCTGATAGACGGTCTGCCAAGACACCTAAGCTGAAGACACCATATCACAGAATATATTGTCCCTCTTTTAAAATGAAACTCACAAAACACAGAGAAATATGGGATCACAGAATGATTGTGATTCTGCAGCATTAAATGACTGCCACATTGCAAAGGAGTTTGGGACGAAGTGCTAGGGAAGACGGGAGGGTCAGCAGCTGGATCTCCCAGGGGCCTCAGGCCAGGGGACATTGAGGAGCCAGCCAATGAACAAACAAGCGATGAGTAAGATGCAGAAACGAATTGGGAAGAGTTTGCCTCCAGAGACGGGATGAGGGTGGTGTGGTAAGTGCTTGGAAATGGCTAGAAACAGGAGTGTAAAACCTGGGAAAGATGAGGAAGAACAGAATAAATTCCTCACCCATCATTTCACCTCCCCTTTCCAGGCCTGTGGGGAGAGCTTCCTGGTCATTGCTGTCAATCTGCTTCCTTTTCTAAGGCAGACACTGGGCAATTTCTCAACTCTCTCCCCCCAAGGGGATTTCATCTGAAACAAGACCAAAACCCTTTGAAAAAACTACTTTTGGCCTTGCATCCTAGGTTTGGTGACTGAATTCATCTTTGAGGCCACTTTATGGGCCTTTTATCTCTGCAAAGGGGTGGCCAAGGTTGGGTCCTAAGGGAAGAGGATGTGACAAATCAGAGCTAGAACAATTAGGGGGAGTGTCTTTCCCACAGGCCTGCTGCATCTCGGAGGAACATCTACTCTTCCTTGGCGGTGGAGATGGAGTGCAGGCACCTGACTCTGGGGACAATGCCGACCTGAAGGAGACAGCTATGACCAAGTGGTAGTTGGACCTCAGGTTCCAAAGATCAACCCACTGGGCTCCCCTGCTGCCCTGCAAGGTGGGGGTGTGAATGATGCTTCTTTGGATCGTAAAGCATGAGAGCACCTCGGAAAGGGATCATGTGACATGGATCATATGCCTAGTTCACAGGCACACACAAACATACAAACACGCATGCACGCACGCACACACACACACACACACACACTAGACATGCTGCTGTAGGGATATACTTGATGACTGTCCTTTTAAGCGCCATTCAGTTTTGGAAAATTTCCCATATTATGAGTCCTGCCTCCCCAAGGTAAAAGCCAGACACTCGCTCTCCCAGCTCTCCTTGCAGGAAGGGATGTGCCCAAGGCTTAGCCAATCAGATACATGCATGACAGACTTGGCTTTGCAGGAGAGGACATTTGGGGCTGCACAGAATACATTTGTGGGCAAGGGTTTGGGGATCCTGGTATCCAGTTCCCGGCACCAACAGCGCAAGCCACATACAGGGTTTATGCCTAGGGAGGCAGCAGTGGGAATGCCACTGGGGCAGCCCTCACCTTGTGGACACAGTTCCAGGTAGGAAGTCTCCGTGTCCAATTCTCTGGTCCTCCCTCCGAGATCCTACAAATGGCATAATGTTCTTTTCTATTTAATTCAGCTGGCGTTGGTCTGTGTGTGTGTTTAAATTTTGCTCTTTTTGTGCAAATGTTCGCTCAGCTCCAGAGCCCCTGGCTGGCATCATCAGACTTCCAACTCACAGAACAAACAAGACTTCACTGAGCTTTTTCTGGGTGCCAGGCACCTTGTTCTTTCTCTCTTATAATCAGTGCTGGATCACAGCTGTAAGGTCTGGCTAACTTTCTCCTATTTTACTTCCCTTGCCCAAAACTGCATTGCAAAATCAGCCATTGCTGTTCTGCCAACCACGTCACCTCCCCTTTCTCCTCCTCTCTCGCAATTCCTGTTGTTTCTAATGATTGCCAACAAGACAGTTTTCCTACAGGCCCAATATCTCCTGATATTCCAAGTGGGGCTCTGAGGGAGTGAGTATGTGTGAGAGAGAAAGGCATGGAAAAAGTGGATCTCATGCCAAGAAGATGCTGCTAGCCGAGCCTCTGCCTAACCATAAACTCTGTGATAGTGACTCCCCAGTCATGCATTAGCTGACAAAGTGCTTTCTCTTTCCTCATAACATGCAATACGGGAATCCATTTCTTTCTTTGGGGTGGGTGAGGAGGTGTGATTTTTTTTTTTTTTCTAATTCAGCTTTTTGGAGCTCCTTTAAAATAATTGGTGGGAAAAACCACATGACCATCTTAATTGCTGCAGAAAAGCATTTGACGAAATTCACATACTTTCTTGATGAAAACACTTCACAGAATAGGAACAGAACAGAAGGAAAATTTTCTCAGCATGATAGAAGAAATATATGAAAAGCACACAGCTAGCATCATACTCAATAGGGAAAGACTGAAAGCTTGCCCTCTAAGATCAGGAAAAGACCTGGGTGTCCACTGTCGCACCGTGGTTCAACATTGTGCTGGAAGCTCTAGCTAGAGTAATTAGACAAAAAAAAAGAAAAGAAAAAAGAAAGAAAAGATACCCAAATTCGCAAGGAAGAAGTAAAACTTTCACTGTTTGCAGATGACATGATCCTGTATGTATAAAATCCAGAAAAAAAAAAAGCAAAGCTATTAGAGATAATAAATGAGTACGACAAAGGGGCAAGATTCAAGATCAACCTGAAAAAATCAGTAGCATTTCTATACACTAGTAATGAGCAATCTGAGGAGGAAATTAATAAAAAAATCCATTTACAACAGGAACCAAAAGAATCAAATGTTTAGGAATAAATTTAACCAAAGACATAAAAGACCCATATATGGAAAACTACAAAACATTGCTAAAAGAAATCAAGAAAGACCAAATAAATGGAAGGGCATACCATGTTCATGGATTGGAAGACTAAATATAGTTAAACTGTCAATTCTATCCAAATTGATTTATAGATTCAATGCAATATCAATAAAAATCCCAACAAGTTACTTTGGAGAAATAGAAAAACCAATTCAAACTTATTTGGAAGGACAGTGTGCCCCAAATAGCTAAAAATACATTGAGAGAGAAAAGTGAAGTGAGAGGTTACATAATACCTGACTTTAAATCATATTACAAAGCTATAGTGGTTAAAAGAGCATTGTACTGGCATAAAGATAGATATACTAACTAAGGGAAACAAATTGAGTGTTCAGAAATAGACCCTCTCATCTACAAACCATAATGATATAAAAATATCATCTCACACCTACTAGAATGGCCACTGTTAAACAAACAGGAATCTCCAAGTGTTGGAGAGGATGAGGAGAAACAGGTACACTTATTCACTGTTGGTAGGAATGTAGAATGGTGCAGCTGCCCTGGAAGGCAGTTCGGCAGTTCTTCAGGAAGCTAAGTATAGAACTGCTGTATGATCCAGCAACCCATTATTAGGGACATAAACAGACATTTGCATACTGGCATTTATAGTGACATTGTTCACTATTGCCAAAAGATGGAAACAGCCCAAATGTCCATCAGCTGATGAGTGGATAAGCAAACTGTGGTATATATACATGATGGAATATTATGCAGCTGTAAGAGGAAACAAAATTATGACACATGCAACTATGTGGATGAATCTTGAGGACATTATGTTGGGCACAATTAGCCAAAAACAAAAGGACAAATACCGTATGATCTCACTAACATGAACTAATATAATGTGCACATTCTGAGTTAAACTTGAAAACTCAGGTTATCAGAAGATAGAAAGAGGTTAGAGATCGGGCATTTGATGCTTAAGGAGTATGGAATGTTTGACAAGATTAATTGTAAAGGTTCAGAAATGGATAAGCACAATGCTGTGTGATAGTAGCTCAATGTTCTAAGTATAATGAACAAAGCTGAGGGTGAGTATGGTTTGAAAAGGAAGGCTAGGGGTGTGTATGACACCAGGAAGAAAGATAGAAGATAAAAATGGGAACTGTATAGTTTAGCATAATCTGGAGTGGACAATGATGGTGACTAATTGTACAAATAAAGTTTTAACATGAGTGAGAATAAATGTATGTCACCATTGCAAGGTGTTAAAAATGGGATGGCATATGGAAAAAAAAAGCACAATTAATGCAAACTAGTGCCTGTGGCTAACAGTAACATTGTAACATTATTTTATTAATTGTAGCAAAGGCACTATACCAAAGCTAAATGTCAATAAGAGGGAGATATAAGGGAGGGGTATGGAATTGTAGTTTCTCCTTTTTTTTTTCTCTCTCTTCTTTGTGGAAGAAATTGAAACATTTTCATACAAGTTGCGGTGGTGGGTGCATAACTATGTATGTGATAATACCAGGAGCCACTGAATGTACTTAGTAGGGTGTGTGAATAAAACTGTTTAAAAAATAAACTGAGGTAATAAAGGCAACATAGTGGCTTAGAGAGGTGTGGAATTTAGTTTGTCCTCCAGGGTAACTAGTAAATAGCCAGGAAAGTACAGAACAACTGCTGGGGCCACGTCAGTGACCAGACACACAGCATACCCCAGTCTGGACAAGCTGGACCAACTGAGACCCCACACAGAACTGCGAGTCTCCCAAGCCGTGGAGGCCGGCACCCCTCCCCACGGGCACGGCAGCCTGGTTCCCTGAGGGGAAGGGAAAGAGACTTTACTAGCAGCAAGGGCTTAGCTCAACCAAGCTCCAACTATGGAATTAATTAACAAATTCTGACTACTGAAAATAGGCCCCCAGCACAGAGAAACCTGGAATAAGCACTAAAGGTACTAGGAGTTTTTGCCCTGGCAGAGAAAGGGCAGGGCTGACGGGAAAAACAAAACAATACAAATCAGAGGCTTTTTGACTTGGACGGCAAAAAATACTGGAGAAGAGCTGAACCCCAAGAAAAGGGGCACATAGAACCTGGAGATAGAAAGAGCTCTGTACCAACTGAAGCTCTTGACTGAAAAACCTGAGGAGTGGGGGGTCTTGCTCTGAAAAGGCATTTTTTTTTCCTGCTCCTTAACAGCTCATTAGAGAGAACTGGAAGCTTCTCAGGCTCCAGCACTGCCCCAGGCAAGGGTGGAATTAAACTTGTCTGGGATACAAAGTAACTAGTCATGTGAAAGGAGTTAATTCCCTAAAGGTTGTGCCTTCCCCAAGAGAAAGGTGGGGCCCTGCTAGGTGGAATTCTTCCTTCAAGGAATTCAGGCCCCAGGGGCTGGAAATTGAAGCAATTAATGCCCCCCTACTACCTGACCTCTGTCTCCACCACGCCCCTCCCAGGGACAGTCTGCTGAAATCAAAGGCACCACATCACTTTACACAGGTGGGAAGCCACAGGCAGAAAGTGCCACATGCTGGGCAGGACAGGAAAAGCACAGAGTCCAGAGGCTTCATAGGGAAACCATTCAATCTGCTGGGTCTCACCCTCAGGGAAAACTGAGGCAGGTGACTCTCTCCTCCTGACAGGAGGCTGGTCCAGTCTGGGAAAATCCGACTGGGGTCTATGATATCTGAGAAGACCATCCTCAAAAAAAAAAAAAAAGAAAAAAAAAAAAGGCTCCATTTAGGCAGGGCAAGAAACAGAAAAACAAGAACTGCAACATTCTGATCAGTTAAACAGAACCTATGCTGGAAGTCTAGAATAAGTTGAATTGAATGTCAAAGAACAGATAGAGAACAAAGCCACCCAGCAAGAAAATCTTAGGTAAAAGAGTGAAAACAACCTCCAGAATAAGCTAATTAAGGAAATTAAATGCCTAGATGCCAGCAAAAATTAATGAGTCATACTAGGAAAATTGAAGATATGGCCCAAAGGAGCAAACCAACAATTCAAATGAGACACAGGAATTGAGAAAACTAATTCACGATGTTCAAACAGACATGGAAAATCGCATCAAACATCAAATCAATGAGTTGAGGGAGGATATAAAGAAGACACAGGGAGTCCCACAGCAGGTCCTGTGCATGGAGAGCACGCTGAGCTGAGTCCCACGCTGTGCCCAGCACAGCCCCCTCTGCAGGTGCCCGAGAGGCGGTTGGTGGAGCACTTCTGCCGAGCTCGTCCCGGCGCGCGCCCCCCGACCCTGTGCCTCTCGCCCCCCCGCCACTCGCCCCCGTGCTCCCGAGCAGCGGCTGGTGCCAGCATGAACCTCAGCCACCTGCAGGCGGCAGGCTGTGGCTGCCTGACCACCATGGAGGTGAAGAGCAAGTTTGGAGCTGAATTTCAGCAGTTTTTTGTGGAAAGATCAAAACCTCGAAAATTTGATGAATTTTATGGATCGCTGCAACATGTTAAGATACTCGATGTTGACGTTTTAGTAGGCTATGCAGACATCCATGGAGACTTACTACCTATACATAGTGATGATAATTATAACAAAGCCATTCAACAGCCAATCCACTGCTTAGGATTTTATACAAAAGAAAGAAGAAGTAGAGTACAGTGCCTGTGGTACAGACACACTAATAAAGAAGAAGAATGTTTTAACCAACGTATTGCATCCTGACGACCACAGGAAAAAGCCATGTATAGTCATTAGTATGCCCCAAGACTTAAGACCTGTGCCATCTATTACGGATGTGGATATTCTCCCAGAAATGTATCATTGGGTTTGTATTTACAAATATGGCACAGAGAAACTCCTGAGATTCTACTTCCCGGACAGCTGCAGTGTCAGGGTGACCCCACACAGCTTGGAGAAGGGCCCGGGATCCTCATATCCCGACTGGTCCCCAGGAGACCTGGCCCGAGGCACAGGACTGTCAGCTGTCAATCACGAGGTCCTGGAGATTAATGGCATAGAAGTTTCAGGGAAGAGCCTCAAACAGGTCACAGACATGATGAGTGCAAACAGCCACAACCTCAGCATTACCATGAGACCAGCAAATCAGACAAAGAACACTGAGGAACAGTCGAACTTTCAGCAGCTCAGGCCAGTCTCCTGATAATGGCCTTCTTGGCTATCCTCAGCAGATGGAGCCGAGCTTTGAGCCAGACGGCGAGGACAGTGGTGAAGAGGACATTATTATTGAAGATAATAGTGTGCTGCCACAGATTCCCAAAGGCTCTCCTATGACTGAGAGTCTGCAACCAACACAAGTAGAGCTCAGCTTTGAGTCTGGACTGAATAGTTTCATTCCTTCTAATGGAATGAACTTGGCACCCGTAGCAAGTGGTGCAAACACAGAATTTGAAATATGTGCTTCAGATAAAAACTCTTAGAAGAAGATGGAACAATCATAACGTTATAAAGCCATTCTTTGAATGTTTTGTGAGTGAGGATGCCATACCAGCTTGTAAATTTGACTGGTTTAAAGCATATGCCTGTGAACCTGGGACCTGAAATAGGCATGAGGGAAAAAATATTGCAAGCTTATAATATTAATAAAACAGTAGTTTGATAATTGTTCATGTAAACTTTGGCTGCATCAGAGGTGAACTTAAGTCTAAAACAAAGGGGCCTTTGCTAATGATTTTATGTGCTTTTGCTATTTTGTCTATAGAAAACTGGATGTTAGAGCACACTTTCAGAAACAAGTGAGAGGACTAAATCATTTCTGTTTGAGGTGACTGCATATTTAACCTGCTGTGCAGAGCCTAGTCAATTTTTCTTTTAACTATTTTTTTAAAGTTCTAATGTGAAGAAGTGATTTTATTTCTTTTGGTACCTTGGGGACCTCAGCTCTTAATGTTTGATTTTTTTGATGTTTTATTGTTGGTAATTGTAACAAATTATTTTCTGAAACGCATTTATGATAATGCTCTCATGAGCATTGACAAATATGTGTACTTTGTGGAACTATGAATTAAATTTTACATGTTACAAAAAACGAAGACATTGGATGAAAAAAGAAGAAATCAAAAGTTTGAAAAAAACAAATCACAGAACTTATGGGAATGAAAGTCACAATAGAGGAGCTGAAAAAAAAATAGAAGCCTATAACAATACATTTGAAGAGGCAGAAGAAAGGATTAGTGAACTAGAGGACAGGGTATCTGAAATCTGACACATAAAAGAAAATATAGGGAAAAGAATGGAAAAATATGAGCAAGGTCTCAGGGAACTGAATGACCACATGAAGCATATGAATATACATGTTGTGGATGTCCCACAAGGAGAAGAGAAGGGAAAAGGAGGAGAAAAACTAATGGAGGAAATTATCACTGAAAATTTCCCATCTCTTATTGAAGACATAAAACTACAGATGCAAGAACTGCAGCATACCCCAAACAGAATAGATCCAAAAACACATACTCCAAAACACTTAATCAGATGATCAGATATCAAAGAGAAAGAGAGAATTTTGAAAGCAGACAGAGAAAAGCAATCCATCACACACAAGGGAAGCCCAATAAGACTATGTGTGGATTTCTCAGAATAAATCATGGAGGTGAGAAAGCAGTGGCATGATATATTTAAGATTCTAAAAGAGAAAAACTGCCAACCAAGAATTCTATATCCAGCAAAGCTATCCTTCAAAAATGAGGGGGAGATTAAAATATTTTCAGACAAACACTGAGAAAACTTGTAACCAAGAGATTGGCTCTGCAAGAAATACTAAAGGGACCACTACAGGCAGATGGGAAAAGGCAGGAGAGAGAGGTCTGGAGAAGAGTGTAGAAATGAAGACTATCAGTAAAGGTAAAAGAGAAATAAATTAGATATGACATATAAAATCCAGAAGACAAAATGGTAGATGAAAGTACTGCCTTTACAGTAATAACACTAAATGTTAATGGATAAATTCCCCAATCAAAAGATATAGACTGGCAGAATGGATTAAAAAACAGGACCTATCTATATACTGTCTACAGGAGACTCATTTTAGATGCAAGGACAAAAATAGGTTGAAAGTGAAATACTGAAAAAAAAAGAATGCTCTTATTGTATGTTGATTGGTTTTATTAATTAAAATTAAAAAAAAGAAAGTGAAATACTGGGAAAAGATATTTCATGCAAACAACAATCTGAAAAGAGCAGGAGTAGCTATACTAATATCTGACAACTTAGATTTCAAATGTAAAACAAAAGAGACAGAGAACATTAGGTATTAATAAAAGGAACAATTCAACAAGAAGACATAACAATCATAAATATTTAGGCACCAAGCCATTGTGCTCTAAAGTACATGAGGCAAACACTGACAACACTGAAGGGAGAAGTAGACACTTCTACCATAATAGCTGGAGACTTCAGTTCCCTGCTCTCATGAATGGATACAACATCTAGACAGAAGATCGCTAAAGAAACAGAGACTTTGAATAATACAATAACTGAGCTAGACTTAACAGACATTTACAGACCATTACACCCCACAACAGTAGGATACACATTTTTTCTCAAGTGCTCATGGACAGACCATATGCTGGGTCACAAAACAAGTCTCAATAAATTTGAAAACATTGAAATCATAAAACACTTTCTCGGATCATAATGGAATGAAGTTGGAAATCAATAACAGGTAGAGGGCCAGAAAATTCACAAATATATGGAGGCTAAACAACACAGTCTTAAACAACCAGTGGGTCAAGGAAGAAATCAGTAAATATTTCGAGGCAAATAAAAATGAAAATGCAAAACATCAAAATTTATGGGATGCAGCAAAGATAGTGCCAAGAGGGAAATTTATTGCTTTAAATGCCTATATTTAAAAAGAAGAAAAAAAAAAGAGCAAAATTCAAAGAATTAACCATTCACTTGGAAGAATTTCAGAACTCATAGCAAGTTAACCCCAAAGTAAACAAAAGGAAAGAAATAATGAAAATTAGAATAGAAATAAATGAAATTGAGAACATGAAAGCAATCAAGAAAATCAGAAGTTGGTTCTTTGAGAAAGTTAATGAAATTGATGGACGCTTAGCAAGGTTGACAAAAAGAAAAAGAGAATGCAAATAACTAAAATCAGAAATGGAAGAGGAGACATAATCACTGGCTCTGCAAAAATAAAGGAGATAATGAAGGATAATATAAGCAACTATTTGCTAATAAATTATACAATGCAAATGAAATGGACAACTTCCTAGAAAGGCACGAATAATCAACATTGACTCCAGAAGAAATAGATTATCTCAACAAACCAATCACAAGTAAAGAGACTGAATCAGTCATCAAGAAGCTCCCAAAAAAGAAAAATCCAGGACCAGATGGCTCCACATGTGAATTCTATCAAGCATTCAAAAAGAATTAGTACCAATCCTGCTCAAACTCTTCAAAAAAATTGAAGAGGCAGAAAAGCTACCTAACCCATTCTATGAAGCCAACATTACCCTCATACCAAAGCCAGGCAAAGATACCACAAGAAAAGAAAATTACAGACCAGTTTCTGTAATGACTATAGATGCAAAAATCCTCAACAAAATACTTGCAATTCGAATCCAAAAGCACAATAAAAGAATTATACACCATGAACAAGTGGGATTATTCCAGGTATGCAAGGCTGATTCAACACAAGAAAATCAATTAATGTAATATACATATCAACAAATCAAAGTGGAAAAACCACATGATTGTCTTGATTGATGCAGAAAAGACATCTGACAAAATTCAACATCATTTCTTGATGAAAACACTTCAAAGGCTAGGAATAGAAGGGAACTTCCTCAACATGATAAAGGGTATGGATGAAAAACCTACAGCCAACATCATCCTCAATGGGGGAAAGACTGAAAGCTTTCTCTCTAAGATCAGGAAGAAGACAATGATGCCCACTGTCACCACTGTTATTCAACATCATGCTGGAAGTTCTAGCCAGAGCAATCAGACAAGAAAAAAAAAAAAAGAGAGAGCCATCCAAATCGGAAAGGAAGAAGTAAAACTCTCACTGTTTGCAGATGATATGAAAATATGTGTTGAAAATCTTGAAAAATCTACAGCAAAACTACTAGAGCTAATAAATGAGTATAGCAAAGTGGCAGGAACAAGGTCAACATCCGAAAATCAGTAGTGTTTCTATACACTACTGATGAGCAATCTGGGGAGGAAATCAAGAGAACAATTCCATTCACAATAGCAAACAAAAGAATCAAATATTTAGAAAATAAATTTAAGTAAGGACACAAAAGACTGATAGATACCCAGAAAACTTCAAGAAATTGTTAAAAGAAATCATGGAAGATGTAAATAAATGAAAGGGCATGCTGTGTTCATGAATTGAAAGACTAACTATAGTTAAGCTGTCAATTCTCCCCAAATTGATTTATAGAATCAATGCAATACCAATTTGAATCCCAAAAACTTACTTTGCAGAAATAGAAAAAACTAAAACCAAATTTATTTGGAAGAGAATCATGTTCCAAATATATAAAAAAATATCTTGGGAAAGAAAAATGAATTGGGAGGCCTCACACTGTCTTTAAAGCATATTACGAAGCTACAGTGGTGTTCTGGTTTGCTAGTTGCTGGAATGCAATATACCAGAAACGGAACTGCTTTTAAGAAGGGGAATTTAATGAGTTGCTAGTTTACAGTTCTAAGGCCAAGGAAATGTCCCAATCACAAGTCTATAGAAATGTCCAATCAAAGGCATCCAGGGAAAGATATCTTAGTTCAAGAAGGCCTATTAAATTCAGGGTTTCTCTCTCAAGTGGAAGGGCACATGGCGAACACAGTCAGAGTTTCTCTCTCATCTGGAAAGGCACATGGTGAACATGGCGTTATATGCTAGCTTCTTCTCCTGGCTTCCTGTTTTAGGAAGCTCCCTAGGAGGCATTTTCCTTCTTCATCTCCAAAGGTCACTGGCTGGTGGACTCTGCTTCTTGTGGCTATGTCATTCAGCTCTGCTCTCTCTGAGTTTCTTTCATTCTCCAAAATGTTCCCTCTTTTATAGGACTCCAGAAACTAATCAAGACCCACCCAAATGGGTGGAGACACATTTCCCCCAATCCAGCTTAACAACCACTCTTGATTGGGTTACATCTCCAGGGAGACGATCTAATTACAGATTCAAACATACAGCATTGAATAAGGATTATTCTGCCTTTACAGAATGGGATTTTGATTAAAACATGGCTTTTCTAGGGGATATACATCCTTTCAAACCAGCACAGTCCCAAAGCCACACAAAGTATTTTAAGTGCAGTTCCTTAAATAAATGTTTTACGTACATGGATGTCACTGATCAAATATTTACCTTATTTATAATCTGCTTTGTAGTCTCTTTTGCACTCATGTTTGTTTAAACATTGACTCACACTTCTAATTGCTCCTCAATGATTCTACTGGAAATCCTAAAGACAAGAGCCAGGCATTTCCCAAAGACAGTCAAATGGTTGAAATCATTGTTTCTAGAAAACCCTTTTCACTTGCTCTAAAAACATTCATTGAACACCTACTATGCACCAGGCCCTAGTCCAGGCATAAAAGATGCAAAAGGAAGACAACCTCTGACCCTAAGAAGCTTGCATTCTGTTAGGGATGGGGGTGGACGGAGTGATTTAAATACTATGAGACAGGGTGGGCCATGTTGGCTCAGCAGGCAGAGTTCTCACCTGCCGTGCTGGAGACCCGCTTCGATTCCTGGTGCCTGCCCATGTGAAAAAAAGAAAACCTATGAGAGGGTGGTGTGAAGGTGGCTCAGTGGCAGAATTCTCACTGCCATGCCAGAAACCCGTGCCTGCCCATGCAAAAAAAAAAAGCTATGAGAAAAGGGCTATGAAAGAGGGAGGCACAGGGGCATGGAAGCCCAGAAGGAGAACCTTCCCTGCCTAATCTTTAATCTTTAATCAGGTTCCAGGCCTGGTGAGGGACCAGGTGGAAATGCGATGGAGTGGCAGACTCCCACCCGGCAGCCATTCCCAAGCCCCTCACACTGAGCGGTGGCCATGTGTGACACACAGTGCTATGTTGTTCCTCATACTGTCTTCTTTCCTTAGCAGATTACTCTTCCCAGCCACCATTGCCATAAGTATGTGGGGTCATGGGATCAAGTTCTGGCTAATAGGAATGAACAGAGACGCATCACCTCTGGTCTGGGGCAGTCAAGAGCTCTCTTTTCCCTGCTGCAGTGACATTGGAAGGCACATATTCCAGTGAGTGTAGCTACAAGATGAAGGAGGGCCACCAGACCCACAAGACTGTGAGATGAACAAGAAATAAACTTTTATTATGTTCAGCTACTGAGATTTCAGAGCTTCTTTGTTACCAAAGTCTAGCCTGGCTCACCTTAATACACTATACAACCCAGTTCTAGTAATTGAGATGTACAGGAAATGTACGGTGAAGTTTCTGGATGGATATGTTCTTTCCAGTGAAAGGGGAGAGGCAGATAAGAAGGGCCCATTCATTACCCTTGCTCACTGTCTGCTTCTTGTTTTTGAAAAGTCTTATTAGATGACGATGTATGGAACTGCAGCATTCACCATGCGAGCACAAGGACAGGGCACCAAAAGATTACAGAGATGACAGCTCAGAGCCCTAACATTGAGAAATTGCTGATCTAAACCAGGACTATCTGATCCCAGATTTCTTTGTTAAAAAACAATAAAATCCTGATAGTGTAAGCCTTTTCTGCTATTTGTAGTTGAAGCCATCTGCAAAATTCTGTAAAATTTGTGAATCAAACAGCAAAGCTGCCTTTTTTCTAATTTTTTTTCCATTTCTTTCATTAAAGCTTTTAGTTTATTAGGTTTCAAAACAGTTTGTTTTCTGCACCTTTGAGGTTATGAGACTCTCAACATCGAGTTAATAAGATACAAAGGAACACCTTTCCCTGTATTGGAATCTGGGTCAATGCTGCTTGTTCTTCCTCTACAATCTCACCTTTACTCGGAAAATGACCAGAATAACCCAGGCCATGTTTTCCTTTAAGCTCTGCTTAATGATTCACTTTTAACATAAGTCCAGGAACAAAACAAACACTATTACACTTTGAATATTAGGTCTTCTTAAACCTAGCACAGTCATCACCTCCTTCAGAAAGCCTCTCCTCTATCAGTCTTGGGGTGGCTTCTAATGGGGCCCTTCCCTCCCTGAACTATCATTGATCTGTGTTGATGCCCCCTTGCCTTGGGGAGTGTAAGCATTCCAGGAGTGTCTTGCTACACTCTTCTTGTCATCCCTACCTCCTCACCAGCACCTTGTCTGCTGCAGATGGGTTAAACGTTTGCTGAATCAGTGATAAGATCAGTGTTTGGGATATGCCCTGAAATGGTGAGATGTCTTCAGGAAACTCACTGTAATACCTGTTAAAACGTTTTAGTGGAAGATGTGCTGGTCCTGGGGTTAATTTTATATAGTGAGCCTGGCAGACAGAAAGGCAAAGGCTATTATCAGATGCTAGCTTATTCACTTTGGTACATGCACTGCTTTTTTCTCATATTGCTTGGTTTGCAACATTAATTTGATGCTGAGTGCTCCTCTCTACTTCTGGTTCCACACCATGGGAATAGTGTACAGGATTGTTGTTTGGTGCTAACATCTATAAGGCTCAGCACCAAACTTATGGCTCAGCTCTAATGGCCTGCTCTTGGAGGCTATACTTGTGAAGGGCACCCTCCAGGACTCAGGCCTCTGCTCCTTTCCTCATTGTCTCTCAGACTCTAGGCTGTAACAGTCACCCTCTGCAGAACCCAACTTGGTCCTAACCTTTTACTGTTGCTTGGGTGCCACCACTTGATTGGCAGATAGGAGATGCCCTTGGATGCCTTGCTGATATTTCCCTCTCAACCGTCCAAAGTCAAAATAGCATTAGATTCAAAACCAGAAAGCCCAGCACATAGGATAAATAAGGGAGAGGTCTGGGCCAAACACTGGATTTGTCTGTGAAAGAGAGAACACTGGGGATCTTGTTAAGAGGAATTTTGCTGGAATCATGACACACATACCAGGATGGTAGTGGATCCAAACAACCACTGACTTTGGGAACCTGAGACTCCCTCACTCTCCTGAAAATTCACTATATGGCCTTGGATAAGCCACATTTCTCTCTGGGACTCAGTTTTATCAGTAAGTCAAGGTTGGACTAGATCAGTGGTTCTCCATCATCAGTAATATACCAGAATGCTCTGGAAAGCTTGCTTAAAATGCCACTCTGCCTCCAGCCAGTTGGACTTAGGAGATCCAGGAGACGCCAAGGAATCATAGATTTTCAACAAGTTCCAAGGTGAGGGGATTTCCTAAACTGAAAACGCTGGAGTGTATGATCCCATAGTTCCCTTCCAGCCCCAACTTCCCCTCAATTGATGAATAAGGGGAGTGGGGACATGCAGTGTCCCTCAGATTGCACCTGTAATTGAACTGGACATCAGGTAGAACTCAGTCCTAAGATAGCGGTGGGTACTGACAGCCTCCCTTGGCTTCCTTTCTTTTGGAATTTGGATGCTTTCAAACAGAGGTTACAAACTGGAACTGTGTTTTGACCCTGTGGTGAATTTTTAAAATTAGTTTCCAGCATTAAAAAGAAACAGATTTCACATTTAAAATTTCCAGATTTCTCTTGGAGTATCTGAAAGATCACCCAGCCTGGACACACATCCACATGGGACCTTGGCTGCAGCTGAGCAGCTGCGCCCCCTTTGGGTGAAGGCTGCCCTTTCCAGCCCCTACAGTCCCCAGCGGGCGAAAGCCAGCCTGACTCACATTTCCTACCTGGCCCCTCTCAGTGGGGGCTTTTGAGTTGGCTTACTCTGCTTCTAAAAGTTACTCCCGGGATAAGCCAGAGCAGCAGAGAACCATGTATCTGGACAGTATGCTATTTCTTGCCCTTGAGGATTATAGAGTTATCCCTGGGCATGAGGTTTTTTGCCTCTTTGGAAGGACATTAAGAAATCGGCATTGGGAAACTCACTTCTGTGTTTATGGCAAGGCTGTTGTTGAAGCTGCCAACTATTACATTGCATGGTTTCTTCTCTCTGTAGGCACATGAAAGGAATTTCTTTACAATCTCAGTATAAGAAAACACTTAGTACCAGTTGTATGTCTCCTGCAGATGAGCTGGTTCCATACCATATAAATGGGGCACAGGATTGTTGTTCTGTGCTAACATCTATAAGGCTCAACACCAGACTTATGGCTCAGCTCTAACGGTCTGCTCTTAGAGGTTATACTTGTGAATGACTCCATTGTATCTTCTCATCCTTGTCCTCCCATTGTTTTTCCCTGTTTTTATTTTATTTATTTTATCTTAGTTTAAGATTTATATCTTTAAAGGGTCAGACCTTAAACTCCTCTACCTCGCACCTACCTTGATTACAGCACTTTCCACAATGTATTATACCTACCTATTTAGATTTTGCTCTTCTCTACAAGACTGCGAAGATGGGGCTGCATTTCTCACTGTGTCACCAATACCTAACCAGAGCTTGATAAATGACTGCAGAATGGCATTAAAGAGTGAGGATCCAGGAGACAGATGATGGGAGAGACCAGAGGAGGTTTCAATGTTTTTCTCTCTAACCTGAGGAATACTCCATTACTCCAACTATAAAGTCAACAAAGGATATTGGGTTTGGAGAACTTATAAGAGGTGTTCTGGCTGTCTTGCATGATGAAAAGAAGATGGGCTTTGGAATTGACTTGTATTTGAAACCTAGAAATGCCTTTCATTTTATGGTGGGGATTTTGCTTTACCTTTCTGAACCTCTGTTTTCTCACTTTTAAAATTAGGTCCTGAAGAAATAACATATATATTTATTGATTATATATGATTGATTGATATCAATCTTTATATAGTAGAAACTCAATAGGTGTTAGTTTCTCTCCATAAGGTTCTCCTCTTTGAATGTGTTTTTCTATCATATGGTCCCTGCTTTGAAAATATGCAGTTCTTGGTGAAAGCACTCTGTCCTGTTCCCCATCTATATTTGTCTTGTTCTCTTCCTCCTCTTTTTTATCTCCATGTGCTTTTTGCCTTTCTACAAAAGGCAAGATCTACACTTCCTGATAATAAATAGCCAAGAACTTATTGGTTCATGGATTTGTTGGAGGGTTGGTCTAAATACACACAAAATATATCTTCTAGCGTAACCCCCTCCTTCACTACCACAACAGACTCTTTTAGATAGCAATGGATAGATAGTTCCAGTTCTGATAGTGGCAGAGTAGCTTTTAGCAGACAAATCCTCTCACCAGTAACAATTATAAACACAAGACAAAATATAAAAAACAATTTTTGAAAGCACTGGAGACAAAGCAAGGGCAGGCAGTAACTGGGAAGGACATGATTTTTTTAAAGAATGGGAGCAAACAAGGTAAGCTTTACATTAAACTGGCCTTTTACCTATAGACATTTCCCAGTTCCTCCACAGTACATGGGAGAATAGAGCACACCCAAAACTGGAGTCTTACGAGACAAAAGAGAAAGACAGATGTTCCAGGAAAAAAAGGGAGAAAATCCTAGAAAATGGGAGCCACAGAGAGAGGGTGAGTTTGCCCCAAAGGCAGAGGATGGGCCTTCCATCTCTTTGCAGTGAAAGAGTCATGCTGCCTCAGGCCTTGGAAAGAGAGAGTGAAGCACATTCCTTGCGGTTTGGAGAGAGTCTGGCTGCCACCACATGAAGGGGTTGAGCGTGTGGCCCAGAGAAGGCGGAGAGCCCAGGTATGACCCCAGTGCTTGGAAGGGGTGGAGCCAAGAAAAAAGGTGGTCTCCCCAATGTTCCCCAAGGTTGCATTCAGAGAGAGGAGGCCGCTCTGTAGGCCCTTGGAAAGGGTGGAACTGCCACTTTCAGAAGCCCTGAAGATAAATGACTCTCAGACTTTGAAATCTAATGGACTTTGCCCTGCGGGTTTTTGAAACTGTATGGATCCAGTGACCCGTGTTCCTTTCTCCCTATGGAAATGCATATATGTATCCCATGACTGTTCCTCCTTTGTATGCTGGCAGCAAATAACTTGTTATGAGTTTTTATAGGTCCAGAGCCAGAGGAGAACTTTGCCTTAGAACAGACCATGCCCATAACTAACTTTGATAGGAGTTTGTACTGTTTCTAACTTTGTATTTCATTTGTACTGCTACTGAACTGGTTTAAGGATTTCTGATATTGTTATGAAATCAATGCATTTTGAACATGGGGAAAATATGTCTTTTTTAAGGTCCAGAGGGTGGAATGCGCTGGTTTGAAAGGACGTATGTCCCCTAGAAAAACCATGTTTTAATCTAAATCCCATTTCGTAAAGGCAGAATAATCCCTATTCAATACTATATGTTTGAATCTGCAATTAGATAATCTCCTTGGAGATGTAACCCAATCAAGAGTGGTTGTTAAGCTGGGTTGGGGGAAATGTATCTCCACCCATTTGGGTGGGTCTTGATTAGTTTCTGGAGTCCTATAAAAGAGGGGAACATTTTGGAGAAAGCAAGAGATTCGGAGAGAGCAGAGAATGCTGTAGCACAAAGAAGCAGTGTGCACCAGTCAGCGACCTTTGGAGATGAAGAAGGAAAACGCCTCCTGGGGAGCTTCCTGAAACAGGAAGCCAGGGGAGAAAGCTAGCAGATGACGCTGTGTTCGCCATGTGCCCTTCCAGCCAAGAGAGAAGCCCTGACTGTGTTCACCATGTGCCTTCTCACTTGAGAGAGAAACCCTGAACTTTATCAGGCCTTCTTGAACCAAGGTATCTTTCCCTGAATGCCTTAGATTGAACATCTCTATAGACTTGCTTTAATTGGGACATTTTCTCTGCCTTAGAACTATAAACTAGCAACTTATTAAATTCCCCTTTTTAAAAGCCATTCTGTTTCGGTATATTGCATTCCAGCAGCTAGCAAACTAGAACAGTCAATAATTTAATGGCCTCCAAGAATAAAGTTCAAAACTCTTTAGAGGAAAATAACATAATCCAGAGTCTCTATAATGTATTATCCATGATGTTCTCATATAATAAAAGATCGATAGACATGCACAGACATAGGAAAATGTGATCCATAATAAAGAGAAAAAAATAGTCAATATGGCTACTTCTAAGGTATTTACCAAAAAAAGTGAAAGCAGGGTCTCAAACAGACATTTGTAAACCAATGTTCATAGCATTATTTGCAATAGCTAAAAGTTAGGAACAAACCAAATTTCCATAAAAAATTGAATAGATAAATAAAATGTGGTACAGATACACAAGGGGATATTATTTGGCCATCAAGAAAGAATGAAGTTCTGAGACATGCTCCAACACTGATGATACCTGAAAACACTTTGTTGAATGAAATAAGCAAGGCACATAAGGAAAAATATTGTATGATCACTTACATAAAACATCTAGAAATAGCAAATTTATGGACATAGAAAATATATTAGAAATTACCAGGGGACAGTAATAGAAGGAAAGGGGGGAAGTGTTTCTGCTTTGTGAGTATAAAGTGTTTGTAAATAAAAATTCATTTTTTAAAAAGTGGCTAATAAAATAGTCTCACAGATGACCCAGGTGTTAGAATTAGCAATTATAATGACTGTTTTAAACTATTACAACTATGTTAAAGAATATACAGGAAAAGATAGACAAAATGGGTGAACAGGTAGAGAATTCAGCAGAAATGGAAACTCTTAAAAAGAATTAAATGGAAATTCTAGATCTGCATTGTCCAACATAGTAGCCATAAGCCACAAGTGGCTACAGAGCATTTGAAATTCTGCCAGTTCAAATTGAATTTGTTGTAAGTGTAAAAATACATACTAGATTTCAAAAACGTAGTATGAAAGATAATATAAAATATCTCTAATTATTTTAATATTGATTACATACTGAATGATAATATTTGAAATATATTAGATAAATAAATATATTAATAAAATTAATTTCACTTTTTTTACTACTTTTTAATGTGGCTACTATAAAACTTAAAATTACATGTCACTCACATATTTCCAGTAGATAGCACTGTTCTAGAACTGTAAAACGCAGTATTTGAATTCAAAGACAGTTCAAAATGCTAGAATTAATAACTGAATTTTTTAAGATTCCAGGATACTAGGTCAATATAAAAAAATCAATTGACTTTCTAGTCCCAGCCACAATAAAAATTTTAAACACCATTTATAATAGCACAAAAAATATCAGATACCTAGAAATAAATTTAATGAAAGAGTGTAAGAGCTAGACACTGAAACCTATAAAACATTACTGAAAGCAATTAAAGAAGACAAATAAACAGAGAGATAAACCATATTCACTAATTGGAAGACTTAATATTGTTCATACATCAATTTTCCACAAATTGATCTCAGAAATACTATCTCAATACCAGTAGACTTTTATAGAAATTCACACGATGATCCTAAAATTTATATGGAAATTGAAATGACCAAGAATAGCCAAGACAATCTTGAAGATTAAAATTAGAGAATTTATATACCCTAATTTCAAAACTTATAATAATTAACTACACAATTAAGATAGTGTAGTATTCCCCTAAGAGAACCTCTTTCGTTACTCAGATGTGGCCTCTCTCTCCAGCCAACACAACAAGCAAACTCACCACCCTCCCCGTGTCTATGTGGCACATGACTCCCAGGGGTGTGGACCTTACTGGCAATGTGGGACAGAAATCCCAGAATGAGCTGAGACTCAGCATCAAGGGACTGAGAAAACCTTCTCGATGAAAAGGGGGAAGAGTGAAATGAGACAAAGTGTCAATGGCTGAGAGATTCCAAACAGAGTCGAGAGGTTATCCTGGAGGTTATTCTTATGCATTATACAGATAAGCGTTTTTAGTTTATAGTGTAATGGAGTGGCTAGAGGGAAGTACCTGACACTGTTGAGCTGTGTTCCAGTAGCCATGTTTCTTGAATGATTATATAATGATATAGCTTTTGCAATGTGACTGTGTGACAGCGACTGTGAAAACCTTGTGTCTGATGCTCCTCTTATCTAGGGTATAGACAGATGAGTAAAAAATATGGATAAAAAATAAACAAATAATAGGGGAAACAAAGGTTAAAATAAATTGGGGAAATGAAAATACTAGTGGTCAATGATAGGGAGGGATAAAGGATATGGTATGCGTGAGTTCTTTCTCTTTATATATTTTTTGGGGTGATGCAAATGTTCACAAATTGATCATGGTGATGAATACACAACATTGTGATGATATTGTGACTCACTGATTGTATACCATGTATGGAATGTTTGTATGTTCGGAATGTTCATATGTTAAGATTTATTGATAAAAATATTTTTTAAAAATAGAATTATAAAAAAAAGTACTATCATCAACTGTAATAAATTTTCCACATCAATACAAGTGTTGGTGGGGTGGTATATGGAAATCCTGCATTTTATGCATGATGGTTCTGCACCTCTCCACTAAAAAATATTAAATTAAAAAATGCAAATGAACAATGTACATGAAAAGGTAATCAACGTCATTAGTCATCAGGCAAATGCAAAAACAAGATATCAGTATATACCTACTAGAATGGTTAAAATTTAAAAGACTGACCGTAACAATTCTTGGTGAGGATGTGGAGAAACTGGAACTCCATCCATTGCTGGTGGGGGTGTAAAATGGTATAGCCACTTCAAAAATGTATTAGTTTCCAATAAAGATAAACAACTGTATTACTTTGTTAAGATGCCAGAATGCAATATATCAGAAATGGAATGGTTTTTAATTTTTTTTTTTTTTTTTTTTTTGCATGGGCAGGCACTGGGCATCAAACCCAGGTCTCTGGCATGGCAGGCAAGAACCCTGCCTGCTGAGCCACCATGGCCTGCCTGGAATGGTTTTAAAAGGGAATTTAATAAGTTACAAGTTTATAGTTCTAAGGCCATAAATATGTCCTAAGGTATCCAGAGAAAGATGCCTTGGCTTAAGGAAGGCTGATCTAGGGAGGAATGTGGCTGGCATCTGCTGGTTCTTGCTCCTGGTTCCATCGCTTCCAGCTTCAGATGCCAGTGGTTTCCTAAGTGTCTGTGGGCCTTCACTTAGTTTCTCTGAGACGCAACTTTGGATTCTGGCTTTCTTAACGTCTCATGGGAAGGCACATGATGATGTCTGCTGGGCTCTGCCCCTATCTAGGATTCTGCTCTCTCTGTTGATACTCCAAGCATCTTCAAACATCCAGCTCTGAAGCAACCGTTCTCCAAGCGGTTTTTGCAATTGTTCTGAGGTTTCTCTAAATGTTTCCCCTTTAAAGTACTCAAACTAATCAAGACCCACCTTGGATGTGCGGAGTCATATCTCCATCCAATCAAAAGGCCACACCCACCACTGGGAGCACCACATCCCTGTCGAGACAATCTAATCAAAAGTTTCTGCCCTACAATACTGAATCAGAATTAAAAGAAACAGCTGCCCCTACAAGACTGGATCAGGATTAAACTTTTCTGGGGTACATAACAGCTTCAAACCGGCACAACATCATCTACTATGACCCAACAATTCCACTTCTAAGTATTTCCTCAATAAAAATGGTCCACAAAAATCGCTGTGCAAATAACAATCCAAATGATCATCAATTGGAGAATAGAAAACCAAATTACGGCATATTTATAGAGTAGCATATAGTTCAACAATAAAAAAGAACAAATTACTGATACATGCAGCAATATGGAAGAGTCTGAAACATACTGTTGAGCCAAAGTAACCAGACATAAATGTATGATTTCATTTACATGAAGTCCAAGAACAAGCAAAATTAATCTACGGTAATAGAAATAAGAATACTGATTGCCTCTGCAATGTTTTGGACTGAAAAAGGGATTGAAGGAACTTTCAGGGTGGTGATGGAAAGAAACTATAACTTTATTTGGCTGATGATTACATCATGAATGCATACATTTGTCAAAATTTGTTAATCTGTACATTTTACTGTCTATAAAATATTTTTTTCTAAAAAATGAGAGGAATCTTGGCATGGCAGCCGAAAAATGTATTGATGGGGGATGTCAGGGCAATATAATGAAGTAGAAAGAGGATGAACTTTGGAATACATTGAGCTAAGTTTATATCTTTCTTTACCATTTACTAGTGGTGACTTTGGGCAAATTGTTTAATCTACTGTAAGCCCTAGTTGTCTAATCTGCAAAATGGCATTGGTACCAGTACTTCATAGAGTTGCAATGAAGAGCTAATGAAATTAAGTAGAGTAAGAATCTAGCACAGTTCCTGGTATATAGTTTATAGTAATCTGAACCAAGATGAGGTTCTTTCCTATGAAAGAGGGTGGACAATGAGGGAAAGTGGGACTTGTCTTTAATTATGAGAACCTTGAAGACTTTTAGTTATTGAAGATGTCTTTTTATTGACCCTTGTTTCAATAATATGATCTAGGGAAAAAATAATTTTTCCTGTCTTAGAGCATCTATTAATCAGAAATGTACAAACTCCCCTACACAATAGGAGAGCTCTACATGCCAAGTTTTCTTGAAAGTTTTCCAAAGCATATTATTGATATTGGTATCAAGATTTTGGCAGCTAAAGTAGGCAGAGAAAGCAGCTAACTACAGATCCTTCAGAAAAACAAAGTTTAGTAAGGATCTTGAAACAGAAGCTCCAGGAGTTCATTCTTCATCTTTAGGAATCAAATTTCAATGGTTGTCAGGATGAAGCTTCCATTATACTTATGTTCCTTCCGTCCAGTTATCCTGTGAAGTCACATGGCCTATCGTGGGGCATGGACCCCCTTGGCTTGTGGTTCTGGCTCCATTCTCACTGAGTGACTGAGGCATTTTCTACCTCTATAAACTAGAGATAATACCTGACTTGCTTAAAAGTTACAGGGAGAACAACTTCTTTATGGCATACATTTATGATAGGATACTATGACCTCTGCTATAACACTGTAGGTCAGAAAAAGAAGGGCATTTCTACATCTTTTGACCAACTATGGTTGAAGGCATTGCATGTTTGGGATTATTAAAAAGCAAAATTTTATTTCCATAAACAGATTTGTATGTTTTTATAGTCAAAAATCAAACTATGTGATTAGATATTAATTTTTTTGCCTTTGCTATAAATGGTTCAGAATATTCATAGATCAAGAGCTGCTATCTGATCAATAAAGACACCTGAAACCATCTGCTTCTGGTTCAGTTATATCTTCAAACACCTTCTCATTTTACCCTGTGTACTAATCTGGAATCCCTTGACACTCCTTTTGGAGTAGAAATATTAGAATAGCTGCGGCTTTATACATATACGTTAGACATACTAAAACTTATTAAATAATTTTATTTCTTTTCTCTTTTATTTACTAACAGTAGTTCAGTGTTAATCATTTTAGAAAACCTGAAAAAAATTCTTTTTAAAATTTGGTTTATACAAATTTATATATACAAAGTATATATATAACAATATCTATTCAAATAAGCAATTATCTGATAAATACATTGCCCAGCTTTAAGTATGCTTAAAATAAATAAAATATCTGAAAATCAAATAACAGGGCTAGCTGGGTTTTGTTAAAATTCATTTTAACAGTTTCAGCTGACTACACGTACTAATGGAATTCAAATTAAAGCAATAGTCAGTTAACATGAGAGTAAACGTGAGTGGCTACATAAGCGTATACTTTCAACACAATCTGCTTTGTGCTTGGAACACAGACGCTTTTACAGTTTCAACAGCAAGGCGCAACAAAGATCCAGAAATTTCCCAACTTTTCTAATACATGCTCTATTACAGTGAAGAAAAAAATGAGAAAAGTAACCTTTTAACAATGGACATAAAAATCTGAAGTCTAGATTTACTAACTGCTTGGATAAAAAATAATCCTTAACAGTGAGATCCTAGGTTAATTACCTTTGATTTCTTAAAAAATCCAGTTATTACAAAAGCCACAAAACAAAATATTTGCTTGCAGGTGCAAAAGATATAACCCACAAGCAATAACTGGAACTTTTTCTCCATCAGGTACTTTACCAGTGTAAAATGTTAGTAGTCTCAATATACACTGCTCAACATATTCTGTCAGTTTCTTTAAAGCATGATGATGAACCATCTCAGGGAGGTATCACTGCCAAGGAAAATGCAAAGCAGCCAAGAAATACTCACTCAACTGCCAGCATCTCAGAGGAGGACAGGCAGTTTTTTACACGAGAGGTGAAATATGTAACTCAAAGTGTCTGTAAGCTAACATAAAGGTACAGTATTAAATCTTTTGACAGAAAAAAAATTTGCTACTTGGAACAGTATTCAACATGAACAAGTAAATCTCGATGTTCAGTGGCTGGGTACTGTATATTGCACTTGGGACATTCCACCAGGCTTTCATTTAGTACAGAGGGGCTCTTTGGTGAGGCAACTTTTATTCTGTTCTCAGTCTCTCCTTGGAAAGTGATTAATGGCTCTGTGAAGGCCAATTCATGAAGCTGCTTCTGAAAAATAAATTTCAAATGAATGCCATTTGTATATAAGGCCCATCACTCAGCAGTTTAACTGCTTCTTAAATACTGTAGTTGTTTCAGCCTTGCAGACAAATTTTATTATGAGTGTCTGTTCACCAGTACTGCAGTGGTACCTACCATATCAGGTAGTTATGGATGGAAATTATTCAGAAAATATGGGGATTAAGTGTTTATATGGATCGGCTTTATTAAATACTTAGCACAAATGTAAAGGAAGGTCTATGTGCAAGGCTGAATAAATTGGCCAGTTTTATAAGGGAGGTGCAAATTCAGCAACAAAGGAATTAAGAGGAACAGATAATTTCGGCAGATCAGTTTATATATAAAAACAGCAAAGATTTTCTATAATATCTTTGTGAGGTTCCTTTTCCATGTACTTTTCTAAAGAATTTAGAATAATCAATAAAGCTTAAAAATGAGTATTTTGTAGCATACTATGAAGAAGACAATGGGCAGTAGGAACATAAAGAAAAGTATAGAGAAGTTATGAATTCTTTTACATACCCTCTGGCTATGAAAAAATAGTTATAAAAAATAATCATTATAGAAAATGAATTTTAAATTTCAATATTACAAATGGTTAAAATCAATAATACACCAAGGAACAGAGCCAAAAATATATTATCTTTCAGTCAGACTGAATGTTTTTTAAAAACAATTGCTTTTTTTCTCCTTTTGAAAATTGAGGAATTATATTTGTAGCATTTCATTATCTGCAAATATGAAGCAGTAAATACTAGGATGACATATAAATTATGTACTAAGGGGACAGATACATAAACACAGACCTCAGCAGATGTGGTCCAAAAACTTTTTAGTAAGATGAAAATAAGTCAAAAACCATTTCCTCATAGGAACAATGTTATTTAAAAAGTGACTATAAGGGGGTGAGAGGGTAGTTCAGTGGTAGAATTCCCACCTGCCATGAGGGAGACCTGGGTTTGATTTCCAGGCCATGCACTTCCCCCAATAAAAAAGAAAAAAAGTGATTATGTTTTCAGGGTAACCTAAAAATGTGCCTAACTAATAATATGCCTAAAAAGTATATTAACAGCGGGCAGTGCAACAGTGCCAATTTGGAGACCTGGGTTCGTTTCCCGGAGCCTGCTCATGTAAAAAAAAAAAAAAATTATATTAACAGTTGTGGTTCATTATACCTAACAACGGCATTGTTTATTTTTTAGACAGAAAAAAGAAAAATAATTTCAGTTCAAGATTCTAAGACAGCCCTCCCTTACACCTTCCCTTCCCTAGGCCAGGCACTTTTTAATGCCTCTAGAATCACGGCACCCTAGTGGGGAAGGGAGAAGGTTGAGGGGCAGAATGATTCCAGGCACCAGTAGCATACCCTTTACCAAGACAGTTCATAACTGTCCCTCTCTGGAGTGCTCTGAATTGATGCTCAGAGGACAGCTGTTTCATATGAGGCTGGGGATTTGCCTTCTGGTTTGAGATACAGCTGTTCTTAAGGTATATCACCACAGTTTGTGAACTAACTTGCTACATAAACGGAAAGATGGCAGAAAGAGACAGAAGAAAGGTTTTAATTTTAATGACTCCAGACTCACCAAGGATTCCAACTGTGTTATTTGACTTCTTGCTTTTCGGAGCTCCTTGAGAATTATATGCAATTGATGCTGCATATTTTGACGGTCAAGTTTTTCATTTTCAAAGTCTGAAGCACATGCCTGCATCTGGAATGCCCAGGATAAGAGAATTATGACTGTAATACTGTCTAGTTTTCTTAACTGGATGCTTGCTTTATTAGAACCAAAAGAAAAAAAGCATTTATTTTGCTATCATAGTAAGAATTCATCTGATCACAGTGAGATATTAATACATGAAGATGCTTTTATTTGAGAATTTGTTTATTCAAAGAGCAAAGCTAATGCTTGAGGTATAAAAGAGTGAAGGGTAGCTTAAGAAATTGCTGGACAGAAATTTTCTTCCTCTTCCTCTTTTTTCGGGGACGGGAAAGAGGAGAAGAGATGACTATTTACTGGTCTGGAATATACTGAGAATCTCTAAATTCTCAGAACAAATGGTGTCTCTCTGAGTTTTGTCTAAAGTTATAAAGTAGCCCTGTTAGGAAGATACCATTACACTAGAGTAGGAACTGCAAATGTCACTGCAGAAGAGCAAAATTTGCCAAGGACTATATCTGCCTGTCAAGAAAACTACCCCTCATCTCCAAAGAATGTGGTTAAGCCTAAGGACAGTAACAGAAATATATGGCTAGCACAGATACTCTCTTTGAATACTTTTTGTTAAAGTCTTTTAATAACATTTTCCACAACTCTCAAATAGTTCTCCACAGAACAGTATAAATATGAAGAAAAACTCCATTTTCTAACAGATTGAAGTGAATTTAGAAACAACCCCAATAAGTACCTGTTGTTCCAAAAGAGCTACCCTTGTTTGTTCTTCTTGCTGCTTTAACAGAGATGTGTAAAGAAACTGGACCTGTGGGATGTAAAGAGAGTCAATGTCGCCACATTCGACTGTTATTGCTTGACCTGGAATTCATGAGAAGCTCACATCACAGGCCTCATAGCCAACAAGAACAACATCTGTTAGTCTGGGGTGAGTCATGCCAGCTGGTTATTTGACTGCCATCTGTGCAAGCAGCTGAGCAGTACCACCCTGGCTGAGTTACCCAGTGCACACAGACTGGAAGGTGGTAAACAGCACTGTACTCAGCAAGGCCCACACCCACTTTCCTGGAGTTTCTGACATTTACTAATGCCTTGGCTCCCTGGCAGCAGAGTGGAGCAAAATCCTCAATCAGTTCTGCTTATATTTTCCCAAATATCACTGCTTATACTTGTAGGCAGAAGTGGGGGTGGTAAAGGCTAAGAAGGCAAATGTTACAGACTACTAACATATTCCCTATCTCAAATTTTGAAGGATTTTCAAAATTACTGTTCTAATAGTAGCAAAAACTAATATGGACCTAGTCCTTTAGTTTACAAAGCACTTTTACAATTCTCTCAATTGATCCTCACAAAAGCCTTGTGAGGCAAAGATTTGGCTCTCTTTACCTTCTTTTTTTTGGTTTTTCAAGCATACCTTGAGGTTCCTCAGAGCCTTTACGTATGTAATTCCCTCTGCCTGGAAGGATCTCCCACACAATCACTGGCCTGGCTGCTTCCTTCTTGTCATCAGGTCTTAGCACAAATAGCATCTCTTCAGAAAGGCCTCTACTGGCTCCCAATTCTTTCTTTCAAGTTATCCTGTTTTACTTTCTTCAGTTTACTTGCCTGATTTCATTTTAGAATATAAACTCCTGTAGGGCAGGAACTTGTTTTGTTCCTTGCTGTATCCAAAGTTGTTTATTAAAATAGTCTCTGACACATAGTAAGTGCTTGATGAAAACTCTGAATTATGAAATCATGGAAAACCCTTTTGGTTAGGTTTACCTGAGATAAGAGCTCTTCGGATCTCTTCTTCTCTTCTTCAAGTTTTTCCCTAGCAATATCATTCTCCTCCTTGAGCCTTTGTATTTTTTCTGTTTTATGCCTTTCATCTTCCAAATGTTGTACATCTGCCTTTCTTTGTGAACACAATAGTTGATTTAAATCTTGAACTTCTTTTTGGGTTTCTTCATATTTTCTTCTAAATTCACTAAGTTCCAAACTCAACTGAGTTATGGTTTCTCGTTCAACCTCAAGATCTTTTTTTGCATTTGCCAAGAGATGGTTGTAATATTTTTGCTTTTCTTCTTGAAGATAATCTATGACAAACAACATTATGGCATATGTTATTTTATAAAAGAGATAATCCTGAAAAGTTAAACATCAAACAACTTTCTATAAGCAAGATCACTCCCTCCGCTTACAAAATGAAGAGTGAAGAGACAGAGACTATGGTTGATATTTGATTGAATAAGAAACAGAAGTTCAGGTACATTGTTTGAAGATATGAGACAAACAAAGAGAGGAAGTAGGAACAGTAATAAAACTATTTTGGGAAGAGAAAAGGTCAATATATGCCTAAAGAAGATAAATCAAGAAATAGAGATATAAGCTTAATGTATAGATATGAAGATAATTGCCAAAATTAAAAACAGAAGTGTTAAAAGCAGCTGCCTCTGGTGGAAGAAGGAGGCACTGAGGATAGGGAAAGATAGAACCTGGCCCTTCTGTGCTACTACGAAATTATTTTAACAAGTGCTTATACTACTTTGATGAAAAACAGAGAGCATGCACACAAGAGACAGCACTACTAAAAACAAAAATTAGACCCTGCCCTAAAATCCTAAAATCCTACTTTTCTCTGTAGTAAATTTAGAAAGTGACTACAGTAGTAACTTTGTCTCCATCTGGCTAAACAGCTTTGAATGACCTCTTTAGAAACACTTCCTTTTGGTATTAGCTTTATTTTAAATACTCAAATGTGATGCTCCAAGATTATGAATGAGCCTTACTAGCCTTTCTTTAGTCTTATCTTTAAATAATTTCAGGCTTCAGTTCTGTTAGGACTGTCAGCCTTTTCACAAGTGCTCTGCATGGGAGCGTCTCTTCTTTTCCTAGCTCACCACCTGGACTTGCTGAAACTATTTCATCTGCAAAGTAAGAATAAGGACCCTCCTTTCCCACCTCTCAGGTTCTTCTGAAACTCAGTTGAGATCAAGGTTAGGGAAACTGCAAAGCACTTTGCAAAAACTGATATCAGTAGTAGGAAATTTCCATCTCAGTTCTATGGTGAGAGTCAGATGATTGGAAAATCATCTATAAATGTGTTCTTTCTCCTAAGTTTGATATGGGAAGTGCTGAAGGGAAGCAGAGCAAAAGGATGATTATCGGTGACAAGGTCAGTTCTGGGGAAAGTAAAGTTTGAGAAGGACTTTAAGGAGGATGAGGATATGCACAGGTAGAGAAAACTAAATCTGACTTCAAAGCTGCCAGCTGCTTTACCATGTGCCTTGGGACCCCCTTTTGTCAGAAAACATTAGGAAATGAAAAAGCCTTGCTAAATGGCATTTCTTACTTCAGGGCTCTTATTTTCTTTCTAACACATATCTATAAAAATCTAAATTTGGTGAATCACTCCTTTTGGAAAATGTCAGGCCTATTCCCCAAATACATTTTTATACCAGTACCTTCTGATTCAGTCTTTTTTGTCTGCTGTGGGAGTGAATGAGCAGCTGTTTCCAATTGCTGTTCCAACTCAAAAATCTTTGCTAAAAGTCCTTTTACGTAGACCTCTCGCTGCTGATCATATACAAGCCACTGCTGATTTTTCTCCAAAGCCTCAATGAGAAGATGAAAGAAAATGAACCATAAAAATACCAAAACCTTTAATGGACAAGGGAGCCCAAGTGATGTAGTTTTTTCAACCCATAAAAGCTCTTATGGCTCACAGAGTATTATGGGCAACTATTATATGGTCTGTGGCAAAGAAATACATTCTAATATCACACACCTTCAGAATAAATAACATGGCAGAGTCACAGTTTATGTGGGTTAAGTTTATGTGTCTGCTCTCTCCTCTCCACAACATCTTTGTGTCTCTGTACATGTCATTCTCTATAAGCAAGAATGTCTATGTGGCAGTCATGGAGTTGTGCTGCACAGATCCCCTCTTTTAAAGAGCTTGCCACCAGCTGTAATGAGTGCAATTAATGAACAGCCCCCAGCTTTTATCTCCTTCAGGTATCTCTCAGCCTTTGAGCTGAGCTGGGTGGTCCCATCCAACAACTGAAGAAAGACCTGGCCATTTCCATCCAGCACGGGACTCTGCTCTGGGGCAATCTTTGCTGTGGAGCTCCCAGGAACTGATAGAGATTTTGTGTGGCTTGCATCAGGGTCTGACTGCCCCTCCCCAGTTCTGCTTCCTCCCTTTTCTTTACATGGATATTACTTCCCAATAAACCATTTGCACTCCTAATTCCATCTCAGTGTCAGCTTCCTGGAGAATCAAACTTAAACAGCTGCCTTTTCTCTTCTTCACCATTTACCTCTTTAGAACCCAGTTAAGAATTCCAATCTGGGATCAATCACCTGTTTTGTATAGGGCTTTGGTACTTACAAATTCAGTTGAAGAAATATAAATGTCTATTTATTTAAAAAGAAAACATTTTACCAACCATTTTCAACTTTTTATGTTTGTTATTTCTCTCAAACACATAGAAAGTTCCTTAAAATGGCAGACCATACTTTTCTGAGAGGATTTCTAGCTTTTGCATATAACACATACTCAAAAAATAATTTGAATGATGGGACAATATAGTAAAATAGACAGTATCCATTTAAGTTAGCTGGCAAGAGGGAAGATGATTCACTTTACTGTTACTACTAATAATTGTTTTTAATTTCAATCACATCTTTCCCTCAAGAAGCTTATTGCTTTTTGATAACCATACTAGGTCACCTAACACTACGTTCAAATTCTTATAAAATCAACGTACATTATCTGTAGATCTTCACACCTCATCTATAGACACTCAGAAAAGTAGCAACATTAACTCAATAACTTTAGTCAATAAAAACAAGGTGGAATATATGAACAAAGGAACATGTATTTATGAAGTATCTTTTTTCCCAAACAAAACATTCCATTGATGTTGTTAAGTAGGGCAAATTTATATATCCTCTGATTTTTTCACTGTTTTTAACCACTTGATCCTTGGAAATTCAGTAGAGGGCAAAACAAAACAAGTCTATCAGCCCAGCCATCCTTAGCAATTGCACACTACCTCTTCTCCTTGTCTCCCACCCCCAATTTTGAAAGGAGAGGTGGCAGCTTTGCTACAAGTAGATAACTCATCTGCTAGTGCTAGAGAAAAAAGTTTAGAAGTTCTTATATAGCACCAGCATGCAATTAGATTATAACTCCTTTCTCCTTTCCAGTCTAGGTGTTCAGTCCAAGAAGATGGATGTCCCCTCTTCCATGTTCCTGATAGGCTGGGAAAATAAGTCTCAATGGCTGTTTGTACAAAGAGGGCATGCCTATCTAAACCTAATGCCATACACCTAAAATACTATGGAGGAAGGGTTCTAGACACAGAGGGCCTAGTGCCCCTTCATGATAGCCAAATTCACCTGTACTGAGCCTTTTGCCCCTGCCATCCAGGTTATGATTTTTCTACCCCTACAGCAATGCCTACTTGAGCAATGACTCATAATTGGATCTTGGTGAACACTGACTGCTTTTGGATTAAGTGAAAAATGATGTGTCCATTTATTTTTGCTCAACAACAGAAATCTTTAGTTGGAGGGTAATTTCTCCATCAAAGAGAGTGAGATGTGATGTAGGCTATTACAAAAGCTTTAGGTTAATTAATACAATGATCTATATTTCTGAGCAAAATCACTATCCCTACTTAGTTCAGTTCAACCTCTTCCTCAGTTCCCCAAATTATTGTATCTTCTTAAAGCTAATCATATTAATAACTAAGAATTTTTGAAAGTTTCGTAACACCACTTACTAAAACTGAAGCTATGTTACCTTAGACTGATATTAAAATCTTCTACAATCTGTCTCTTCTATCTCTTCAAGTTATAGTCTTGCCTCTTCTTTCTTTCACTGCAGCCTTGTTTCCTACATGGCTACACACACCCTCTATGCCTTTTAAACTCTCCTCTCTGCTCAAAATGTTCTAGAACCTCTTCCTATCACCTGCCCACTTAAATTTCATTTTTTCATGAACTTTCATGAGTCCAGGTCACTCTTTGAAGGCTCTTGGCCATGACTTCCCTCACCAAGTTCTTTCTTTTTTGCAAACCATAGTACTTTTGCTGTTGCTCCAACCCATTTAATTAAGCATCTTATACGTGTGACCTTGGTTGCTTTTTTAAAAATAATTTCATGAATGAGGTCATTGATTCCATAGCAAGTGGCTGCCTGACAAATATTTGTGAATGATGATGATAACACGGAGTATGAAAATGATGATTGCAAGAACTAGCAAGCACTCAACAAGTACTTTAGCCCAGAACTAGTTTGAGAGTATTTGGGGAAAGGAGGACAGGATATGAAAAAGTCTAACAGTTTCTCACTCATAGCAGAACAATAAATTTAGAATGATTAAAAAAGAATCAAATACTTTCAAAAATCTATTATTCATGAACTAAATAATATATAAAAATGTAATCAAGGGGGAGTGGTGCAAGGGTAGTTCAGTGGTAGAATTCTTGCCTGCCATGAGGAAGACACGGGTTCGATTCCTGGTCCATGTACTTCCCAACAAACAAACAAACAAACAAACAAAATTTAACAAATGGTGCTGCAAAAATGGGACACTCACATGGAAAAATAATGCAGTGTGACCCCACCATACAAAAAAAAAAATGTAAGCAAAACCCCTTTGTAATAGAACTATCATAATTGTTTCCATAATTTTACAAGTTTGAATATGTGTCCCTTATGTCATAATTCATCCTAGGCCTTTGTAATTTGTTATCAATGGCTGAAGTGCAGCCGGCACGTATAACTTCACAGCCATCAGGGCTACAAGAAAGAGATGGTATAAACACAAGATTCTTGATGAGAAAAGTTGTAATAATATAATTTTACTGAAGCAACAAACAAATGAAATGAATTTTCAAAAGAATTCAATTCTTTTTTAATCACCCTACATTTTTTGGAGGAATCTCTAAAGCGATGAGATGGGATAAGTGGTAAGGAATAGTGAAGTTTTTTTAGCTATTCCACACATATGTATAACAGGTTTGCCCTCAAAGAATATTGGTTTTGTACAGCAAGTACTGTAACCCACTTCTTCATATCCAATTGGACGTAATATAAATCAAAGTAATTTGGACTTGAAAGAAACTATAAATGTCAACAACCTCATTTTTCCAAGAAAGGATATGGATTTCAGATTACTAACTAATGGGAGAACTAGGCAGACAACTCTATCAACCTTAATATGATCTATTTTGCATAGATAAGATTCTTCCATTTTAATTTTAGTCTGAAAATACAACATAGTGTTACTTGCAACTCTTTCCAGACATATGGTTCCACAATGAAGTGCAGATAAAGAACTTGGAGTTTTGAGTTGTGTATTGATAAGTTCTTACACACGTGAGAACTTCCGTCCTTGAAAGATACAGGCAGTTGAGTTGAGGCCCACGTTCAGAAAGATCTGTACACACAAAAATTCTAAGCCTAGAGAGTTTCCCCAGATTTGTTAGGCTCCTTCCATGAACATCCTACAAACTCATGAGCAAAGTTCCTAGGTATAGGCTTAAAGGATTTTCAATATTTGTTTTCTATAGAATTAGGAAATGTGTTAGGAAGACAGAGGAGACTCTGGAACCAGAGACTTAGTCCAGGGCCCTCCAGCCACTTGACTGAAAGCTTTTCCTTCTGTACTTGTCAGACTATTATAACACTAGTTCTCCTTCTATGACTTAGTTTATTTATTAAGTGGGGATATTATAAATCTATTCCATTTTATACACCCAATAATGTTAAGTTCTGCGGATGGCTATATTCATTGTAAAAAGTTTCAAATAATATATCCTCTGTTTTTCCTACAGCCCCTCCTTTCTCATAGCCTCCTTTCAAGTAAACAATTAGACATAAGGAGTCTTTCTCATTGTTGAATTTTGGCAGTAGACAGAAAAGTGTTCACTTACTAGTCTTTCCATTTTTTTCTGTATGTTTGAAATGTTTCATAATAAAAATTGGAGAAAAAAATCTGACTCAAGTGAATATGAATGTTACCTTGAGCTCACAGTGAGTCTAGTATAACTGAAAAGATCATTAGAATTCATGGCATAATCTCAAAATAGGCTGCAGGATAGTTATCTCTTATGTGGATCCATTTCCAATCCCAACAAGGTTCTTATTCATACTCTATACGCCTTTCAAAAGAAGGGAGTCATTAAAACCTCAGTTTCTCACACTGACATTTAGCTGATTAAAGGGCAGGATAGTATAACTTAAAGAGCACTCACATACATATCTAAATACTTATTAAACCATAATGTGTTTGATGCTAATGAAGCCTAATAATATACTGAATTTTATGTTGGTCCATAATTAGGAACTATTTTAATAGAAGTAATTCAAGTCAACCTTGGGTGGTCATGAAAATCTCCTTTTAATCCTTGAACTCAGTCAATACATTAAGAATGAGAAAGAAAATTATGTGTTGGTTAAAGATTTGAGCAGCAATATTCAAGAAGGCCACATGATGGCAATGTTACTTCAATAAAGTAGTGACCATTCCCCACCTCTGCCCACTTCCACTCATACTAATTTTGTATCTGTCTGCTTTTTCTAATATTATCAATAAGTGGATTTACGATTAGTAATTATTGGTATGATTAGTTTTGAATCTTTAGTGTCATCAATGCATTAGTTAGCCCTTGCAGTTTTGTGTCATCAACATACCTGCTGGCATACATTAAAAATTTTCATCCAAGTGATCAATAAAAATAGAAGAGCAGGTAAAAATGAAGTCCTGTGGAATGGTACTAGAGCTCTTCCTTCTGCTTTGATAGGGATCCACTAAACATTCACTGGGCAAAACTCCCAATATAGATTAAAATGTTAGCCTGCACTGGAGGAATAAAATTATGGGTCAACTGAAAAAACTGGATATGGATGAGATTATAGTACTGTGTTGATGTTAAATCTATTAAGTTGCTGTCTGTACCATGGTCATGTAAGAAAATATTCTCATTTTTAGGAAATACATATAGAAATATATAGGCACAGGAGGGCAGGCCATGGTGACTCAGCAGGCAGAGTTCACACCTGCCGTGCTGGAGACCTGGGTTCAATTCCCAGTGCTTGCCTATGCAAAGAAAAAAAAAAGTAAAATATGTAGGCACATGAGCCTTGGATACATGCAGCTTAATCTCAAATGGTTCAGAAAAAATACGACCTGTATACGCGGTGCGGATGTGGAGGAAAACAGCACGCACATACATGAGTGAGTCCAAATGAAAAAGCAAATGAGGCAAAATGTTAACCATAGGTTTGAAATTGTATAGATTTTCATGTATTTAAAAAAAACTCATATCAAATTCCAGAGAAAAGAAGTACATAAAGAATGTGTTTCTCTTTCAAATTATGAAAGCAATCCTAGGTTCCAAAAGAGAGATTTCAAACTGAAGAGTATACCTTGCATGGATAAACAAAAAGAGAATAAATTACAAATTAAATTATATTATAAAATTAAATAGTTGAGGAAATTAAATTTAAGTGGAAAAGGGATGTTGAGGTATTCGGTAGCAATGGATGATTTTTAGGGCTCTTTAGCCCAAAGGGACCATGCTTAGGAGGAACTGGTCCTCTTGAATGCTTGGGAAGAGATTTTAGTAATCTAAAGGGATGGTAAAAAAAATCACTCAATTCTCCTATCCCATCAACTGGTTTTCTGAAATCACAGCACAAACGCTGCCAATTTCCATTAAATTTAGGAATAAGTGGATTAGTCCTCTTTACCCATAATTTATCAAAAGGAAAATGAACTTACATCTTTCAGCTGTATTTCCTTTTCATGAATATTACTCATTGATGAGTTGAAGCAGCTTGCAGCCACAGTCTATAAATAAACCAATATTAGTTAACATCATAAATTGAACAATAAACATTTTCTCATTATATTTAGTTCCATAATATTGTAGTATACTTCACAGGGCATTCAAAATCCAGATCTAATATATGCTGATGAACCATCATGCCAGGCAGTGGGTATGACAGGACTGTAGTCAGAATTAAACCCTCCTGGAAAACTTCCTAAGCAGACTGGAAAACCCTGAGGCATCAAATATAATTTGCCTTTTGAGGTCCTCTAGACCTCAGTCCACAGCATAGCCCTCTGTACATATGACTAGCTCAGTGGTTTTCACCAAAAGGAGACAAAACAAACAAAATACTGGATTATTTAAATGAAATCTGCATAATACTAAATTGTCATGCAAAAGATAAAAAGTTGTTTCTAGAATTGAATTAATATGTGTTAGTAATGCATTAATTATTATTAGCGCATATATATTTCATGGGACTCAAAACACTTTCTTTTCTCTTCTTTTTTTAGGGTGTATGGTCCGGGAAACAAACTCAAGTCTCCCGCATGGAAGGTAAGCATTCTACCACTGAACTACCTGTGCACCCATCTTTCCTCTTTTATTTTTCATTTTCTCATAGAGCTTTAGTTCAATCTTTTAACAGCTATAAGGAAAGAAACTGGTGTGACATGAATTCTAGCAAGCATTTAAGAAAGAATTAGTACCAATCCTGCTCAAACTCTTCAAAGAACTGAAGAGGAGGGAAAGCTACCTAACTCATTCTATGAAGCCAACATCACCCTAATACCAAAGCCAGACAAAATACTACCAAAAAAAAAATTGCAGACCAATCTTTTTTTTTAATTTAGAAATTTATTGTTTAATCCACAAGCTTTATATAGCTTTAGTTAAAAAAAAAAAAACCAAAAAAAAAACCCAACAAAAAAACAAAAACAATGAAAACAAACACTATTTCAAAGTCTAGGCCCTTCCAGCCTTCCAAATACAAGAGCTCTGAAAGTCGTGTGTATCAAATGGAAGTACAAGACAAAATTTTGAATGGAGCCATGACGTTTCATAAAACAAAATTTTATATAACTGAAGGATCCTTCCTGGGACTAGATAATTGCCTTTACAAAAGAAAAGGAGGAAAAAAAACCAAAACACCAAAAACAGAATAGAATGAAATTTCAGTGTTCCAAATCAACTTGTTACACATCAATATAAACCCACAGTGTCCTGGCAAACAACACGCTTTCATTTTCTGTCTTACCCCTAGAGTTCAAATCTTGATTCATTTCAGCAGAGACTCCACAGGCAACAGGAAAGATTGTGGCATTAAAATAGTCATTTATACTTTTGTGGCAGTTCAAACAGTGGTCTTATTTCTGGGCAAGCTTACAAACCATACTGGATCGGAAGTATCATAACTTAAATGGGTGCTAAGACTCAAATGAGAGGGAAAAAAAAAAAACCAACGCTGGGAATAGCCAGAGGTATTAAAGGAACCATAAGAATGCCAACCATATCTAAACCCCCTTTTTAAAAAGAGGATTTTTTTTTTTGGCTTAGAATATTTCACTCTAAATGAATTTATGTGAGCTGTCAATGAGAGAATTTCACTAATACACTGTGGACACCTTTTGCAATGTAAATCTATGCCCCTTTTTACATGGTGAACTTCAACCTAGCAATTATTACAACAAATGTTATAGTCTAAAGCTCAAACACATTTTAGCAATTTTGAAATTGAATTGTGTACAAATCAAATAAAATTTACATCATAACAAACATTTCCATCTAAGACTGTGGGGACACTTGAGCCTTCCGCATTGATCTCAGGGCCTTTTCACGCAGATGCTTTTCTAAGTCATCAAGGTTATCTTCAGCTTCACTTTCAGTCTCCTTTTTAGCTTCTGGCTCTGCCTCTGGTTCTTCCTGTGCTGATGTAGTTGTGGGAGCAGCAATGGCTGCAGGGATTACGACAACTGCAGCAGCTGCAGCCAGACCAATCTTTTTAATGAATATAGATGCAAGAATTTTCAACAAAATATTTGCAAATCGAATCCAGCAGCACATTAAAAGAATTATAAACCATGACCAAGTGGGATTTATTTCAGGTATGCAAGTCTAGTTCAACATAAAAAATCAATTAATGTAATAAAACATCAACAAGTCAAAGCGGAAAAGCCACATGATCATCCCAATTGATGCAGAAAAGGGATTTGACAAAATTCAACATGCTTTCTTGATGAAAACACTTTAAAGAATAGGAACACAAGGGAACTTCCTTAGCATGATAAAGGGAAAATTCATAGCCTATGTCATCCTCAGTGGGAAAAGACTGAAAAGCTTCCCTCTAAGATCAGGACGGAGACAAGGATGCCCACTGTCACCATTGTTATTCAATATTGTGCTGGAAGCTCTAGCCAGAGCAATTAGACAAGGAAAAGAAATAAAAGGAATTCAAATGGAAAGAAAGAAGTAAAACTCTCATTATTTTCAGATAACATTATACCATATGTTGAAAATCCTGAAAAATCTAAAGCAAAGCTACTAGAGCTAATCTGAGCAATCTGAGAATATCAGGAAAAAAATTCCATTTACAAAAGGAACCAAAAGGGAATAAGCTTAACTAAAGATACAAAAGACCTATACACAGAAAATTACAAGAAATGACTAAAAGAAATCATGGAAGACCTAAATAAATGGAAGGGCATATACTGTGTTCATGGATTAGAAGAATAAATATAGTTAAGATGTCAATTCTACCAAAATTGAATTATAGATTCAATACAATATCAATTAAAATCCCAACAACTTACTTTGCAGAAACAGGAAAACCAATATTCAATATTTATTTGGAAGGGAAGTGTGCCTCAAATAGCTAAAAATACATTGAAAAAGAAAAATGAAGCAGGAGGTCTCACACTACCTGACTTTAAAGCATATTATGAAGCTACAGTGGTCAAAACAGCCTGGTACTGGCATAAAATATATATAATGACCAACAGAATCAAAGTGAGTGTTCAGAAATAGACCCTCTCAGCTATGGACAACTGATCTTTGGTAAGGCAGTCAAGCCAATCCACTTGGGACAGAGCATCCTCTTCAATAAATGGTATTTGGAGAACTGGATATCCATGTTCAAAAGAATGAAAGAGGATCCTTATCTCATAACCTACACAAAAATTAACTCAAAATGGATCAAAGATCTAAATATTAGAGCTAAGACCATAAAACTTTTGGAAGAAAATGTAGGGAAATATCTTATAAATCTTTTAATAGGAGGTGGTTTCCTAGACCTTACACCCAAAGCATTGAAAAAAGAAATAGGTAAATGAGAATATCCTCAATACTAAACACTGTGCATCACAGAACTTTGTCAGGAAAGTAAAAAGGCAGCCTATGCAATGGGAGACAATACTTGGAAACCAGATATCAGATAAGGTTTTAGTATGCAGAATAAAGAGATTCTTTAACTCAACAACAAACAGACAAACAGGTGCCTACCCTAGGAAAAAAAAAAAAGACAAACAACTCAATTAAAAAATAGGCAAACGACTTGAACAGACACTTTCCAAAAAAGGAAATACAAATGGTTAAAAGGCACATGAAAAGATACTCAACTTTACTGGTTATTAGGGAAATGCAAATCAAAACCACAAGGAAATATCATCTCACACCCACTAAAACGGCCATTATCAAAAAAAAAAAAAAAAAAAGAAACAAGTGCTAGAGAGGAGGTAGAGAAAGAGACACACTTATCCACTTTTGGTAGGAATGTAAAATGGTACAACCACTTTAGAAGGCAGTTTTGCGGTTCTTTAGGAAGCTAAGTGCAGAATCGTGATCTTTTCCAGCAATCCCATTACAAGGTATATATTCAGAGGAACTGAAAGCAAGGACACAAAAGGACATTTGTACACTGATGTTTATATCAGCATTATTTATAATTGTCAAGAGATGAAAACTGCCCAAATGTCCATCAACAGAAGAGTGGCTAAACATGCTGTGGTATAAATACATACGATAGATTATTACAGAGCTGTAAGACAGAAAAAAGTTATGAAGCATGTAACAACATGGATGAACCATGAGGACATTAGGCTGAGTGAAATTAGTCAGAAACAAAAGGACAAATACTGTATGGTCTCACTAACATGAACTAGTATTGATGAGTGAACTTTGATAATCAGGTTATCAGGGGATAGAAATAGGATAGAGATTGGGCAATTGGAGCGGAAGGAATACAGACTGTGCAACAGGACTGACTGTAAAAATTCAGAAATGGATAGCACACTACCTGATTGTAGCCCAATAATATAAATACAAGGAATGAAGCTGAATGTGAGTATGATTGAGAAGAAGGGCTGGGGGAACCTACGAAACCAGAAGGAAAGGTAGAGGATAAAGACAGATGGCATAATTTAGGAATGGCTAGAGTGGACAATGACAGTGATTAAATGTACAAATAAAAAAAATGTTTTTGTATGAGGGAGAACAAATGAATGTCAACATGGCAAGGTGGTATACGGGATGGTATGGGGGATGGGGAATACTATGGGGGATGGGGAATACAATCAATGCACGCTTGCATTGATTGTATTGGTCTATAGTCAACAGTAACATTGTAATATGCTTCCACTGAATGTAACAAAGGTATTATGCCAAAACTAAACGTCAACAGGTGGGAGGCATGGGAGAGGTGTATGGATTCTTTGTGGAAGAAAAGGAAATGTCTTCATATATATTATGGTGGTGAAGGCATGTTTATACACTTAGGTTGGATTGTAAGATGTGTGAATAAAACTTTAAAAATGAACAGAATGAAACATGTGCTATTAAAAATGAACAGAGAGAAAAAGTACTAGAGAAAATGCAGAAAATGAGATGTGCCTATTCACTGTCGGTGGAGAAACTGAGAGGTAGAGCCCCTTGGAGGGCAGCGTGGTGGTTCCACAGGAGGCTAGGGATGGGGTTGCCATATGATCCTGAAACTCCATTGCTCAGAATATACCTGGAAGAACTGAGTATGAAGCCACAAATGGACATTTGCACACTGGTGTTTATGGCAGCAGTGTACCGGATCCACGATGGATGGAGGTGGCCGAAAGGTATAACGACTGAGGAATGGAAGGGGGAACTATGGCATATACACACAATGGACTACTGAGTGACCGCAAGAAGGAATGAAGTTGTGAGGAATGCAACAAGGTTTATGAACCTTAACGACTGAATGTTGAATGAAATGTCAGGAACAAAAAGACAAATATTATCATGCCTCAATCACATGGACTAACTAGAATATAAATATTCAATGAACTGAAATCGAGAACATGGGTTATCAGGTTGGGGCCTATTGAAAAGGTCCTAGAGTAAGCTGTTACAGCAGTCACACGTATTCAGGAGGTGTAACTGTTATTTCTAAATTCTGATACTGAGCTATTTGTTTATAATCTGGTTGTTTCCAGAAACTTTGGGTATTTATTTGACACCTGAGACACAGAGTTAGAACTCTGAAGCTATGAAAATTTGCAGTACCCCACATAGGGTACTAACAGTTTTTCAACTGTTTAAAAAGTTGAAAAAATGATTAGACTTTGAATAAGAGATAGGAATGAAACTGTTCTGGATAGGACTAAGGTATATAAGAATACAGGTTAAAGGATATCATCCATATTTTAAAGCTTCAGCTTCTGTATGAGACCAAAGGGAGAGATGTGTATTTGGTGCAAAATTTATATTTTGGGTAGTGCATTTCCTAATGTGACCTGTATGATCAGTTTAACTGAACACCATAAGTACAGGGAATTTTGAATAGGACATGACATTTTGTTAGTTTGTCCAGGTTAATGTGATGCCCTGTTATATCCCAGAGTAATCTGGATACTGGATAAAGAAGTATTTGTGAAGTCTCCTTGGTGAAATGGGGAGAAAGGAAGAAATATTCAGCTTCCCCATTTGAAGAATTTCTGATATTTTCACTACCAAACCAACAGGCTGAGCCCTTGATTCTGGGGTTTGCCCCTATGAAACTTATTCCTGCAAAGGACAGGTTAAGCCTACTAAAATTAAGCCCAAGAGTTACCCCCAGAGGGCCTCTTTTGTTGCTCATATGTGGCCTCTCTCTCTAAGCCAACTTGGCAGGTGAACCCACTGCCCTCCTTCTTATGTGGGACATGACTCCTAGGGGTATAAATCTCCCTACCAACGTCGGACAGAAATCCAGGGATAAGCTGAGACCAGCATCACGGGATTGAGAAAGCCTTCTTGACCAAAAGGGAGAAGAAAGAAATAAGACAAAGTTTCAGTGACTGAGAAATTTCAAACAGAGTCGAGACGTTATCCTGGAGTTATTCTTCTACATTATATGGATATCCTTATTTTTTAATTTGTTTTGTTTTGTTATATAGATATTCTTTTTTAGTTTATGGTGTATTGGAGTGGGTGGAGGGAAGTACCTGAAACTACTGATCTGTGCACCAGTAGCCTTGATTCCTGAAGACCAACGAATAAATATACAACTTGTACAATGTGACTGTGATTGTGAAAACCTTGTGTCTTATGTTCCTTTTATCTAGGGTATGGACTGATGAATAAAAATATACAGATAAAAAATGAATAAATAATAGGGGGGACAAAGGGTAAAATAAATTGGGTAGATGTAACTACTAGTAGTCAATGAGAGGGAGGGATCAGGGGTATGGTATATTTGAGTTTTTATTTCTTTTTCTGGAGTGATGCAAATGCTGTAAAAAATGATTATGGTGATGAATACACAACTATGTGATGATATTGTGAGCCACTGATTGCACACCATGTATGGACTGTATGTATGTATGTGAAGATTTGTCAATAAAAATATTTGAAAAGAAAAAAGAAACTGGTGTGAACATTAATAAGGAAGCTCAAAATACATATATTTTTTTCTCCAAAGATGCTCTAGTTACTCATCCTAAAATGTAGCCCTTTATTCCTCTCAATTTAGTTCTCTGGGGCAGGAGTTGGGGGTGGGTAGGGAGTGTGGAATCTATGGCAGAGACTGTTTTCTAAATTCCTTTCCTTTTTTTTTCTGGGCACACAGTAAAGTCTATCTTCCAGCTGTGCTGGTTTGTAATTGTCTGGTACCCCAGAAAAGCCATGTTCTTTAATCCTGATTTAACATTGTAGGGATATTTTTTATTAAGTTGTTTCCATGGAAATGTGACCCACTGATTAGGTAGTTTCCATGGAGATATATCTCCACCCACTCAAGGTAGGTTTTAATCTGTCTTACTGGATTTCTTTAAGAAGGAACCATTTGGAAAAAGCTTCAGAGCTGATAGATAAGTTTGGAGAGGCAGAAAGAAAACACCCCTGAGGAAACTGAAATGAGAAGCCGGGAAAGAAAGCTAGCAGTCATCACCATGTGCCTTCCCAGCCGACAGAGAATCCCTGAACATCACTGGTCCTTTCTTGAATCGAGGTATGTTTATCTGGATGCCTTAGTTTGGACATTTTTACGGCCTTAGAACTTCAAACTTATAATTTAATAAATTCCCTTTATAAAAGCTAACCCATTTCTGGTATACTGCATTTCCAGCAGCATTAACAAATTAAGACACTAACCTTCTCTATGATTAATGGGACCATGTCACTGAATCCTGTCCACAGAATGTGGGAAGAAGTGAAATATGCCAATACCAAACCTGGCCCCCAAATCCTCCTAAGCAATTTTCCAAATGCTCTCTCCTATCTCACAGCCAGGCACAGAGGATCTGACAGAGAATTCCACCCTAATGGGTAGTGGAACCATTAGAAGGAACCAATCTGGATCTCTGAGTGACTCAGGACCAAAGCCTCCTCACATCCAACCTATACTAGACTATAACATGGGGAAAAAAAATAAACATTTGTTGTCTAAGACTGAGATTCGGAGGTTGTTTGTTGTAGCCGTTAAACATGTTGACTAGTACAGAAATCAATAGTACATATCTCATAAAATTATTTCTAAGAATAAATATTTAAAATTTATAATTACTAGTAAGATTTGTATTTCATATTCAAAAGTAGAGAAAGTAATTCTTGAAATTCAAGAAAAAATTTTAGTCACCTACTTTGGGTGTGACTGTAATGTTTCATGAGTTTCAGCTCTGTGGAAATTCTCTAAGAAAACTTAACTTCTTTGCACTCATCTGTAGAAATAATCAATTGCCTATATATGAGAGTACATATAAATGTATAGATCTGATCACTACGTCTACCTTAAAAAGGAAATAAAGTACAAAAACCCTTGACAGCATTGAGATATTATAGCTGGAAGCAACAGATTTCTTCTTTAAGTGGTATTATTAGTCATAGTGTTAGTATTATTAAAATGTCCAAATTTCCAAAAGAATCAAAGGTGTGATCAATAGGAAATAATTTTTTGAGCACTTACAAAAGCCAGGCACTATGCTTGGCAATTTATGCATATTATCACATTTAACCCATCATTGTTTTTACCCTAGTTTTACTGATGTGGAAACTGATGTTTAGGATGGGGCCTTGGTGAACTCTAGCCTTGTCTTTAAGGGTAGAGTAGTTACGGAATATGTTCATTGTCACACAGCTAGCAAGTGGCAGAAGGAAGAGCTGAACCCAGATGTGCCTAACTCCAAATTCTGGCCCTTTCTACTACACTAGCGACTTTCAAGCAAAAGAGGAGAGAAAAAGGACATGTAGTTAGGGAGAGCATAATTGGTATTCCATGTATCTCAAATATGAAAAATAACAATAAATAAAGCCTATTGTTTTCATGATATAACCTACAGAAATAAGAGCTCAAAAAAATTCTTCTTGGCTATTATAGACACACAGTGAACTCTGTATTCAGAATACTCCTCTGGGCAAAGCAAGGGTTGGGGGAGTAGAAGAAGTCATATTAACTATTTTTTCCTATGGGGAGGTGATCAGGACATAAAAAAAGGAAAGTGACCTGTAAGTGTTTTCACAAAGTCATTCTGAATTACAAACTGCATCGGAAAGAAAAAAAAATCTGGGTTTAAAGAGAAGGTAACTTAGTAGTACCTGTGATAAACGAAGTGTACTGGCTTTGTTTTCAAGTTCAGCAAGTCGTGCAGTTGTAGCAGACAACTGTTTTTTCAATATATCTGTCTCTTCAGATAAGGATTTCAACAGTTGTTCTCTCCTTTCACCTTCCTTTGTTTTCTCTTCTAGCTGTTCAAGCAATGCAGTAGTACTATATCTGGCCTTCAGCTGTTCTCTAAGTCGTTGTATTTCTTTGTCCTTCTCTGTGAGGTGATAAACATTCTTCTCGCTCTCAGCTTCAAGGATTCGAATTCTCTATATATAAACTAAGAATATGTTAGAACAAAGCCAGGTCAAACATCAAGCTAAACGATATGCTTTAATGAGCACTTTTGAAGTATTTATTACATAAATCAAGTCAGCATTATACTAGATCTCAGGGCCAAAAAAAAAAAAATGAAGCTAAGTTCCTATGCTCAGAGAGCTCACAAAGATATAAACCAGTAAATTAATGCAATATAGTTGAGTGCTGTAGTTAAGATATATATATAAAATGACTGAGACATAGTTGCAGAGAAAGCACCATAGGTTGGTAAGGGAAAGCCAAAGAAAAGTTGGCTCTCACGTGAGTATCTGACAACCATGGCTCTATGATACTGAATCTAATGTATCTAATAAACTTAAAGGCTAAAGTGAATCACATAAGAGATGCATGCTCATTAATCAATTTAACCAGCAGAATTTAAAAATTACAGAATGTTACAACTGGATAAAGATGCATTTATTAATCTGCTTCCTGTTGATCTGATTCCTTGGTATCAAATCTAAAAGATGATCTTCAAAGGAGTGCTCAACATTTTCAAAGATTTGCAAGATAAAGAAGCCATGCTTATTAATCTGTTGCTGGCATAAAGGAGAAAGAGCCAATTCACAGATGACAGGAACCTTTATCAGAAAGACTTAGGCTAACAGTAAAAACCACATAAAGCTAAAAGAAGTAGTTGTTCAAATACAAAATGGGGAAATTTTGATATGGATGATTGTTTATGTGAATATAATGCAGAGATTTTAGTTGACTAAGCTTAAGATAAGTTAGTGTAGTACGATACAAATTAGTAAAAAAGTCAATATAGTTTTAGGCTCAATAGAATAGTATCCCGACAACCAGCACTGGTCAAAAGTGGAATGAACTGGAAAGATATTTCTCAGAGACACTATAGGATTCTCTCACCAAATCACAAAATAACGTTTATGTCTAAGAGTTGGTGATGGTTCATTTCAAAAGTATTTACTTCAATTTGAGTCATTAAAAAAATTATTCAGCTTTATAATGTGCCTACAAAACAGAATTTAAATAAATCAAATGATACACTTAAATGCAAATCATATATTTTCTAAATATGAACAACAAAAGTATTTTTGCAGAATAAATTAAAACCAAATTGTGGGCAGGCCACGGTGGCTCAGTGGCAGAGTTCTTGCCTGCCATGCTGAAGACCTGGGTTCGATTCCCAGTGCCTGCCCATGCAAAAAAAAAAAAAAATTGTGATTAAATTCTTAAATCCCTCTAGTTCTAATAGCTTCCTAATTTCTTAACTGACTATGCCACAACAAATTGTAAATTAAGGAATCTGAAACATAGTTTAACAGAACGCAAAATGCCTACATATGTAATTAATTTTACCTCAAAAAGCCTGAAAATAAAGATTACTCGGAAAACATCTAATATGCATGATAAATGGTTTCTTTAATATTCACTCTGAATGGATTTGAATTTTTACATTTAGTGAACAAAGAACCATATTATATATTTATGGAGAAAATGTTTTCTCATCTCCTATACCAAAACAAGAGGATATGTAACAATAACATAGTATCCTTATAAAGTATACATTAATGAATAATATGGAACACCAAAATAGCATGGAAATAGAATGTTGCTATCTTATGCAGTCAGTTAAAAACACTGAAAATGGTAAATCAATATTTTACCACCTTAAATATAGCATAACAAAAAATTATCAAGAATATTCATGTAATTAAGCTAAATTAACAAAAGCTATAGGTTGAATGATGAATTAGGTTATAAATTAATTGTAAATAAATGAAAAATAGGCCCTATTGAAGGTGTAGAACTATTAATCAATATGTCTTTACTTCTGAAATAAATTTAGTACCCGATGACTCGGAACACATAATCAGTTCCATTTAAAAAGTGAGAAAAGTTAGTAATATCTAGAGTACATCTAAGAATAAGAGAAGTCAAAATAAGAATTTAAGATTAAAAAACCAAGGTTAACTGTCCAAAACTAATGATCTGGGTGGGAAAGGAATAATGGCAAGAAAAAGATGGTAGCATCAGAAAATCATAATATACTGGTTTCTTAAAAAATCTACTAACATGTAAAGTGTTATAAGACCATTTACCTCTATGAGTCTGTGTCTGTCTTTATCAGTCAGCTTTCCTTTTCCACTTGTGATTTCATCCACTGATGTTTTTAAGGCTGTAATTTCTCCCTTAAATTTCTCTAATGCAGTTTCGGATTTGGAGTTACTAGACTTTGATCCCCATTTACTTTTAATTAAATCTTTGGGACTTCTGGAAGACATCTCTGAAATTATCTGTAAAAATAAAAATACAATTATATTTTATAAGTCTGGGTTTAAAAGTTCAAATAGGTCTAACAACCTTTCTGCTCTAAATAGCAGTGGGGTACCCCAAATGAGGGGGTATGGGAGTAGAGCCAAAAAAGCCTCTAGGATTTCTTTTTAATCTTGGTAGTAGATTCACCGGAGTGTTCACTTTTAAAAGATGTCAACATGTACAATTATGTTTTGAGCAATGCTCTGTATGTGTTAAACAGAACAGCTGTGTTAAAGGGGGGGGGGGGGGTAACCAGGGATTAAGACCATTAAATGAAGCCTGAATTATAAGTTATAGGACACATTTTACCCAGGAATAAAAAGTTGGTGGTAAATAATATAATTCTGAGTTTACAGGCATTGGCCTGTCATTACTAAACATAATGATATATCCTTTTTTAAAAGCTATAACTACATTCAGATCTATCTTAATAGCAATTTGAGAGAGCACAATAGGCAAAAGTGAGAATCCAAGATGAGACATTGGTAGAAAGAGGGGCCAATATTTAAGGAATTCAGGAATAAAATGAATTAAGAATAAGAGGAAAAATTAAGTGAGAGATGCTTAATCTGCTAACAGTATCAAAAGATAGTTTAGGAAGCAGCGAGTATATTATCTAACTTCTAGCAGGCAATATTTACTGAAACATACCATGCATATCTCTAATTAGCGAAATTATAAGCATTTTTCTACACTATGAATCCTAACATAAAATAATGGTGGTATAAATAAGGAATCTACAGGAGTTTGAAACTACTCATGCATTCAAGAAATACTGGACAGAGGCGGTGCAACGGTGGCTCACTGGCAGATTTCTTGCCTGCCATGCCAGCGACTCGGGTTGGCTTCCTGGAGCCTGCCCATGCCAAAACGAAAGAAATACTGAACAGCTTACTATTACTAGGCACCCTAGGAGGTGTTGGATATAAACTAGGAGTAAAAAACTAAAAAATAAAAATTTTTTAAAGACATGTTCCCTGCAGTCATGGAACTTTCAAACTAGTAAGGAAAGTCAGCAATAGAAACAGATTCTCAAATTGTAATAAATGCTATAGAACATAAGAATGCAGCCATAAATGATACCAGTAAAAACATGAGACCTACTTAGATAGGGTGATGGGGCTTTTAAGGTCATCTTGTATAAAATCAGAAAGCCTGAAAATATTAGTTGTTTAGACTGAGTTCAAGAAACCATCTATCAAAAAGTTAGTCCTGATTTTTTGCTATTCTAGGATGAAAGACTAAGATAGCTAGTGAATCAATTAAGTCAAATTCAAGTTTATGGTGTATAACAAACTTGCTGCCACAGGAAGTTCTTTCCTCTATGCCTCTGTTAATATCACAGCATTGATTTGGCATACTGGGTTGATAACAGAAAACTATTTTTGAAACAAGTCATAAAGACACAGACAAAATGGTGAATTACAGACCAGAAGAACCGGAAGGAACTCCTGGGCATTTGCTTCCTGACCTTTAGATAAAAACTGACTATTTCTAGCCTCTGGCCTAGACTCTGCCAGCATCTCCTACCATCTAAACTTATTAAGCTTCTTCCCCAGTATATTCTATTCTGGTCTGACCACTCACCACAAGATCACACTGTTCAAACCTTACCTAGCCCGGTTGCACCCTTTTCAGGAAGCTTTCCCTCTGTGAACTCTAATAACTGACATAGTCCAAATGACCAATCTGGTACTTAAGTTTATCCACACACAAACCCTTTTTTCTATGCTCAGTAATTGTCTGAGGGGCTAAATCTTGAATTTTGTTGTACCCAGAGCTTAACAGCAGGTGCTCGGAAAATATTTGCTGATTGGCTTAACTAACCTAAATCATGCTGGACTAGAGATGACCAAACAAACATTTCCAACCATTGAACTACAGAAATCATCTATTACAGGCCATACAGCCTACCGGGGGAGACAAATCTTATTAAAGACCTCACTTTGGAGACAGATAAGGGAAAATACTGCAAAAAGCATGATAAAGTACCCTCGCCTTTCAGCACCTGTTAAACTGAAGATGTTTTTACCATAAACATGAAAGCGTTTGCTAACAGGTAAAAAGTTGTTCAACCGAAAGGTAAAAGACCTTGGCCAAGTCACTCGACCTCTTTGCGCCTATCTGTAAGGGGATGACAATACCCACCGCAGAGTAGAAAGCAAGACTCGAAAAGACGACGGTCGTGGGGTGCCAGCCGGGTGCCGGGCACGAAGTGAGAGCCCAGGAAGGGTGACGGTGACATATATCAGGACAGGCAGAGATTGAGTCCCAGCTGACGAGATCTGACCACCGACCCGGCCTCCCTCACGGTTCGGCCCAGCCCCTGGGCTGCGGGCCCTGGCTGCCACTAGCCCACCTTCGTGGTCACCTCCTGGGTGTCCATCCACACCCAGGCGAAGCTCAGCGCTCGTGTCCGCCCTGCCACACCCTCCGGCGCGGATGCCGCTTCCGGGAGTTTGAATCCCGCGGTTACCGGGTGGGAACGTCACTGCCGGCCGGGAGGCGGCAGCAGGAAGAGGGGCAGCACGCGCTCCGGGGCCGCGGCTCCCGATTGGCTGCGACCTCCGGGGGGCGGGGCCGAGGACGGGAAGACGCTCTCCGGAGCGCACCACCTAGTTCTGGGGCATTCTCCCAGTATCGCCGAGGCTTCCGACTTTTCCAACTGGGTTCTTCTTTGTAAGCGGCAGATTTTGTGCCTTGAAGATGAAACAAATTACTGTTCTTGACAGAATAAACTCAAGGATACTGAACTAGGACTAACTCGTTCTGTGTCCCTGAGCCTAATTCACACACCAGTTTCTCCGTGTATAAAATGGGACCCACGTTTGTGCAGGGGAGAACAAATTCGACAAGGTAGCACAGCCTTCCTCGTCTTTTCCTTGAGCTAAGCCTTTATTTTGTCAAAAGGCAGGGGTGGAGTAATGGGAATGTAACCAGGGGCACCCAGGGGGCCGACATTATGAACGCAAGAGAAGGCGGGCACTAGCTTCAGACTGCTGGCCTCGTTCCTGATGTCTTTTGGTCAAATCTGATTCATGGGTATCCAGCCCAGAGTACTTTCTGTGGCTGAGACTTAAGAGAGAGAAGAGTTTGGTAGGGGCCTGCCATTCTCAGACAAGGCATGAATTCACCAGGGATCTAAAACAATAGATAAAAGGCTACAGCAACAAAACTCCGAGGAAGACAATGTTGTACCGTTCAGTTCTAGATTAGGGCTGAGTTTAATTCATGACTACCTCTTATTAATTTTGTGACCCAGAATAAGTTGTTTCAGCTTGCTGAGTCTCGATTTTCTCATCTGTAAAATGATGCAAATGTAATAGCTGTCTCCTAGGTAGTTACGAAGATTAAGTGAGAGAACCTATGTGAAATGCTTGGCATTTAGTAAATGCTCAGTTGATGTTAGCCGTTATTACACTGAAGGCAACAAACTCTTAGGCTATTGAATGAAATGGATGAGAAACCTTGTAGGGAATGTTAAAGAACCTTTGTAAAAAAAAGATTTTTCCCACTAAACAAATGTGATAAGTATCAAACTTTCTCAAAACAGCCATTGTGTGCCAGAAACTTTGCCAAATGCTGGGATGCAAAGGTAGGTAATCCTTGGTCCCTACTTCTGAGGAGCTTATATTTCTAGGTAGAAAAGTATATAGATTTTGTTTCTGCAAATTTGTTGTTTTAAAGAATCAGATGGGATTGGGGTGGGAGGAAGAAATCAGGGTGTGAACATTATTCATTGCCCAGAGTTGAGATGAGGGACAGAAATTATTTTCCATAGAAATTTGCAATCATTCTTAGAAAAAAAACAGTTCGCCCTGCTCCCTTTTGGCACCAAAAGGGGAGCAGAGGGGGCTGGCACCTAGCAGACTGACAGCTGGAGGCCTGGTCCCTGGGTCTGCAGGTCCAAGCATCCCAATTACACACCAGGTCCTTCTCTACAGGCAGGAACTTCTCTCTGAGTGGGGACCCCTGAGGAAGAGGACCTGACAGGAGGCTCATTGGCCTTTAATTTTGTAATTGTCATCCTTAGACCTGAAAATCATTATTTGCTCTCCACAGATAGTGCTGCCAGTCAGCAATTTGTCAGTTGCTGTAGTTTCCGCAAGGTCTCACAAGGTGATAATTCTTTGATGTTGAAGGTTTACTCAGAGGAATCCTGCAACCATCCAAAACTCATCTTTATTCATTAGCAGAGAGAAATGTCACAGCCAAGCAGACTGACTATTTATCTCAGCAGGTTACTTAATTTTCTTCCCAGCAGGAAAGTCTTTCTGGGAAAGCAGAGTATCAAAGGTTGCTGAGTGGGTTAGCGTTTTTAAAAGGAAAGACTGAGGCTGTTGTAAATGAGTGTGCTACTGTTACTGAATAGAGCAGCAGGAATGTTTCCATCTTCACAGGAAGTTCTATTGAAAAGTGCAGGTCAATCTGCTGGTGAAGTCCTCTACATTCATTAGCATCCTTTCGGAGGACATAACGCTTGAGAGGTGATAGGCACACTCATCCACAACAGCCTGAGTCTTTCCTTTGAGGAACGCTAAATCACTCAGCAACTTTTGATACTCTTTTGCTTGACCTGCACTGTCCAATAGTACACAGCTATTGAGTGCTTGAAATGTGACTATAGCAATTGAGCAGCTGGACTTTTAATTTTACTTAATTTTAATTTTAAGTAAAATTGATAAGTGACTCAATTATTGGAAAACTTTTAAGAATGTTTGGACCAACATATAAATCTATTTTTCAACTGTAAGTCTTATGAAATTTAAATGTCAAGAATTGCTGATGAACATTTAGTTTCAAGATGTGAAATAAATAGATTTCAAAGACAGTATGAAAAAATAATGTAAAATATCTCATTAATAGTTTTTCATATTATCACATGTTGAAATATTTTGGATGTATTCGGTAATAAAACAGTCTTAAAATTAATTTCACTTCTTTTTTACTTTTAAAAAATGTGATTACTAGAAAATTAAAAATGATAAAAGTGTCCCATGTTTCATTTCTATTAGACAGAATTGGTAGCCATATAATAAATGTCCTTTAAGAAAAAGAAGAAATGAGTGAATTCTTGCCTCCTTCCTATCTAGTTTCCTCTCAGCAGCAATCTTTTTAAAATAACACGAATTTAATCATGCCACATGCCCAGCATATACACTTTAAGCACTTTATTGACCCGTCTTTGTTCTTAGGATTTTAAAAATAACCCAATCCCCCAACCTTTCCTCTCAGGCTTAAGCAGAAACCAGTCTTACTGAACTCCCCAGCCTGGTCTCAAATCAGACACACCAGGCACTTTCATTCCTTGATCATAAGGCTCCTTCCTGCCCCAGGGCCTTGGCATAGGAATTTTTTCTGTCTGTTATCACTTCTATTTCTTTTTCAGATCTTAGCTCAGTCCTCACCATCTCAGGGAAGTTTTTCCTGCCTCCCTGAAAAGGGGATTGCCTCTCAATACCATGTACTTTTCCTTCAAATCATTCACCACAGTTACTGCACATTTATTTGTGAGTGATGCTTTGATTGGTGTCTTTTTTCCCTCAATAGACTGTAAACTCCTAGAAGGTGGGGGTCATATCTGATTTTGCTCACCACCATATCCTCAACACTTAACGTGACAGTGCTTGCATGGGGTTAATATCAATGAATATTTACTCAATGAGTGAATGAATGAGTTGATCAAGTTCTCCTCTGCCCTAGACTATTGTGAAGAAGCAGACATAAATTCTTTACTCCCCTCCTTTCTGTTACCAACATTCCTTATTGAGCACCAAAACCATCCTTTTAGAGCCCAGCACCTTTTCAAGGTAGACCCATCTCTTACTCAGGATTAGAGATCATCTTTAGACTGGAAGGTTGTGTTTTAAATATAGGGAGACACCCTCAGCATCCAGCTGAGATCACAGTAGCCTTATTAGTAAGTAACACATTTGAAAACCATTTCAAGGGCAGTTTATTTCTTGGTGAGGTTTTTCCCTGGTTGATTAATCTCAGATAGGGGAATTCTTATTAGCCCAGTAAGTGATAATTCCTGACTTGGCCCTCGATTCAGGGCGCATCCTATTTGGAGAAGGTAGCCCCTGGGCATGGGATGCTCTGTTTTAACTCTTTCTTTAAAAAAAAAAATTATTTAATTTCTTTTTAAGTCTTCAGGGTTATTATAAAATTCATTTATACCCAGAGTATTGGTATGCAATTCAATCATTTTACTCCTCTGCTGAAAACAGCATCTCTCTCATTCAGCTCCAGTTGCTGGTGAGGCATGATGCTGGAACTGGAGGAAGCCTGCCCGGTAAACCAGGCTCACTTACTTGGAGAACGTGGGCAAGTTGCTTAACTAAGCTTGGCCTCTCTTCTCTCATCTGCAAAATGAGGATGATAAAATAGTACTTATTTTATGACAGGTGGAAGGATTAAATGAGACAAAATGCTTAGGAGTGCACCAGACAGGTAGTGAGCATTCAGTAATGTTAGGTGTTAGCAGAGCAAACAAGATTATCTGAGCTGATATATGCCTGCCTGCTTGGACTCAAGGCTTGACTGTTTCACCTCACACTCGATGCTACAGAAATGTCAAATGGCTTGAATTTCCCGATATTCACCAGCTGTATTTGTTTAATTGTATTTCAGGTCATGAGATCATGCAGTCATACACATACATACAGTCCAGCCACCAACTGTCATCTCCTCCAGGGAGCCTACCTTGTTTGCCCACCCCTGCCCTACTTGTCTCCTCTGGTTTTCCCTATCATTGCATTCATTACATTGTGCTATAATTATGAGTTTCTTACAGAGAGCAACTGTGTGTTGAATTCATCCTTTTAGTAAGCATTGTTCCTGGCACCAAGTAGACTTTCAATAAGTGTTTATTGAATGAATGCTTACACGCATGCATGAATGAACTAAGACTCTTACAGAAGGATGACTGGGAGCCATTTGTCTAGCAAAGGTTTCAATAAAAGTGAGCAAAAAGCTTAAAATGATTCTACTTTTATGTATTTCCTTTTTTCTAGGTTTATTTTAGAAAATATATTAATACTTTCTTTGAGAAGGCCATATTTATTCCTGACTTATATTTAGCTCCTCCAACTGCATTGAATGATGACAATATTAGACTGCCAAATGTTATTCAATACTTCATCCCTATCTGCCTGTCACATAGACTCAGTCACTGCCAAACATTTCTGTAAAGGATGAAATTTAAATATACTATATATTAAGTAATTAAAAAAATAACATCTACTACTGTGCAAAACTCTATAGTTAAGCAACTAAAAAAATAGTGAGCATTTTAGTTATTGTTACCAGACAAAGGCAGTTAGTTCTCTGCCCAATATACTCAGTGACCAATTCCTGAGGCACCAGGGTTTCAAAGAGAGAAAGAGTTTATGCTAGATGTGAAGCAGGAGAGCAAATGGCTTATCAGCCCAAAAATATGTTTCCTAGAACTGCAGTAATTCTGATCACTTTGTAGTATCAAAGGATGAGCAGGTTTTAGGATAATGAGCACAATGGCTTCAGATGATGTAATTAGAGGTTATCTCATTGAGCATGCACAGATTGATTACATGCTTAGTCATAGTAATTATGTAAGAAAATGGCAGCCTTAATATGATCACGGGAATGATTTTAGTATTATAATGAGATATAGGTCACTATAGATTAAAGTCTTAAGCTACTGTGCATATCAGGCAGGCCCATTTTGATTAGATCCAGCTTTGGTTATCAAGATAACTTTTGAATTGGGGTGGGTTAGTTCTGGGCTGACCCAAGGCCCTTCATTAATAAACTTCACAAGACTCCAAAGCCAAAAAACTAAATAAAATGGCTCCAAGTGAGAGTCAGACACAAGGTTATTATAATCACAAAGATGCAAGATAAAGGCCATACAATCATTATCAGATATCAAGGCAGCTGGATTACATTTCAGAGATTTCAGGTATTTCCCTCTGTCTAACATACCAGAAAGTAAAACAGGAATATCTATATAAATGATTCAGTAATCACGATCATCCCTTATATCCTAACTTCTCCATTATAACTCCTCTCTCTCATTTGATAATTTTTCTCAATCTTCAGGGATATCTGAGAATGACCATTCTAATTTGTTACTGCTGAAAAGGGTTGTTGAGATTATAGAGTAGAGAAATGAAACTGGTTGATTTTCTTGGAGAGACTGGTACTTCTGGGTTTCAGGGCTTATCAAGCATAGGAGCTATCTGGAGGCATTAAGTCTCTGAAAAACAAAATAAGTAAAACATGGAACTCAGGGTATTCTTTAGGGTTTTCAGGAACACTGTTTTGGGGAGGTTTGTCATACTATGGCAGTTTGCAATATCTGGCTGAAATTTACATAAAAACTCTAGAATGACCTTTTGACTCAATTTGAAATCTCTTAGCCACTAAATTTCTTTACTTTACACTCTTTTGGTCAACCAATCCTATTATGCCAGGGCCAAGCTCATCCCTGGGAGTCATGTTCCACATTGTCAGGGTCAAGCACGTCACTGAGAGTCATGTCCCATATTGCCAGGGAGACTTACACCCTGGAATCATGTCCCATGTAGGGGGAAAGCTAGTGGGTTTATTTGCAGAGTTTGGCTTAAGAGAAAGAGACCATACCTGAGCAACAAAAGAGGTTCTCTGGGGGTGACTCTTGGGCATTAATTATAAGTAGGCTTAGCTTTGCCATAACAAAAGTAAATTTCATAAGGGCAAGCCTTAAGTTTGAGGGTTTGGCTTATTAAATTGGGAGCCCCTATTACTTAAGAGAATAGCAGGGGTTCCCCAGGTGAGGAAGTTTAATAGTTACTCTTTTCTCCAGTCTCTCAAGGGACTTTGCAAATCCTTTTTCTTTTTTGCCCCAAATACTTTGAAATGTATCAGGGTATAACTTCAACTTGTACAGAATATCAAGATGTATTCCTTATTCTAGTTCCATGTCAAATAAAGCCAAGTTAGGTTGTTCAAACAGATTAAACAGGTGAAATTAGATAGTTTGCTACAGAAAATTTAAATTTTGGACAAAATAGACATCTCTTCTTTTAGTTTCACACTGAAGTCTTAAAATACAGACAATATCATCTTTTATCCTCTATTCAGATTTACCTTAGTCTTAACCAGATCAGCTTCATTCACAATTAATTGAAGTCTGATTTCTCTTTCAGCTTTTTAAAATAGCTGTGTGGAGTAATGCTTAAGAGCTGGGGAATGCTAACCCTGAGTCTCTGTGTCACATATTTACCTAAAGTGCCAGGAAATTACCAGGTTACTCAAAGAGCAAAGCATCTCAGATTTTAGAAATAACAGTTACAGCTCAAGAGTAAATGTGACTGCTATAAGAACTTACAATTTAAGCCCTAATTTTCTCATAAGCATTTTTAAATGAAGCTACTTTCAGAAATTAAAGCATTTGACAGTTGTTTTATATTAGGTCAACCACAAACCATGGCAGAGGATTCGTCCTGTTTCACCTTTACCCATTTGCCAGGATCATGTTAATGAACAGGAAAAAACATAATTTATATATTTGTCTTGCTTCTCTTTTAAAGTCCCTTTTTATTGCAGATGAAGCTCTGACTTATAGTTGACCACATAAACTTTTAGAGAAGAATTAGAGCAAAGTAATATGACTGACAAGTAAATTTGGTTATTTCCATGATCTGTAGCCTTTTCCTAAGAATAACTAAAACCATGACTAACAACATCATCCCGTTGTCTAACATTATACAGATCAGAATTGGGCTATAACAAAGACAATGAGAACACTGTCAAGTTGTTAGGAGTTTTATATAATCTCTAAATATATGAATAATATTTCACCCGTACAAATTCGCTAACAAAAGGATATAAAATCTCCTTTAACCACTATAAAACTTTCCAAACACCTCCTATGTAATATGTTAACCTATTTTAGCACCTCCCTTTTATAAGCTGAAAGAACAAATTCTTTTAACAGTTTTCCTTTAAAAGTGAAAAGACTTGTCTTCTGAAATAAAGATCAACATAAACATTAACAAGGATATTATTCTGATATAAAATATTTGTCTTCTATACAGAGTACTCAGTTAAGAAAAGCTCTTCATATCTTTTCATTAATAGCAGACTAACAATTCACATTTTAATAGAAATAATTAAACTTTAGTGTTGTATGAATACACAGTCTGACAAAAGACCTTTTTGAAAAAAATATAAATAGGCTTATGAAATTTCTGGCCAGCACTGATTACTACAGACAGAATTCAAACCTTCTAGACTTCCCATTTCCTTTCAGGGCTTATAGTCAGGACTGACAAACAAAATTTTGTCCAAAAAATTTCAACAGAATTCAATACAAACAAAATTCACTTTAATCAGAAAATATGGTCATCTTAGTATGAGAAATAATAAAAATACTATCCATTCTACCTATAGTTTTTATTCATCCAGACTGATAAATGTATCAGGTATATAATTAGAAATAAATTTGAGAACAAATTCACAAAGCTCTTTGAACATACATACTATCTTCCAATAACAATATTCATGAAGGGGAGAAAAGACAGAGATACTACAACATGATGGAGGAAGAAAACATTTATGCTTTTTTTATAATACAGCCAGGCAATTATATACTTTATACTCACAACACAAAATGACTACTTTATAATAAGCCAAAAATTTCTCAGTTCAATCTAGAACTTCCTTTAAAGGTCAGATGGGCCCAAATTTGAATTAACTAGGGATTTATATCCAGAAAAAAAACTCAATTTTTTTCAACATAATTCCCAAGTAGTAAATAATATCAGGAATATGTTAGTTCACAAAATTAAGATATGGCTTTTAAAAAACTAGTTCAAACTGAAACACAGAGAGCCCAGAATAAGAATGAGGGCCTTTAATCCTGTATAGTTTAATGTGATGCCTGGTTATATCCTAGAATATTGTAAGCAGATAATCAAAAGGTATTGGCAAAGTCCCTTGAGGGACAGGAGAAAAAAAATTGGAATTATTAAACTTTACCATAAAGGAATCCCCTGATACTGTGTCAAACATTGGGGACATCCAAATCAATAGGCCAGGCCCTTGATCTTGAGATCTGCTCTTGTGAAGCTTATGTAGGTAGGGGAGAAGCTTAGCCTACTTAGGCACTAGTTATGCCTAAGTGTTACTTCTGAACCTCTTTCGTTGCTCAAATGTGGCCTTGCTCTATCTAAGCCCAACCCTGTAAGTGAAATCATTGCCCTCCCCAATATGTGGGACATGACAACCAGGGGTGAAGGTCTCCCTGGCAGCATGGAAGATGACTCCCAGGGATGAGTCTGGTCCTGGAATGAGGGGATCAACAATTCCATTCTGACCAAAAGGGAGAAAAGAAGTGTAATTAATAAAAGTATCAGTGGCTGTAATAATGGGATATTCACATGGAAAAGATATTCACATGCACTGTACAGCATACAAAACAAAATAATCAGTTGAGGTTCTCAATATGCAGAGCTAAAGCACAAACCCTAGACCACCAAGATACAGACACACTGTGAGGTCCTTGAGGTTCAGGCCAAAACAGTCTATTGGCTTCTCTCTGACATCCTAACTGCAGCATGAGGAGTATCCTTTTTTAAATGGAAGTAAATGACAGGGTTGTTGTAACTAGCTAGGTTGTAAATATAGCATTAGCTTCAATGAGATTAAAAGCCAGTTGAAATGAACATCAAATGAAATGCTATTGTAAAACTTTGAAAATTTTCAAAATCAATCAACATTGTTTGCAATCCTCCCCTCTCCCCCAAAGAAAAACTAGTTCAGCACTCTATTCCAATGCTACTTTTTAATTTAAAGGTCTTAGAAATGTCATCTCTTCTATGAGGTCCTCTTAGGTCATTCTTTATCTATCTGCTTTTAAAAATTCTTCCAGCATTTTTATTCCTTTATTACTAGTGTCTTATACTATGCCCTGGTATACATATATTCTGGCTAGAATATAAACTCTTTGAAGTGAAGAATTATGTCTCCCTCATTCATGACAGCATTCTTTAACAAATACAAACAGGCGACATTAACAAAGCCACTACAAATTCAAATTCTTCCACACACCGAAGTAACAAATGGCAAAGTAATTAAAAAGCCAGATTTCTTTTTTTTTTTTTTTTACATGGGCAGGCACCGGGAAACGAACCCAGATCTCTAAAAAGCCAGATTTCTTGAAATCCAGGTAATCAAGGTCACAAAAATCTCCGTTATGCTTCTTACTAAACTTAACTGATTTCTTAAATAGGATATATGTGAAGCATCAGCATATCTTTATTTTTATTATATTTTATATGTGTCATCATTACCAGGTACATTGCTTCGTTTAATGCAATCTACCTGGTTAAGCTATTTTAAGAGGAATTTTGAGAATGTACTTGTAATACCAGCTTATTTTATCAGTAAGCTTATATAAATTTAGGGAGAACATACCTAAGCAGAACAAAATTGCATTTGTTTGATTCAGAAATTCATCATAAAAACAAGAATCAGACTAGACTTGGTCACTACAATTTTTTGCAACTGTATTTGCTTTTTTATTCCTTCTACTGGTGGTTTAAAAAGCTCTTTGTTTTCAGAATAATTGATTATCAAGCTTTGGAAAATATACTGCAATTGTTTAATTTGTCCCAAGCCTAAATCCAGGAAACTTTTCCATAGCTCTCAAGCCTCTTTCATTTTATTTACTGAAATTCAGCAATTAGAGTCATTCAATTACTCCTATCCGAAGGCTATATTTTAATGATTTGATTACTATGGTTACCAATACAAAGTTATTATTGGAAAAAATAATTTTAACAAATGACCTATCCCATAGCATTTTTTCCCTAAACTCAGTATATCTAATCTTGAGGCCCCATTGAAAGAATTCTAAACCACACCTCCCCCATCTTTCTATATCCAGCCATTCCCTCATAGCTGCCTCAAGCAGTTAGGCCCTGGAGGCAAGGTAGGTGAGACAGAAAAAAATGAAGCCCGGCCTGTTGAACTTGGTCCTAAAACTATTAAATGAGGGTAGAGGGATGAGAGTTCTTATGTCTTTCTTTTAATTATTTCCAATTATTAGATCTATTTCACTTAAAGCTGTGACCCAGACAATTGGAAAAAGTGCCTTTTCTTCCAGGAAGCCCTCTGGTAGCTCTCTGCTGCCTTAGGGAAATTCCAGGGTCAGTATCTTTCTAAAGTCCAGGTTTGTTTGTAGTAATTGTAAAAACTAAGGCTTTGAATCCTGCTGCCCAGAAGGTTTTTTCTTTTTCCCCCTGTGGTACACCAGGGGTACTAATTTTTACACAAAATTTTAAAATATAAAAGTGCCTATTTTTCTTTCAGCAATTCGAATAGAGCTCTTTAAGAATTTTTTGTTGTTGTTAATTTGCTATTACCATCTGGAGGTATGAGAATATTCATTGAATGGGCCCACAGACACAAATAAAAAGTTAGCCACACAAAAACCATAAACACAGAAATACTTCTGAGAGGGACAAATAAAAATTTGAATATACATCATCTCATTCCATTTCTGCTCTCCTTGCAGAACAACTTAACTGTAATATCTTTAACTTTAACTGTAATGGTAGTATCTTCCATAGAGCCATTGCCATTCTCAGGCCATTTCTCTCCTGATTCTAAATCATATTGAGGCCAGATTGTGGTATAAAAATAAACCTTTTTCTTATAGACTCATAACTAAAATCTTTCCAATTTTTCAATATAGCCAAGGTTCCCTTTTTAAAGAATTTTGATAATCAGTAACCAATTAGTAACACTTGATCAATACAAATGGAATAAGATACCAACTTACAAATTTAAAAACATTTAGCATTTATCATATATTTAAGTAACACACCCATTAATATAGAGGCCAAACCACCAATTAACAGTCATTAGACACTCACTATATCTAAGTAATACACCAATTAACAATTAAACAAGCATTAAACACCTAGGTAACACACCAGTTAACAGTTAAACAGCAATACTTAATTTCATTGAATACCAATTAATTGTTGGATTACTTATTTTCTAGGAGTATACTCAATAGACAAACTCAGATCAGGGCCTCAAACCCCATACAGAATAGTACCCAGAAAACAGAGGTATAGAGATCAGAGCAAGGGGGATCATTCTGGAAGTGAGACCCAGGCCTTCACGCCCAGGTCTAGGGCAATTGAACCACCAAACTTACTTCCTGATCCACTTTTATCCTGATGACCCACTCATCCAGCCAGATGTCTGGACTTGGAACTGGAAATGGTTTCTCTCTCTGAAGTTTTTTAAGGTGCCAAAAAAGTCTGGAGTGCTGGTAGAACAGAGAAAAACCTGATTGCTGAGCCTCTGGAATAAAGAATGTCTGATGGTTGCAAAAGACTGAGTTACCGCATTTACCTGTTCCAGAACTTTGGGCAGTTGGACTCCTTAACAATATTTGTCCCATCTAGGTGTTGCCAAATTATTTACTGGACAACGGCAGTGAGTTCTCTGCCTGATGCATTCAGTGACTGATTCCTGAAACACTGGCCTTTCAAAGAGAGAATAAATTTGTGCTAGGCGCGTAGCAGGAGATCAGGTGGCCTAATGGCCCACAAATCTGTCTCCCCTAACTGCAATAATTCTGATGGTTTTATAGTATCAAAAGATTGGCATTCTCCCCTCTACCAGGGATATGACTCCCAGGGGTGTAAATCTCCCTGGCAACATAGGACATGACTCCTGGGGATGAGCCTGGACCTGGCATCATGGGATTGAGAAAGTCTTCCTGACCAAAAGGGGAAAGAGAAATGAGATATAATAAAGTTTCAGTGGCTGAGAAGTTTCAAATAGAGTCGAGAAGTCATTCTGGAGGTTATGCTTATGCAGTATATAGATAACCCTTTTCACATTTTTGGCTACTCCAATACTCCTTCTAATGGAGCTTTTAAGGTGTGTTTGTGTGATTGTGAAAACCTTGTGACTGACACTCCTCTTATCCAGTGTATTGAGAGGTGAGTAAGGGAAAAAACAGATAAAAAATAAATAAATACTAGGGGGTAAGAGGGTTATGGGATATTTGGGGTGTTCTTTTTTTACTTTTATTATAATTTTTTTCTTATTTTTATTTTTTCGGAGTAATGGAAAAGTCTAAAAAGCATTTATGATGATAAATGCATAACTATATGATGACACTGTGAACCACTATACACTTTTGATGATTATGTTATGTGAATATATAATACATCTCAATATAAAAAGATAGGCAGGTTTTAGGATAATGAACACAATGGCTTCAGATGATGTAATTTGAGGTCATTTAATGATTGAGCATGTGCAGATTGATAACATGTTTAGTCATAGCATTTATATAAAAAAAAAAAAAGGCAGCCTTATATAAATCCTGAAACTCTGAGGGACCAAAACTATGTTCTCCATCAATGTTAGTTGATTTACATTCTCCTATCCATTAGTGTCAACACCCCTTCTGAAAAAATCAGAACGGGCATTACCTAAAGATTCCTATAGATTGGGAAAAGGATCAAAGGAGAAAGAAGAGGTATAACAGGGAAAATAGGATTTCACAAATCAGTATGACTGCTGCATCACTTTGCTGATATTTCTTTTAACTTTCACTGTTTTGGAGCAGCTAGAAGGAAAAACTCTGAAATAGTGGAATTGTTAGCCATAACAAACTCTGAAATCTGCTTTATAACTGCTTGTTGAAGTATACTCTGAAAACTATTGCATTTCTCTTTTTTCTTTGTATATATTTATTTTTACAATAAAAAAGTTTTTAAAAATGTCAACCTTAATATGATGGTGGGTGTGCTTTTAGTATTATAACTATAGGTTAAAATCTAAGCTACTGTATATGTCAGACAGGCCCATTTTGGTTAGATCCCGTTTTGTTTATCAAGATAACTTTGGAATTGGGGTGGGTTAAGTCTGGGCTAACCCAAGGCCCTTCATCAGTAAACATTAGTGGCTGTCTTTAGTGATCACAAGACTCCAAAGTCGAAAAACCAGATAAAATGGCTACAGTGAGGGTCAGACAAAAAGTTTTTACAATCACAAAGGTACAAGATAAAGGCCATATAACTATTACAGAGATCAAGGCAGCTGGATTACAGTTGCGAGATTTCAGGTATTTCCCTCTGTCTACTTTAATATACCAGAAAGTAAAACAGGAATATCTATATAATGATTCAGTAATCATAATCATCCCTTAGATCCTAACTTCTCAGTTACATTATCAATTGAAATAATCCTTAAAGAGGTATTTCAGTAAACACGTCTTAACAATGAACCCTGTATTAGCTTGTTAACCTCCACAATGCAATATACCAGAAACGGAACGGCTTTTTTAAAAAAAATTCAGTAAGTTGCAAGCTTACAGTTCTAAGCCTATAAAAATGTCTAATGCATCCGGGGAAAGATACCTTAACTCAAGAAAGGTCAGTGGGTCTGGAACACCTCTGTCAGCTGGGAAGCACATGGCTGGCATCTGCTTGTCCCTTGCACTTGGGCTCTGTTGCTTTCAGCCTCTGTTTCTGCGGGGGTTCCTCACTGTTTCTCTGGGGCTGGCTTTCATCTCTTGGCCTCCCTTGATCTCTCCAGGTTCTGGCTTGCTTAACATTTCATGACAATGTCTGCTGGGCCCCAGACATCTCCAAAAACCTATTTCTCTGTTCTCTGAAGCAACTATTCTCCACGTGTCTACAACTGCTCTCTCTGTCAGCTCTCTTTCTCTCCAAAATGTTTCCTCTTTTAAATGATTCCAGTAAACTAATCAAGACCCACCCAGAATGGTGGAATCACGTCTCCATCTAATCAAAAGGTTGCACCAACAATTTGGTGTGCCACATCTCCATGGAGATAATTTAATCAAAATTTTCCACCCTACAATACTTAAAAAAGATGGAAAGAAATGGCTGTTCCACAAGACTGAATCAGGATTAAAACATGACTTTTCTAGGGGTACATAATTGCTTCAAACAGACAGAGACCCTCCGTGTGTGCCAGTTTCAAAATTACTGTTAGGTAATCCTTAAGTTCCTATGAAACTGGAATTGTAATAACACATTATGAATTTTATCTTTATTTCATTCCACAAAATCCTCTTTGCTATCGTGATTTCTTTGCCTCTCATGTGTAGATTTTTCGCCTGGCCCTCCCTCTCCTCTCCCCAATATTTCGCTTTCTCTATTCCTTTTGCTCCAGTGTTCTAATGCAGGCAGCTCACCAAGGTTAATGCACAAGTTTACTCGACAAAATGGAGGAGGCATAATGAAGCAGAAAAACATGAGATCTCTGCTAAAGTGAAGCCCAAAAGGGACCTGGACTCAGAAGACATGGGTTAAAACCTGGCTCAAGTTTTTAACTCTTCAGACCTCAATTTCCTCATCTTTAAAGATGAGAATAAGAGTTCTATCTTATGGAGTTGCTGAAAACATTGACTCCACGACATGTGAAAGCACCCCTTAGTGGTCTCTACTAGCCGGGATGTTCCATCAGGACAGAACTTTTTTTGGCTTATTCTTTGCTGAAGCCCCAGCACCTAACACCTGGTCTGGCTCAAATATTTGTTGAATAAATAAACTTACTGATGAATAAATGGTTGGTGCTCACTTTGTTAATTTGCTCCTTCAGGTAATTTCCAAAAGGAACTATTTTTTCTTTAAGAGTTGCTCTTACGGTGTTCGAATCTTATAGCTTTATTTCTAAAATCTGGTTACATAAGAAAAAGAGGCTGTTACCATTTTGCATTTGAACAAAGCTAAGGTGAAATTTCTCATCTTTTCCTTCTTTCCTGCCTCCAACTATAACATTATTACAACATTAGTGAGTATGTTTCCAGGCATGGATAAAATAGGGGAAGTTCAAAGAGGGCCCAGGGGACAAAGGAACTAACGGGTTAGCATCTCCTTGGTCTCACAAGATATAGAGGAAATCCCAATGCCATGACAGATGGGCACTGTTGTCTTGGCTCTAGGAAGCTGGAGAGCTCAGAAAGCAAACACCTTGAGCGCAGATGGTACTCAGGGGCTCCAGCTATGATGCATCTTAGCAACACAAGGCTGGGCTCCATTGTTTCCAGGGTGCATGGATGATGCAAAGCATGTTGTAAGTGATACATTCCTATAGAGTGTCCAATGGAAAAGCTACAATACAACTGCCTGGGTTTGAATCCCAGCTCTACTTTTTATTAATTGTAACCTTTAGTAAGTTACTTAATTGTTCTCTGCCAAAGTTTCTGCCTCAGTACAAGAAGTTGTAACTTCAACTACAAGGGGTGTTTATTATAAACCCTATCTCACAGAAGAGCTATTAGTACTAAAGTAGTTGATACAAATAAAGCATTTAAGGCAGGAGCAGCCTGCTGAACAGGGCCCCAGCAGGCTGCCCTTGTGCCATAGGTGGGAGAAAGAAGAAAGGGTAAAGCATTTATGGTAGGATACCGGGGGTGATGGAATATAAGAATCCATTCTTTTTCTTTGCTTAAATCTTTGCAGTCCTGAAGGCACACATTCACATTCATATTTCACTAGTGAATCACCCCACCTAACTCTCAACACACACACACATTCACATTCATGCATGTGTGAATGCACACACACACACACCCATTACAAGTTGGTGTGAAGTCAGGACTGGAGCTTTCTGAGCACCTCCTCACTTCTCCAAACACCAGCCACCCTAGGCCGGCCATTGTCTCCCACTTTTCTCATGTCTTAAAGCTCTCCCCATCCCTTTTATGTCTTAGAAACACAGCGCATACCTTTTCTGTCTCCATAGAGTATGAGTCAGGTTGGTGAGGCAGCCAACCTGATTCATATAGACATAAAGATGATTAACAAGATACAGCATCCAAGGGGCAAAATAGGATGGACAGCAAACATGAGTATTGCTCTTACTTTGGTTGACTTTCTTATGTTGAACCACTCTTGCACTCCTGGTATGAATCCACTTGGTTATGATGTATAATTCTTTCAATATGGTGTCAGTTTCGATTTGCTAGTGTTTTGTTAAGACTTTTTGCATCTGGGTTCATCAAGGTGATTGGTCTGTAGTTTTCTTTTCTTGTATAGTCTTTATCAGATTTTGGTATTAGAGTGATGTTAGCTTCATAAAAGAGTTAGGCAACATTCCTTTTTCCTCAATTTTTGGAAGAGTTTGAGCAGGACTGGCATTAGTTCTTTTTGAAATGTTTGATAAAATTCTCCTGTGAAGTCTTTTCTTTGTGGGAAGATTTTTAATGACTGAATCTTTTTACTTATAATTGATTTGTTGAGATCTTCTATTTCATCTCGAGTCAAAAATACACACACTTTGTGTGTTTCTAAGAATTTGTTTATTTCATCTAAGCTGTCTAGTTTGTTGGCATATAGTTGTTCATAATATTCTCTTATCTTTTTAAAAAAATTTCTTCAGGAGCCATGGGAAAGATCCCCCTTCTAATTTATGTTTATTTGCATCCTCTGTCTTTTTCTGTCAATCTAGCTAGGGGTCCATCAGCTTTATTGGTTTTCTCAAAGAACTAACTTTGGGTTTTGATGATTCTTTCTATTGCTTTTTCGTTCTCCAGTTGGTTTAATTCTGCCTTAATCTTTGTTATTTCTCTTCTTTTATTTGCTTGGGGGTTAATTTGCTGTTTTTTCTTTAATTTACCCAGGTGAGCACTTAAGGTCTCAATATTTGCTCATTCTTGTTTTTTTTTAATAAAGACATTTAGGATAATAAATTTCCCCCTCAGCAATGCCTTTGCCACATCCCATAAATTCTGTATGTTGTATTCTCACTATCTTTCATCTCCAGATATTTGTTGTTACTCTAGCAATTTCTTCTTTGACCCACTGATTATTTAAGAGTGTGTTGTTTAATCTCCATATATTTGTGAAAACTCTGGTTCTTTGGTTTTATTAATTTCTAGCTTCCTTCCATTGTGGTCAGAAAAAGTGCTTTGGATACTCTCAATCTTATTAAATTTTAAAAGACCAATTTTGAGTTCCCGCATATGCTCTGTGCTGGTTTGAAAGGATGTATGTCCCCTAGAAAAGCCATGTTTTAATCTAAATCCCATTTCATAAAGGCAGAATAATCCCTATTCAATACTGTATGTTTGAAACTGTAATCAGATCATCTCCCTGGAGATGTGACTTAATCAAGAGTGGTTGTTAAAGTGGATTAGGTGACGACATGTCTCCACCCAGTTGGGTGGGTCTTGATAAGTTTCTGGAGTCCTATAAAAGAGGAAACATTTTGGAAAAAGGAGATTCGGAGAGAGCAGAGAATGCTGCAGCACCACAAAGCAGAGAGTCCACGAGCCAGCGACCTTTGGAGATGAAGAAGGAAAACGTCTCCCGGGGAGCTTCATGAAACCGGAAGCCAGGAGAGAAAGCTAGCAGATGACGCTGTGTTCGCCATATGCCCTTCCAGCGGAGAGAGAAGCCGTGACTGTGTTCGCCGTGTGCCTTCTTGTTTGAGAGAGAAACCCTGAACTTCATTGGCGTTCTTGAACCAAGGTATCTTTCCCTGGATGGATGCCTTGATTGGACATTTCTATAGACTTGTTTTAATTGGAACATTTTCTTGGCCTTAGAACTGTAAACTGGCAACTTATTAAATTTCCCTTGTTAAAAACCATTCCATTTCTGGTATATTGCATTCCAGCAGCTAGCAAACTAGAACATGCTCTATTCGGGAGAATGTTCCATGTGCACTAAAGAAGAATGCATATCCTGGTATTTGGGGGTATAATGATCTATATATGTGTCATGGTTAGGTTCATGTGTCAACTTGGCCAAGTGGTGGTAACTGGTTGTCTGGTTGGGCAAGTGCTGGCCTGTCTGTTGTGATGAGGACATTTCATAGAGTTAAATCATGATCATGTCAGCTACATCCACAGCTGATTACATTTGTAATCAGCCAAAGGGGAGTGTCTTCTGCAATGAGTAATGCTTAATCTGATCACTGGAAGCCTTTTAAGGAGGATTCAGAAGAGTCAGGCTCTTCCTGTTTTGGCTGGTGAGCCTCTCCTGTGGAATTTGTCCACACCCTCCATCGGAATCATTGACTTCACAGCCTGCCCTGCGGATTTTGGATTCTGCATTCCCGCGGTCATGTGAGACACTTTTATAAATTTTATATTTACAAGTGTTTCCTGTTGATTCTGTTTCTCTAGAGAACCCTAACTAATACAATATGTCTAATAGATTTCATTCATTTATCACATTGTTTAGGTTCTCTGTTTCCTTGTTGACCCTCTGTAGTCTCTATAGTGGACAGAGGTGTACTGAAGTAGCCCACTATTATTGTTGAAACATCTATAGTTTCCTTAGTTTTGCCAATGTTTGCCTTATGTACTTTAGACTACTTTGATTGGATTATAAACATTTATGATTATTATTTCCTCTTGGTGAATTGTCCCTTTCATTAATATGTAGTATCCCTCTGTCTCTTATGATGTCTTTATATTTAAAGTCTATTTTTATCTGATATTAGTATACCTACTTCTGCTTTCTTTTGATTACAGCTTGTGTGCCAGATTGAAACTGTCATGCACCCCAGAAAAGCCACATTCTTTAATTCTCATTTAATATTGCTTGGTGGGACCATTTTTATTGTTTCCATGGAGATGTGACCTACCCAACTGTGGGTGGTAACTTTTGATTAGATGGTTTCCATGGAGATGTGTCTCCACCCATTCAGGGTGGGGTTGTTTACTGGAACCCTTTAAGAGGGGACCATTTTGGAAAAAGCTCAGAGCTGACAGAGCCCACACAGCAGAGATCTTTGGAGATGCAGAAGGAAAACTTCCTTGGAGAAGCCTCATGAAATGAGGAGAGAAGCTAGTAGATGTTGCCATGTGCCTTCCAGAGAGAGAAACCCCAAACTTCATTGGTCCTTTCTTTGGAATTAAGGTCTCTTTTTATGGATGCCTTAGTTTGGACATTTTCATGGCCATAGGATTGTAAACTTGCAACTGAATAAATTTCTTTAGTCAAGCCATTCTGTTTCTGTTATATTGCATTTTGGCATCTCACAAACTAAAACAACTTGCATAGAAGATCTTTCTCCATCCTTTCACTTTCAATCTACTTATGTACCTGAGTCTAAGATATGTCTCTTGTAGACAGCATATAGATGGAGTATATTTGTAATCCATTCTGCAAATCTGTATCTTTTAATTGGTGAGTTTAGTTTATTAATGTTCAAAGTTATTACTGTAAAAGCAGTTCTTGAATCTACTATCTTATCCTTTTGTTTTATTTGTCATAGCTATATATTCTTTTCCCTCTCTTTTTGTTCTTTATATTACCCTTATTGGTACTCTTCAATTCTGTACCCTCCTCCAGACCTTCTTCTTCTGTCTTTTTTTTCCAGCTGGCATGACTCCCTTTAGTTATTTCTTGTTATGTAGGTCTCTTGTTGACTAGTTCTCTCAGTCTTTGTCTTTGAAGATTTCAATCTCTCTATCAATTTTGAAGCCTTTCTTGCTCAAGATCTTAAATATATCATACCACTGTCTTCTTGCCTCCACGGTGCCTGTTGAAGTCTGAACTCAGTCATGTTTTCCCTAGTATGTAATAGATTGCTATTCCATATTGCTTTCAGGATTTTCTGTTTCTCTTCAACATCTGACAGTTTGATTAGTATGTGTCTTAGAATAGGTCTATTTGGATTTATTCCATTTAGAGTTTGATGGACTTCTTTGATTTGTGTATTTATCTCTTATAAGGGCTGGGACATTTTTCCCAATTATATCTTCAACTAACTTTCCCAGCCCTTTTCTCTTCTTCTGGGACACCAGTGATTGCTATATTTGTGCACCTTTTATTGTCCATCATTTCCCCAAGATTCAGTTCCATTTTTTTCTACCTTTCTTATCATTTGTTCTTTTGTGTGCTCTAGTTCATTGTTCTGTCATCTAGCTCACTTATTCCTCCTTCTGCTTCTTCAAATCTGCTACTGTATGTCTTTAGTATATTTCTAATTTTGTTTACTGTATTGTTCATCTCTGTGAAATCTGCCATTTTTCTATTTAATCTTTTGAATTCTTCTTTATGCTAGTCTAATATCTTCTTGATATTCTTTATTTCTTTATAAATATCGTTGAGTAGTTGTTCTGTGTTCTGTGACCCCTCCAGTGTTTTGGTTTGGTCATTTGGCTGGGCCATTTCTGCTTAGATCTTCACATGCTTTGATTTTCTGTTGTGTTTGGGTCATTTGATTATCTTGAGATGGTTGTTTTGCAAGTTGATTGCTTCACTCATCTAAAGTTTTGCATTTACTTAGTTTTATGTTGAAGTTTCCCTTCTGCACATGGTCTGTCAGTAATTCCCCTCCAGACCAAGGCCCGGATCTCATGTAGGGGGTAGAATTCTACTTGAGGGTCTATTAAAGGCTAGGCAGGGGGGTGGTTCAGTGGTAGAATGCTCGCCTTCCATATGGGAGACCCAGGTTTAGTTCCCAGACCATGCACCCTGCCCCCCCCCCCCCAAAAAAATGCTAGGCAGGGGTGCACAGGTAGTTCAGTGGCAGAATGCCTGTCCCCTATGTGGGAGACCTAGGCTCAATTCCCAGCCCATGCATCCCCCCAAAAATAATGATAATGTAATTAAATTAAAATATTAAAAAATACCTACTTAAGCAGTAGCAGTAGTAGGCCCCAATGTCAAAAGGAGACACCCGAAGATATATTGGGAATGAACTCAGACTGGTGTCCCCAGAAATGAGAGAAAATTTTAAAAATAAATAGAAAATAAGAAGTAAAAAATATAAATATCTAAAAATATATATAAATAAAAATAATACTAATAATATCAATATATAGAAAATATATTTTAAAAAAAACCTAGGCAGGTTAGTATGAAAAGGTCAACATACAAAAAATAATGTATTTATACCACCAGTAGTTAAAAATTAAGATTCTTAAAATATATCATTTCAATAGATCTTTCCAAAAAGTTAATCTGTGGAAAGAAGGATGAATGATGGGAAGACTATTCTAGAATAAAAATGACTGAAGAAATAAAACAAGCAAATGCACAAATGTAATGAATGAATTTTAACTGGGTGCTTAATTGGGTTCAAAAAATGCTAAAAAACATATTTTTAGAATAATTGGCAATTTAGTATAAGTAGATAATATGACCACAAACAGATGTGATAATTTCATGATTTTTAGAAAAAGATCTCTTTTCTTACAAGGTGTATACTTCAGTATTTAAGGGAGGAATTTCATGATGTCTGCAACTATGTTTAAATAATTTTATTTTTAAAAATCTAGATGCATAGAAAAAGTAATCATGGCAAAGTGTTCATGGTTGTTAAATCTAAATGAGGTGATAATTGCACTATTCATTCCATTTTTTGTATGTTTTAAATTTTCAAAATGCAGAGCTGAAAGAAATGTCAAGTTTCAATAAATGCAAAGATAATGTGCAAGGCCTCTATAAAATAAGTTATAAAATTTTATTAAGAGACATTTTAAAAAGACTTACATACATGAAGTGATACAGAGTATTCTTGGATTGAAAAATTCATGTTATAATGTCAGTTCTCTCAAAATTTTATAGATTAAGTAAATTTTAAACATTATAACAAATTTGTAAATATTTCTAACCTGATAAGCTGATCATAATTTGTATTATATAAGGTTAAATAAGACAGAGTGATCTTGGTGTACAGACTGACAAACAGCTCAGTGAAACAGAATAGAGACCACAGAAGCAGTACCACACACATCTACAGCCTTAATATAACCTAGGTATGAGGAAAGGACAATCTTTTCAATAAATGGTACTGGATCAACTGGATATCCATATAAGAAAAAATGACCCCTAACCTTATACAATACTAAAAATAAATTATAGGTGGGGCATAAAACTAAATATGTAAGAGAAAACAAAATGCTTATAGAAGAGTATCTTCGTGACTTCAGGGTAGGAAAGGATTTCTCAAATAATACAAAAAAAATACACTAATAATAAGGGAAACATTGATACGTTCAAATATATTCAAATTACTTATATGGGACTAGAATTCAGAACACATAAATTTCTACTTATTAGTAAGAAAAACACACTTGATAGACAAATAGGCAGATGTGATCAGGCATTTTACAAATTAGGAAATATAAATATGATAAATACTAAATCTCATTAGTAATCAGGAAAATGCAAATTAAAATGCCAATGAGATACCATTATATACTTACCAGATGGGCAAAAGTGTAAAAATATAATAGTGCCAAGTGTGGCAAGATTGTAGAGCAATGAAAAGTCTCATACACTGCTGGTAGGAATGTAAATAATACAACCACTGTCGAATACAATTCAGAATTACCTACTAAAGGTGAGGAAATGCATATCCCCTTTGATCCAGCAGTTCTGTTACCAGAGCTAGGCCAACACTAGCTGACACTGGGGTCTAGCTCTCATCGTTAAAAGAATTTAAAGAGGAGCAAAGCAGATAGCAACATAGCAAAGTTTATTGAAAGTAGAGTCCATGGTGAGAGGATACACTGCAGGCGTCCCGGGAAACAGGAGCACCCCATGAGGCTTGGGTAGGGTTTATATACACTATGCTTGTCTGCTTAAAGCTAGGTGTAAAGGGTCTGTAACTTAACAGAGGAAATTTCCAATTCCCCTTTGAGGAGACTCCTTTATTCCTCTCTTTGTTTTTCTCTACCTTTTCTGAAAACTGGGGCAAAAAATCCTCAGACCTAATGCATTGGCCTTGCCTTTAAGTAGTTTCCTCACTAGCCAGCTGCAGATTTAACCCTTTGGCTCCCATGCAGGGCAGACAGATGCCTTTGGCCTAGACTGAACTATTCCAGCCTGCCTCAATTCCATTCACAGATACAGACCCTAGATACAATTCGTGAACATCTGTATTAGGAGAAATAAGTAAGCATGCGCTGAATCGTTCTGTTTGTAATATCTCCAAATCCTGTCAGTCAATAGTAGAATGGATAAATAAAATGTGAATTCATACAACAAAGTACCAGACAGCAATGAAATTGAATGAACTAGAGATAAGTAACAAAATGGATGAATCTCATAATATAATGTTGAGAATAGACACAAAAGAATTCATTCCGTATGGTTCCATTTTTATAAAGAACATAATATATCATAATTCATATTTTATGAGTTTATGTGTATATGGTTATAAATATAGATATATATAAAGGTCATAATATATAAAAGTCACATTTTATGTTTCCATTTATATAAACATCATAATCCAACAAATATAAATCCACATTTTGGTAAAAACTATTTTCAAAAAGCAAGGAAATTATTACCATAAAAATCAAGATAGAAATTACCCTCTGTGGGGAAGTAGGTGGAGGTGATACATGGAACATTTGAGAAGCTTCTGGGCGCTAGCAGTGTTCTCTAGCTTGACAGGATGATTATTTGTTAAGCCGTTTCATTTACATTCTATGCATTTTTCTATACAAATATTTTACAATAAAAAGAAGAAATAGGGTGGTGCGACAGTGGCTCAGTGGTAGTATTCTCTCCTGCCATGCTGGAGACCCGGGTTTGATTCCTGGTGCCTGCCCATGAGAAAAAAAAAAAAAAAGAAAGAAAGAAAGAAAATAAAAGCCAAATAAAATTGTATATATTCCCTAAAACTATCTTTGTGGCCCCAAAATACTGTAATATATATAGTATTGGGTTCAAAAATACTGTAATATATATAGTATTGGGTTCATTGGTTCCTTACTTTATGTAAGCCTTTAAGAAACTCACCGAGACAGAAGTATTCTCGTCGGTTAACCACAGTTTTTCAATGCACTTGAAACAATTGCTTACAGATGGCTGCGTACATGTATTGGGTATATATTCAGAAGCAGAAGGAAGCTCTATGTTTCTTTGCTCTAAATTTTAGCATTTTCTGACATACAATGCAATTCTAATTTAAAGCCAACTTGCGTTGATAGGAATCATGAATATACACCAACTACTGCTGGGTACATGTGTAATTTGCCATGTGCTTTGTGTGAGACCCCACGCTAAGACCTTTCTCTTATAACAACCTTTATTTCCCTTTTATATATGAGGAAATTGAGGGAGAGAGAGGTTAGGGAACTTGCTAAAGTGAGGCTCAAAAGTGGTGACGCAGGGAAATACACAGGTCTGGCTGATTATTAAAACCAGATCCCTCTTGTGACTTTAACCACTAAACTATACTGTCTTAAAGCATTCTCTGGGACAAATGGGAAAAAAATTTTAAGTGTGACAAGGGTGTAGAGCAACAGGAATTCTCTTACACTACTGGTGTGGGAAGTTTTTGTCTCAAAACAAAGGACAGCCACATCTTCCCTTTCATTGGAAGACGTTGGCAGCATTTGATGGACTAGGAAGAGTTAGGTGCCCAGTTCTCACCTCTGAAAGATACCTGAAGGAATCCTATGGTGAATCCTCTTGGAAAGCAAAAGATTGACTCCCCACACACCATCCAACGCTGTAAAATCAAACTCCGGAGAACTGGATTGGATTTGAAATGCGCTGCTATTCCTTTGCCATGGAGTAGGGGGCGCCCTTTAACACTTTTCTTTTAAAGCGGTCTAGGATAAGTGATTTCTGAGTGCGTGTGTTAAAAAGCTTGAGAGAAGACACGGCAAAAAGTAAAATGAAATTTAAAAATGACTGCGTAAAGTTTTAAAACTCAATGAAGCTCAGAAAAGGATGAAGGGATGGCAGAAAACCAATTAATTCGGGCTCAAGAATTGTTGCAAAAAGCAGCATGGTTTGTGGTCTCCTGACTTGCCCACGTTTTTCATTAGCTCCAAATCCATTTTGGTTTCGTCTTTTGCGCATAATTATTTTAGTTCAAGTTTTGTTTTTCTCACTTCCACATTTTCCGAATTCGTAAGTCTGTGCGTGCGTTACTGCGTAGGCTCTGGAGTGTGGGTATCAGTTTACATTCAGCCTTCAGTAAATAATCCGTCGGAGATCCACCCATTTGCCTTTTCCCCCTTTCCTCCACTTGGAAAATTCCTCCACAGCCTTCTCTCTCAGGGCGGTGCGTCCCGGAGCTCCAGCGCGGATGTCCTAACTCCTTTTACTGAAACTTTTCTGCCAATTAAGAGCCATGCTTCGAGTGATTGTGGAATCTGCCTGTAACATCCCTAAAACAAAGTTTGGGAAACCGGATCCTATTGTTTCTCTTATTTTTAAGGGTAAGGAAAACTTTTCTAGTTCCAAAGCCTTGTTTTGGAATGTTAGATTTCTTGGGTCACGCTTATTTGCATTTTGGAGGCTGATTAAGGGAAAGTGTCTCCACCTTTACAGCAAGTTGTTACCTGTGCAGGTCAGGGGAGAGGATCGGTTTCTGTGGAAGGCATTTTATTTTCCCGACGGCTTTGAGATTCATTGAAGAATGTGAGATTTTAGCTCTACTATGCGATTTCTGCAATACCTTGGGGCGGGGGTGGGGGGTGGGATGGGGGGAGAAACATTTGTTAATTCCCAAATTTCAGGCATCGAAAAGGTCTGTGTTGATTCGAGGTAAGAGTTTCAGAGTTGTGCACTCATTTTGATTTTCTCTGCTTGTGAGAAATGGGTAAATGAGGAAAAAGAGCAATTTAAGTTCTTGGAGATACTGTTGCTCCATTAAACAACCCACTGCTACTTTTATTGTCACTTGCCTTCTGACACTGGGGATGAAGCTGTGTTTATGAATTTGTCTGTTTCATGATCTTTTGTGCCTCTTTCTAATTGTGCTACATCTGTAGAAAGTTGGGAATTTCTGTTTGTTTTGTAGCTTTCAGATTGCTCAAAGAGTAAAGAGCTCCAAAGAGCAAGCCTACAGTTTGGGGATCTAGTTCTGTCTTGCTGAATGACCTTGGGCAAGTGACTTAATTTCTCTAGATTTTAGTTTTCTTGTCTGTACAGTAGATGAGGAGGGTTCGGTCTAGGCTGTCTTTAAAAGGCCCATGCTAATTACAAAAGATTATTTTCTATGACATGCGATTACAATTGCAGTTGAGGGGGACAGGAATTTGTAAGTAATTTCCAGCTTTGACTGGAGTGGTGTGTCTAACTCTGGGTTTGAGACATTCTCATTTTCTGTTTGTCCATGGTCATTGGTAAAATTGCCAGCTCACTTCTTGGTGTGGGGAGCAGGGAGTGGCAGAAAGAAAGAAGCTTGATGGGCTTGAGTTTCCTGACCACGCCTCAGTACAATTCTCTCTTTCAGGAACGTTGACTACTTCTCCCTTCCAGTTTCTGGGTAATCTATGCTCTTTTTCCTTTTTATTGTACATTTTTCTCTCCCTATTTCCCCCAAACCTCTCCCTAAAAAGGTGAGCAAGAAAATGAAATAAATGAAACCCAAAGTTACCAAATATTTGTCTAGTAATAAGTAAATAAATAAAAGATTTGGAGGATGAAGTTGAATTCTTAAAAGTCAACGTCTTTCCTTCTGATGCATCCTCCTCCCTCAACCATACTCACATTCAGTTTCGTTCAGCATACTTATTGTGCTACCCTCAGATTGTATTGTGCTATCCATTGCTGGATCTTTACAATCAGTCCTGTTGAACATTCTGTATTCCTTCAGCACCAAATGCTCAATCTCTAATGTTTTTCTGTCTTCTGATAACCTGTGTTCTTAACTTTAACTTTCGAAGTTCACTCATTAAAGTCAGTTCATATTAGTGAGACCATACATACCCTTTTGTTTCTGCCTAATTTCACTCAGCATAATGTCCTTAAGGTTCATCCACATTGTTACATGCTTCATGACTTTATTCTGTTTTACAGCTACATAATATTCCATTGTATGTGTATACCATAGCTTGTTTAGCAACTCTTCTGTTGATGGACATTTGGGCTGTTTCCATCTCTTGGCAATCATGAATAATGCTGCTGTAAACATCGGTGTGCAAATGTCCATTTGTGTCCTTGCCTTCAGTTCCTCTGAGTATATACCTAGTAATGGGGTTGCTGGATCATATGGCAATTCTATACTTAGCTTCCTGAGGAACTCCCAACTGCTTTCCCGAGCAGTTGCATCATGCTACATTCCCACCAACAGTGAATAAGTGTGCTTCTTTCTCCACATCCTCTCCAGCACTTGTCATTTTCTTTCTTTCTTTCTTTCTTTTTTATTATGGCCATTCTAATGGGTGTCAGATGATATCTCATTGTGATTTTGATTTGCATTTCCCCATTAGCCAGTGAAATTGAGCAACTTTTGATATGCCTTTTAGCCATTTGTATTTCCTTTTCTGAAAAGTGTCTGTTCATGTCTTTTGACCACTTTTAAATTGGGTTGTTTGTCTTTTTGTTGTTGAGTTGTAGACTCTCTTTATATATTCTGGATATTAAACCCTTATCTGATACATGGTTTCCAAATATTGTCTCCCATTGTGTAGGCTGCCTTTTTTGTTGTTGCCTGACAAAGTTCTTTGATACACGAAAGTGTTTATTTTTGAGGAAATCTCATTTATCTATTTATTTTTTCACTGCACCTTCTATCACAAGGTTTATAAAATATTTCCCTACATTTTCTTCTAAAAGTTTTATGGTCTTAGCTCTAATGTTAGGTCTTTCATCTATTTTGAGTTAACTTTTGTATAGGGTGTGAGATCTGGGTTCTCTTTCATTCTCTTGCATATGGATAGCAAGTTTTTCAAACACCATTTATTGAAGAAGCTGCTCTGTTCCAGTTGCGTTGGCTTGACCACATTACCAAAGATCAATTTTCTGTAGATGACAGGGTCTATTTCTGAACACTCAGTTAGATTCCATTGCTCAGTACATCTATCTTTATGCCAGTACCGTGCTGTTTTGACCACTGTAGCTTCAGAATATGCTTTAAAGTCAGGTAGTATGAGACCTCCCTCTTCATTTTTTTCTCAATATATTTTTAGTGATTTGGAGAACCCTGCCCTTCTAAATAAATTTGCTTATGAGTTTTTCTATTTCTGCAGGTAAGCTGTTGGGATTTTAATTGGAATTGCATTGAATCTATAAATCAATTTGGGTAGAATTGACATTTTAACTATATTTAGTCTCCCAATCCATGAACATGGTATGTCCTTCCATTTATTCAGTTCTTCCATGATTTCTTTTAGCAATTTTTTATAGTTTTATGTGTACAGGTCTTTTGTGTCCTTGGTTAAATTTATTCCTAAATATTTGATTCTTTTGGTTGCTATTATAAATGGAATTTTTTTCTTGATTTCCTCCTCAGATTGCTCATTGCTAGTGTATAGAAACACTACTGATTTTTGCCACCCTTGCCATTTTTTTTATGGCTTACAATTCCATAATTTTAGGTTTTTATTTCTAGCTGCTCTAAGGTACTGGAGGCTAAAAGAAATATCAGTGCAGTGATTCAGCACTCATACTCATTTGTTAAACCCAACCCTCTCTGTATAATTCCACCATCACTTTTGATCTTTCTCTACTCATTAGGGGTATTTGGGCTATGCCCATTCTAATGCCACCCTTGTCTTTTAAAAAGTAATTAACTGACTTGTTTTCCTTTCCCTTCTCCACAACATAGCTAATATGTGTACACTCAGCCAAGAGGTGCTGGTATTTGTCTAGTTTGGGTTTCCTTTCTGAATGGCACTGAGTGTCTTCATTTCTCTGATATTTGGTCCTGCTAAGAAGGCATGGTTTTATATTCTCTGTAACACCTAGCACATTACTGATGTTGAATATACATTTTAAATGCTGACCATAGAGGCAATGAGCTGGCAGGAGATTGGTTCCATGAAGTAATTCATTTTTGGTCCTGAAAGGGCCATAGCATATTGTCCAGTCTCCCTTCTTTCAGTTAGAATTGCACTTAATAGTCTCTTAGGCTTGATAAAAGGTCACTTCACACATCCCTGAATGCCCAATTCCTAGCACCTCCTACCCTGAGGCAACTCAGTGTTTTAGCACTTTTTACATTCCTATTCCTGGCAAGGAAAATGTGAAGACACCAAAATTTTTTCAACATAGTTGTCATATTGAAAATTCACATGCAAAACATCCAATATCTACAAAGCATATACTTTGAATGCTACAATATGGTAATATTCACCTTACCCAATGTGTAATTTTTGTTGAATAGCTGTTCTGTTGAACAGGAGTGTGCTTTGAGGGGGTCTGAGCACAATTCTTACCCAGAAATAGCAGCTTGGACACCAGGCACCTTAAGCATTAAGCACCTTAACAGCTACCTTCTCAGCCAGTAGGGTAGAAAGGCCCCAGGGCACTGGAGCCAGGGAACCCTGAAGTAATTCCCCACCCCTTACTTCCTATGTGCTCTTGAGAAATGAATTAAAATCTCCAGCTTCAGTGTCCTCATCACTTCTCCTACCTTGCAGGGCTATTTGAGAAGTAAATGAATATATATGTGAAATTACACATATGAATCCCTAAATTTCCTCCCCTATTTGATAATAATTACTTTTATAGAGCACTACAATGCATCAGACAGTATGCTAGGAGCTAGGGTCTTCTAGGTCCAAGAGACTAACTAGTTATAATACAAAATAGAATGAGATACAAACCAGACTAGAGATGCCAAAGATTATAATGCAAAAGCTGGCGTAAGAGTAAAAAGATTCATAGAGAGGATGTCATTTGACTTGTTTTAAAGGATGAGTAGAAATATGATAGAAATGGTTGGAAGACATTCCAGGCTTTGGGAAATGACTAAAGGGTCAGGAAGGCATGGAACTGTGTGGTAAGGATGATGAGGTGATCTAGTATAAGGGTTTGTGCTTTACTCTCAAGCCAGGGAGCTCTAGGCAGCAATGAGAAGGACAGATTAGTACTAGTCAGGGAGACTAGTTAGAGGGTTTGCTAGTTGAGGTAAGTGCATCCCAGGACAAGAAGATCAGAATCAGAAGGAAGGAATTAATAGGAAAGATAGTAATATAACCACCCTTGGCAGGCTAATTGGGCTACCATTCCTCACACTGCTTTCCTCCCAGCCAGGAGCCTGTGCCATGTGGGTGAATGCATAGGTGTGGCATGTCTTTAGGAGGCTAGCCTGAGGGCATTAGCTACCTGAGAGGAGGGAGAGAGGTCACTGGGAGATAAAAGAAAAGCATAGAAATAGAAAATGATGTGAAAGACAAATTTTGCTCTTTTCAGGGAAGTCAAATGGGGAGCATTTCCTCAACCAAGCTAAGCTATAATTTCATTCATGTTAAGGCTTCCCTCTTACCCAGTTGTCTTACCTGGAAGGGTAAGGTGGCACTGTCAGGAATTGTTTAACTGCAAGGAACAGATATCTCCTCCGTTTTGCACAGGTAAAGTGTGTTTTTTTCCTCAGGCTGGAGAGAAATCACCTAGAATCCAAATCATGCGCCTTACAGGAACCAGAATAGTATCAGGCAGGGTGGTGCTCTCCCACCCTCCTTCTCTCCTTCCCCCTCCCCCTCCCCCTCCCTCCCAGGACCCTGCAGCCAAGGCTTCTGCTTCTCCCACACATCTATCCATTTTCTCACTGCACATTGGCTATATTTGGCAAGACCTCTTACCCTTTCTTCCTGTTATTTCTAGATTTGCATGAATCTTCTTTACCACAGAACTGACTTGGTCCTGATTCTGCCCACAGTGTCAGTGTCTCTTAATTTAGATCCTGAGAGAAAAGCTCCAAATGGTTCAGTTTGGTCAGGTGTTCACTGTGGACCATTAGCTGTGACCAAGAGGCAGGAAGCCCAGTTCAAACACGGTGCTTAGCAGGAACCATGAAAGGACACTTGGGCAGGGCAGGCACACCACATGCATTTCCTACACCAGGCAAGCTCTGAAGGCCTACCATGGGAACCACTCAGTGCATCTCCCTCCAGCTTGGGCTTTAGAGCTGCCCTTCCCATCTTCAGTTTATCTGATTCTACCTGATTCCCTATCCCCCCACTTTAAAAAGCCCCCTGTTTTTTTTTTTTTTTGGCTTTTAAAAAGGGGAATTTAATAAGTTACTACTTTACATTTCTAAAGCCGAGAAAATGTCCCAATTAAAGCAAGTCTATAGAAATGTCCAATCTAAGGTATCCAGGTAAAGATACCTTGGTTCAAGAAGGTTGATGAATTTCAGGGTTTCTCTCTCAAATGGAAGGGCACATGGCGAACACAGTCAGAGTTTCTCTTTCGTCTGGAAAGGCACATGATGACCACTGTCAGGATTCCTCTCTCATCTGGAAAGGCACATGGCAAACATGGCGTCATCTGCTAGCTTCTTCTCCTGGCTTCCTGTTTCATGAAGCTCCCCAGGAGGCATTTTCCTTCTTCATCTCCAAAGGTCGCTGGCTAGTGGACTCTGCTTCTTGTGGCTATGCCATTCTGCTCTGCTCTCTCTGAATCTCTTTCATTCTCCAAAATGTTTCCTCTTTTATAGGACTTCAGAAACTAATTAAGACCCACCCAAATGGGTTGGAGACACGCCTCTACCTAACCCAGTTTAACAACCACTCTTGACTAAATCACATCTTTTTTTAAAAATTTTTTAATTAATTTTAAATTAAAAAAATGACAAGAAAGAAACACAAGTATTCTTAACATATGATCATTCTGTTCTACATATATAATCAGTAATTCACAATACCATCACATAGCTGCAGATTCATCATCATGATCATTTCTTAGAACATTTGCATCAATTCCGAAAAAGAAACAAAAAGACAACAGAAAAATAAAACGAAAACAGAAAAAAAAACCATAGATACCATACCCCTTACTCCTCCCTTTCATTGATCACTAGCATTTCAAACTAAATTTATTTTAACATTTGTTCCCCCTATTATTTATTTTTATTCCATGTGTTCTACTCGTCTGTGACAAGGTAGATAAAAGGAGCATCAGACACAAGGTTTTCACAATCACATAGTCACATTGTGAAAGCTGTATCATCATACAATCATCATCAAGAAACATGGCTACTGGAACACAGCTCTACATTTTTAGGCAGTTCCCTCCAGCCTCTCCATTACATCTTGACTAACAAGGTGATATCTACTCAATGCGTAAGAATAACCTCCAGGATAACCTTTCGACTCTGTTTGGAATCTCTCAGCCATTGACACTTTGTCTCATTTCACTCTTCCCCTTTTTGGTCCAGAGGATTTTCTCAATCCCTTGATGTTGGGTCTCATCTCATTCTAGGGTTTTTCTCAATTCCTTGATGATGAGTCCGAGTTCATTCTCAGATTTCTGTCCCATGTTGCCAGGAAGGTCCACCCCTGGGAGTCATGTCCCACCTAGACCGGGGGAGGATGGTGAGTTTGCTTGTGTTGGCTGGAGAGAGAGCAAAGCACTGAATTTTTAAAACTATTTCATCTTAACTAATTTAAATGATCGTAGTCAGGCAGGTGAGGGGCGGCTGTGCCGGGCAGCGCAGATGGGACAGGACAGCTACAGTGGCTGACCCGCGCGCGCGCTCACTGACTCATCACCTTGGGCGAGCGGCCCAGCGCCTCTGCATCTCAGCTGCCTCACGTGTAAAATGGAGAGGTGATTCCCTACCTCAGAGAGCTGTTCTCAAGATGCGTGAGTGGAGTCCTGTGCCCTCCAATGGAAGACCCGTGGGTATAAAGGCGGGCGCCTCGGCCCAGGAGAGAACACGAAACCCGAGACCAGAGAACTCAGGGTTTCAGGTCGGAAGGGTCCGTCCAGAGACGTCAGCCTGGCCTCTCAGCGGAAGTGACCCCGTGGTGTGCCCGGGCCGAGAGCCCTGTGACAGGAAGTCGGGAGAGCGCCCCCCGCAGGCTTCCCGACTTTTGTATTATTTTGCGCTGACAGAACGTTCCCCGGAAAGGGTATTTTTTGGGCTTTTATTTGGAAAGAGATGTATTTCCAAAGAGGGTTGCTGAGCCCTACCATCCAGCCCCTCGCCTGCAGGAGCCGCGGGAGAAGCTGGAGCTCGTTAGGGCGAAGCCGCGTCACCGGGAGCCGGCCTGGGCAGCGCCCCTAGCCAGCCTGAGGCTCAGGAGATGGGCCAGGAACGGCGCCTTTCCTCCTGAAGAATATGGAGAGAGGATTTTTAAGAGTTGTATTTGTATGACCCCAAATCATGTGCTTCTTCTGGTTGATTTTGGTTATTCCAGAATTTTCTTCGTCCCTTTTCCACATCTACATTTCACGTGCGTTCATGGAGGAGAACATCGGAAGCCCTTTGGTCCATGTGTCTGGAGGCTGAGGGGCTCATGAGGTCGCGTGTCAAAGAATTAGTTTGCAAGACTGCGATATAACTTTAACAACTTAACTTTACTGTGAGTGAAGTTTCTCAGAGTTCATACTGTGGGGCTGATCTGAAGAAAAACAAGATACTTCCGTGCATATAATACTTTTTAAGTGAATTTGTGTTGCAGTAGTCGGTGTTAGATCATTTGCATAAGATTTAACAGCATTTTTAATAATAAATGTAAACATTGTGCCTTAATGGTACTTAAATAATTTAAAAGAAGAGCATTAACATAACATATGCTTTTTTTTACAACTATATCCCACTCATATTTCCAGTTGTTAAAGAAAAATATTTCAAGAACAAATCTTCTCTCAGGAAAATTGTCTTTCTCCATTTTTGAAGAGTATTTATACAAGAATATATCCCCGTTTATTTTACTGTGGAATATGTGCTGGAAAAATTGCAAAACTTTACTACCTAAAGGATAACATTTCTAAATACTCTGTGAGATATCTAGGGACCTTTAAACACTATGATGAAGTCCATATAGTGTGACAAACCTATGGCAGTTCGGTTTACATTAATTTTTTTTAATGAGATGTCATATGAACTGTGTTTCACCACCAGAGTTTTAAAAACAAAAAAATGTTGTCTTCTTTACAGTGAAGAAAAAAAAGATTGCATGAATAAATTAAAATCACACAGTGATTTAAGTGCTAGTTGCAAGTTAGGTCTGGGCATTTTGGCAAGGGTGGATACCTTGAGTGACGACAGCTACTTTCTAGACCACCAGCAGCACCATCACCACTTATTAACTTCCTCCAACATGCCTACACCTGTGTGTACCGTCTTACTGAACCCTCATTTCAGTCTCAGGAAGTGAGCGTTATTATCATCTTCATTTTACCTTTGAGAAAATTGAGTCAGAGACAGGTCAAATTCAGCTCAGTTCCAGACTCTCCCTATATATTCATTGAATTCAGCATGGGTAAAGAAACTGCACAGCCTGAGCCGAAAAAACCAAGTCAAATGAACGAGTCCCGTTCTGAATGGACTGAGTTGTTCATTGTATTGGAGTCTTTTGGCTGGATCCTGAAAGAGGAATAACATGTACCAAGAACAAAAGAACTTAAAAAAAAAAAAGCCCAACCCTCTTGGGGTAAGTTTACCAGAAAAGGTATTGAAACTCTGTGACGTGCTGTGACTCAGAGGCTCAGAGGTGACTTAGCTTAGCAGTGAATCAGTTCGCAAATAATCTACTTTTGGTAGATTTTATTAGTGGAATTTAAAATCCCACCTTATTAGATGCAAAATATTAAAAATTTAATATTTGATTGGCAAGGTGAGGCCCCATTTCTCATTGTCTCCGTTCTCTGGTTTATTACCTTCGTCATCTTTTTCATCCCAATAACACAGCTTAATATTTGGAAAATAAAATTCATTGTCTCTCTTCCATTATTAAAAAAATGAAAAATTATCTTTTTGCTAACCTCTCTTCACTATATGAGTACACTGCCTGTATAGCCCTCATTTTTCTCTCTCCTTTAGAACATAGATTCATTCAACAAATATTGAGAAAGCACTTGGCCAAGCTGTGTGCTCGGCATTGCATATATGGTGAAGAACAACCCATATTTGGTTCCTACCTGTATGAAATTTGTAGTCTAGCTGTAAATTCATTTGGAATTCAATGAATTAAGAACGCAATGTGTTTAAACGCCTGGAAAGGAGGCATCATCATGATATGCAGATTATATTGATGATGAGAGCTTACTAACTATTAAGCACTGTACTAAGTATTCATACACACCCAAAAATGAAGTCTCCCATTTTACAACTGAAGAAACCGAGTCTTTGGGATGGTGGGTTAAAAACCTTACTCAAGGTCCCACAGCAGATTCCAGGATGGGCTGTAACACACATGTTGTCTTACCACAGCACTGGAACTTGCCATATCGGCATTTGACCCCCTCTTTGGCAGTACACATGGGTTTTGGGCTCTGAGCCTTTATGGCTAACAACTCCAGGCTCTGTCTCCTACACATTGCACTTCCTTGGAAAAATTCAGCCCTGGAGGCAGCTGGCCAGTCCAATGCCAGGACCTTGAGCATTGGGGCCTTTGGGCCAAACACCTCTGTGTCAGAGGCCTCATTTGGGGTTCCAGATGCCATCCAGTGACCTCAGTCTGCCAAACACATCATAATGGCTTCCTACATGTGATATAGCATGAGAAAGAGGCCTTCTCTCTGGGCACTTATGGTGTAGAAAACACTTTTACAAGCTTGATCCCATTTGTTCTTTGATTATACCCATTTTGCAGATGAGTATATTGAGTCTCAAAGAGGTCAAAGGAGACCAAAACTATGTAACCAGGAAGAGGCAGGGAGTGACAGGAACACTTTTTTGAGACCCTTGGTCCCATGCACTTTCCCACTACTTCTTTTATGTCTCTGGTTTCCTTTGTGCTTGGCTTCTCTTACTTGAATTCTACCCTCTGTCTTTGTCCCAGGCTCCACTGACAAACAACAGCCCACAAACACTCCCAGCTCCCAGCTGTCCTCAAATCTGCAGCCACCAACCCGCCCAGCTCCTAAAGAGCCTACAGATCAAAGTCATTCACAGCATAGAAAGCAGGGCTGAAGACAGTGGATTAAAACTTCTTGTAATGGTAAAAATCCTATTTAAAGAGATTATTAATTATGGGACAGCAGGACCTGAGGTCAGGGGTGATTCAGATGAAAATTTTTCGGCCTGGGAGTCAAGATTTTGACTCAGTGCTTTGTGTTTGTTTTCAAAGTTCTTTTATGTGACCATTTTATTTTCTCTTGATCCTATCTCTTAAGAGGTAGGGAGGGCAGAGGAACTGGATCCTCTTAATGCTTGTGTGATGGAGACAGTTTATGAATGTGAGTCCAGTCCAACCCAGAAGTGTGTCCACTTGCTAAGTACTTGTACATTTTCTTTTTTTTTTTTAATGCACACTTTTTTTTTTATTATATTAAACTCAGGCAATGGTTTGACAGTAAAAAGGCTGCTTATGGAATACTGTTAAACTTTACTTACAGGATATTAAATCTTCATAACTAAGGTTTTCCCCAGAAAAAGATTAATGGAAACATCAATTACTTTTCAGACTTGATATCTGGTGTTCTGAAAGGTGGTTTTACACAAGTACTAAATTATTAAAAAAAAAAAAAACTTTAGTACACAATGAATTTGCTTTTATTTCGGTACGCATCCACATTTTAGCATATAGTGGTCCTGAACAGAAAAGTGGGAGAATGCAGCGATTTGTCAGAAAGTCAAGCCCGCCAATTTCAGGGGTCTGCTGTGCACACCCAGTCCTTCCCGAATCCCTGCTGAGGGTCGTGAGGCAGCAGCACCAAAACCAAAGTACGCACCGAATTCAAGGCTCTTTTTGTTCCAGTTGTCAGATTCCAAACTAGACTCAAATGGATTACAAGGAAAACCAAATGAGAGCCCTGTTTAAAACTTCTTCAATTTTTAAAAGCAAAAGCAATTACAAGGAAAGAACACAATTCATTCTGAGGGTTTGTGTGTGCTTATAGGAGTCTTCGTGTGGCCTTTCTCCGAGGCTAACCACGAAGGACTCTGAGAGCTGGCAGGTCTGAATAACCCTGGTGACGGCTCTTTTCACCATATCAAAACCTGAGCTAAAAAAATGCATCAGCTGATGATGACAGCAGAGGGCGGCAGGGCTGAGGACCCAATTTTCATTTCCCAGGCTGGTGGAGAGTAAAGAAATGTGGTTCCAAAACTAAATGAGGGAGGTCAGAGGCTTTCCAACCTTACCTGATGGCTTCTGGCCAAAGCAAGGAAGTGTCATGGAAAGCAGTGGATGAAGGCAGGGACGTCAGGAGGAGGAAGGAAAAAGCAGCACCCCTTGATTAAGGGTGGGGGGGGGATATGGGGAAAGCCCTGAAAGAATTCCTCACCAAAGGCCAATTTCAGAGGGGAGCAGAGTTGGGGGTAGAGGGATTACAATCTATTCTTCGGCCAAGGGTGGTAGTGAGAGTGGGGGAGGGGTGATGGCTTGGAATGGGGTAGTCATTTAAGACTTAGAAAAGAAACGGGGGGGGGGGGGGGCAGACGAAGCACCCACAAACACCCAGCAGTAGTCCCACAGGCTGCAACCTGAAACCTTCACATCTAGTCTCATAAGCCACCCCAATCTGGAGGGCTGTTGGAGGGAGAAAAGGAAGGAGGAAGGAAGGGGGAGAAGGCAGAGACCCCAGGCCATGGAATCAGCAGCAAGGTGATTGTGTGATGTGTGTCTCTTCACAGTTGAGTTAGATGTGCCCCACCAGTGATGATGGGAGCCGATTTAAATACACTTTCTTGATCCCAGAAGTTCACCTACATGGACAGTGGTTACACTTGACAGTATGATTTGTTATAGCACAACTTATATATTTCAAATGGACAAAAATTAGTATCATTTACAGTATCTTAAGATAAAATGCCTTTGAATGAGAGCTTCCTTTCCAGTATTTTGAGGTCTACAAGATGTATCTAAAAAATTTACTACTGTGGAAAATGAAGACTGCTTAAATCGAATGGGGGTGGGGGGAGGGCCTGTGGTTTTTCTTTTTGATTAATTGCTGTAACACTGTCCTTCAGGCGGCTGAGGGAGTTTCATATTTTCTTTAGACATCATTAGGCGCTGAAGCTCTTGCAGGACAACTTTGATGCTATATGAATTCTGCCATTTTGCTAGCACGGATATGGCTCTTGGGTCCACCACTCCATTAGAACTATTAACTCCATTCATATTAATTTTTGTTACAAATCTTACAAAGGGGGGTGCTTCTGGGTATTTAGGTCCACATTCTATTTTAAGGCTGTATATTCGGTTTTCATAAATTGTCCGAGCCCATGGTGGCTGCCATCTTGCGTCGCTCACATTTTCTTATTTGGTGTTCCGTGCAATTCTGTGAGGTATGCCCTTTCATCCCCCTTTTATAGAACACTCAGACTTTGAGAAGTTCTTTGGAACTCTAGTAACTCTCCATCTCCTTGAGCTGGGTTCAGAGTAAATTTGCCAAATACCTTAATTCATTCTTTACTGAATCATATCTCAGAAACACGCCAGCCAGAGGCAGAACAGTGAGGTTAAGAGGCTCAGAATGCTGGATAGCCTGCATTCCATTTCTGGCTTTGTTTATTTACTAGTGAGTGAACCTGGACAAGAACTTTATTTTATTGTGCCTCAAAATAAGGATGATGCTAGAATTTGTGAGGATTAAATGAATAACATATATAAGCCCTTAGGTATGTGCCAGGTGTAGTATAAGCCGTATACATAGGAGCTCTTTTACCTGGACTTTAGGTACCAGTCTTTATTATTGAAAAAAATCTAAGTAGAGTTGAAGTTAGTGACCCAAGATCACCCAGATGGCAAGTGTTGAGACTGTGGCAGGATGTCAGGTGCCCTCAGCCTGTGGTTGCACTTAAGAGCACATGTTTGGGAATTAAACAGACTTGGGTCTGAAGCTCAACTTTGCCACTTATTAACTATGTCATCTTGGGCAAATTAGTTAACTTCACTGAACTTCAGGTTCCTCATCTGTAAGGTAGGAATAATCCTTGTAAGGATTAGATGTGAATGCATTTAAAGTGCCCAGCATAGGGTGAATGTTCACATGAAAATAAACTAAGAAATCACAGAGACACCCTGTTCAATTTCTCCACCAAGGCAGCTAGTCCAGGTGCCGGGCCCACTAGGCTCCTTCCACCAGCAGTCCAGACAGGTGGCAGAGCTAGAACCTGACCATAGCCCAGTGTCAGCTTATAGGAAATAGAGCTTCTGTGCAAGTCATTCAAATTGACTGGACTTCAGTGCAGTTCCCTTGGAAGATATGGTTTTGATTTAAGAAATTCATACTTGAAGAGGCATTGGGTACAGAAAAGGGAGCAGAAATACAACCTGCCTTTTGTCTGGGTGTTTCTGTTTATTAGCAATATCAGTGACTTTCAAAAATGTACAAAACCGCCTTGTATTGTATCATGGTTGCCACTGGGCCAAAATACATTTCCCCTAGAACCCGTTTGACAACATCATGTTGGGGTGATGAGGCAACCAGGGCTGGTAAGCAAAAAGCTAGAGATACCCCTGGCCCGGCCATTTGTCTTAGTGCTCCCTGTGGGTCCCTCTGAAAGTCCTGAGAACAGAGGACTCTCCTGCTGACTGTTCCTAGAGGCTTCTCTGTTCCCTGGTTATTGTGTAAATATCCCCAGATGCTGGCCGCTGTCACACTGCCTGCAAGGGAGGGCAGTCACCACTCACATGCTAGCTGCCCCAGGCAGACTTCACAGAACTGGGACAGAGCCAAATAGGAGAATTGCTACACCTATTTGGCTATCCCTAGCTTCACTGGACACTTTCTCTTATCAGTGCAGCCCTGCCCTCCAGGGCTCCATGGCCTGGGAAACTACCTGGATGCAGTAATAAATAATATAAAGCTCCTGTTTGTTTAGTGCCTTCTACGTGCCAGACTCTGTGCTGAGCATTTGGTATTCATTTTCTGATTTAATCATGAAAACAACCCTAGTCATAATTCTTATATGAGCTTATGAAGAAGCCCAGTTCAGTCAAATCATGGAGAGATTGCTGTATAGTAAGATCTTAATTCTCTAACTATGGAAACTGCTTTGTGTCACAATCTAGCTCCACCACTTACTAGCTTTGTTACCTCTTATAAATTGCTTAACTCCTCTATCTTTGTTTCTTCATCTGTAAATGGGCATGATAATAATAGAATTTACCTCTCAGGATTGTTGTGAAGATTAAACGAGAGAATCCATGGAAAGTGTTGGGATCAGCAACTAGTTCAGAGCACTTAAAGACTGTTAGCCATGGTTGTGTTGGATAGGCTGCAGTAAGTCAGGATGTTTTATGCTATGAAAATACTGGGTGAGTTTGTGTTTGTGAGTTTGTTCATTGCCAAAGGAAAGGAGCTATGGCCTGAGAGATGAAGTACTTCTGACTGAGAGGTCAAGTGTAGACATATGACTGAACCTGGAGACCTTTTGAGCTACTTTGCCTACCATAGTAGCTGAGTTACATAGGAAGACTTGTAAATAACGACCCCCCCCCATTTGTCCTGGGGCCATCTTGGTAAAACATAGCAATCTAACCAATTAGGGCTTGGTGGAATTTCATACAGTTCATGTACCACTGGAGCTGGAGGAAAACTCAGAGATTATCTGGTCTAAACTTACCACTTTATCAAAAAGGGTCCAACGCACCATCTGGTAGGTGTACAGCAAAGCAAATGGTTCTGTGCAAAAGGGCGTGGTGGCTTGGCAGGGAGCACTTGTTTAGTTCTCTTGGAAACATTTTCAGAGGTTGGCATGCGGGTTAATGACTGCAGTGGTGACCTTCATGGATCTAAGAGAGAAGCAGGCGTAGCTATTCAGAAAACAGGAAATGTCCCAAAGAATGCCTTGAGTTGTGGTACAGTGTGCATGCAGCATTTGTCAGCTGTATGTTCTGGGTTGAAAATATTTGATACTTTTCCATAGGAAGAACAGTCATCGCAATAAAATTAGGGTTTGGACCATGTGGGAAGTAGATGATATGAAGGGGAATTTCCAGTAATTAAATCTGATGTATAGTGTCTGCAACCTTTTTTTTTAAAGGAGATGGAATTGAATATATATGTATGACTCTGACTCAGGCTGCTGCTAAGGAAAGAATTTATTTACTTTGTTTATTTTGGCTGACATATTTATGTATGAGAATAGGCTTTGAATAAAATATAATGTGTACACATTTTGATAAAATCAGAACCACATTCTTGGAAAAGATTGAGCTGTGTTTCTTTAGAAGGGTAGGAGAAAATGCCAACTACTTAATCTTTCTTTATTAGCTAGGGAGATAGGAGGGTGCAGTCCATGGGCTCTAGAGTCAGACTAGACCTGGGTTAAAGGGCTGAGACATTGCCCGCTTGGGATCAAGCTGTGTGATCTTGGGCAAGTTATTTAACCATTCTGGGCTCATTTTGGTCATCTGCTAACTGGGGTAATAACTGCCTACCTCATAGCCTTGCTAGGAAGAATAAATGAAATAATGCATGTAAAGGGCTTAACACATGCTTGGCCCAGAATGAGTGCCCCCTAAAGGGTAGCACCATTAGCATCAACTTTGTGCTCTAAGTGCCAGAAGCTGCAGGAAGTTCCAGTTCAAAAACCCCACCCCCCACTCCCCAGTCTAAGATCAACCAGAATATGCTCAGAATCAGCTGATCTCTTTTGTTCTCAATGCACAAATGAATCTTGTGTTCAGAACATGTATTGGAAGAGTTGGGTAACTTGGTCTTTCTCATTGGATTATGTCCAATTCCTAATATCTTCCTCCCTTGAGTGGCTTGTATTAGCCAAATGAGTCTTAGTCTGACATTCAAGGCCCTCCACAGTGTGGCTACAACCTTTCCATGCAGGCTGTTTGCCTTCTACTCCTTTCTACATGCCTTGGTTCTAGCTAATTGGGTGGTACAGTATCCCCAGACACTACTTGTTCTTTGCTGATTCTACTTGTTGCCTCCATTTGGAATGACCTCTTCTTCCCAGCTCTTCATTTCCAAACCTTGTTTGTCTTCCAAGCTCCATCTCCATGTTTCCTCCATAAGTCCTTACCTGGTACCCACAGCTGGAAGTCACCTCCCCTTCCTCTGAATTTGCATCACCCTTCATCTATACCATACTGATGGCAACTTAGAGCCTTCTTTCTATATGAATTACCTATGGCTACATCCTACCTCACAGCTGGACCACTGAGTGTGGAAACTGTGTCTTGTGCATATTTTGCATCTCCCACTATGTCCAGCTTAGTGCCTGGCAAGTTGTATTGCAAAAATATTTGCTAGATGAAAGTATGAAATTGTTGGTTATCGCTTGTGGGAACTCACCTACTGGGTCATTTACATTGGCTGGGCTATGATGTCCTTGACCCACTCCTTATTCACATACTTCTCCTTTTGTAGGAGGGAAATTCAGGGTGAGGATGGAGCAGGAAAGAGCATGGTGGGACTTTTTGCTATTTGATGGAAACAGTCATAAAATCCTGCTTGGTTCTTCTATTCGATTACCTATAAACTACATTTTTTGTAGAGCCTTTTAAGATGAAAACCTATCATATGCTCTTCTGTTACCTCCATTACTGCATTTAGTCGGTGCTTAATAAATGCTTAACAATAAATGAATAAACAAGCGAATCTTTTCACATTGCCCAACCGCTGACTTTGGAACAACGTCCCTACAGGGAAAGAAAGGGTCAGTAGCACCAGGCTTGGCATCAAGATAGCCTTGCAGCAAGTCTTCTTTGTATTGTTTCCCAGGTCAGTAACTAAGCTTGGGACTCCTTTCAAATTAGCAAGTGCTGACTTTTTCTGCAGTCTCCCTAGAGTCCATGTCCCTGTTTTGGCTCCTTGCCTAGAGTCTTAGAGACTTGGAGATAGGAAGTTTTGCCTCAATACCATCTTTCAGTGACCCAAATCCTACCCCAACTTGTTTGCCCAGTTTCTGCAAATTATTTGCTGCCTTCTCCTTGCTCTACTAACTTACTGTGTCTTCTGGAAATTGCCCACCTTCTCTCCTTAGGATCTGTTGTGGTCTCAGAGGCCAGAATCACTCTTTCCTTGTTCAATTCTTTACCCACCAAGCCCTGATTATGACAGCAAAGATGGCAGTAAGGGATTAATGCTTGTCAAATGCAGGGAGTCCAAACTTTTTTTCAAGGACACTAACATTTGAGAATCTGATGAGAGCAGTAAACTTTTTCCCAGAAAAACTCACAGATGTAATATTTTGGGTGAGCAAATAGTATTAGGGAATTTCAGGATATCCTGAAACTTGCCTGTGCACTTCCCTATGGACATCACACAAGGTGTCAAGCCCATCATACTTATTATATTTATGTATCTTTCTTTACCCAACTTTTCTAATAGCTTCCAATAAGGTGGTGTGGTGTGGTGGCAATACACCCTACTAGATTTTAGAGCAAAGGAGATGGAGGTTCAAATTCTAGCTCTGTTTATTAGCTTTATGATATGAGACTTTCTTGTCTGCAAAATGGGGTTGAGAATCCTTACCTTGAGGGGTTGTTGTAAAGATAAGAGACACTGCAGTAAAATTCAAAGACTGATACCTATAGATGATTATTTAGAGGGAGTGGTCATGGTTGTGGAAAGAAGCCATTTTGTCCAACAAGTTAAATTCAAGTTAAAAAGTCCCTTTGCATGGCTTCTCTTGCTCTCAAGAGCACTTTCTCGTATTGTAAAACAGAGAAAGACTGAAAAGTTTATGTTGGGTGAGCAGATGGATGAGTGGGGTTATTATGGAAGTGTGGGAGGGAAATTTCAGGACAGCTTCTATGTAACATCAGAATCAGATCTAGTGAGGAACTCTGTAGATCGCATAGAAAGACCACAGTCAGAACTAACCAGTATAAGTTCGAGACATGAACTGATGAGTAGGGTTGGACTGAAGCTTAAAACAAAGCCAGACAGGGTATGAGAGACCCACTCAAGTAGAAAAGTTAATGCTTAGCAGAGTGAGGGTAATGATTCATGGCTTTGCTATGCTGAGGTCTTGGAAGAATGAGGTGGTCAGCCCCATGCCAGCTGTGTGCTAGGATCAGGCAATGTGACATTCAGCTGAATAAAACCCACTACCTCCTACATTTCACAACAGTAGAGGGGAAGCAATGCTTAAAAGTGGTTCAAAGTATGGCTGTGGATGTCAGACTGCATGAGGTCCAGAACTAGTCCTGCCACTTACTAACTGGGTGATCTGGAATAAGTTACCTAACTTCTCTGTTTCCTTAGCTGTGACAGGGGAAAGAAAATAATATATACCTCCTAGTGTTTTTAAGGAGCCTATGTTTGCAAAACATTTTGTACTCAAATATTGGCTTTTATTTTGGTAATTATTTGGGTATTTGGGGATCCAGGAGGAACTCCACTGCTCTTTGGGTCTTACTCCAAGGAAACTTTAAGGACCTGCTAGATCAATAATTAGTCATCTAGATAGAAGTACTGTTCATCTCTGTCACACAGAAAGAGCACCTTGAATCTTATGAAAAGGTGGATGAGGATTAAAGGAAATCCCAAATTCTTTGCACTGTGGCCTGTGGGAAGGTATCTAGCTTAATCTTTAAACTGCTCGGGATAAGGACTCTTTCCACACTCAGAGATAGCGTAAGCTTCAGAGCCACAATTGCGTGTTTAGATCAGGCACCACTACTATGTGTGAACTCAAAATACATTTCTTAAACTCCTTTGAGCCTCACTGTCCTCATCTATTAAATGGGAATACCTGTAACTCAAAGGTTAGCTTGTTTGACTTTTTTCTGCAGTAAACCAGAGATACAGAGACTAGAGTGTGCAGAAGTTGGGGATGATGAGGCCAAGATTCACACATTTCCATTACTTTAAATTCCATCTCCCTTAACTCCTTGAAGTACTGGGGATGGGAAAAGTGTTCTGGGCCAACAAAATGGTGTTCTGTTTGGAAACCTTTGTTCCCCATTCATAATGGGGAAATGTGAGCACATAATAGGCTTTCAGTAAATGTTTTTTGAATGTATAAATGCTCTCTAATGATTTCTAACTGATTGGTATTTCTTATTTTTTATTTGCAGATGAGAAAAAGAAAACTAAGAAAATTGATAATGAACTCAACCCTGTCTGGAATGAGGTGATCTTAACATTTTTTCAACTTTGTTTCAGTACATAAAGTATGATCTGATTGTTTTATCTTTGGGTCAGAGTTAACACTTGTCTTGGGAAATGGAATTTCTGAGTTTTGTCCCTATCCTCTCCATCTCTCCATTGATCATCTCCTTATAGTAGTGGTGTGGTGAGCAGAGCCTGGATTGGGAGTGGGGAGGGTTGAGCTCTCACCCTGATACAGCTATAAGCATGCTGTGCGAATTGGCCAGTTACAGTGCATCGATGGGGCACATCTGTAAAGTGAAGAGGTGGGACTAGACCATCTCCAGAGTCCCAGAAGGAAAGTTCCATCATTAAAAACGCTTTTGCATGTGATTAATCTAGAGCATGTTATGCAATACTTTGTATTTCTAGTAGAGTAGTGATATTTATTATTTTTTAGGTTGATAAAAATACTATATACTTAATATAAAAATTTTGAAAGCTTCAAATAAACATTTTAAAAAGTTACCTTTGTTATCACTCTCCAGAAGGAATTACTGTTAACATCTTGGATGTATAAATAAATGTTTATTGAATGAATATATTTAATAAAATATGATGTCAAATACAAACTAGCATCATATAGAAAATACAAGTTTCATATCCTATTATTTCTTCTTATTATATTCTGAGCATGTACCTTTGTCATTCAATTGAAAAATGTTTTTAGTGACTGTGTAATGTTCCACTGAAGAGACATAATTATTTTCCTCCTCTCACTAACTATTTTATAAGTGGTTCAGTGTTTAATATAGACATAGCTATGTGTAAAATGTAACTCTTTCCAATCAGTAGAACTACTCAGGCTAATTTTTAAAAAGTTGATGACTGGTCCCATTGTTTTTGTTTTTTGTTTTCTGCTTGAGCAGGCACTGGAAATCGAAAAGGCAAGAACTCTGCCACTGAGCCCCCATTGCCCGCCCCCATTATTTTTTTTAAAGCCAGGTCAAACCTTGCTAGATAAGAACAGTAATAAATGTCTTTGTTTTTTCATGAGTCACCAGTATGTGAAGAATTCCCCTTCACAGCCTGCAAATCCCTTCCTTTCTTAATTAATTTACTCTATCTTTATAAGTGTCTATTTATTCTTTATAAGTTAGAGTATCTACTTACTATATCTTTATGAGATAAAGACCATACTTTACATTTGAGGGGGGGTGGAATATGAAAAGTTTCTTAATGCCTTTCTGGAAAGCCCTGCTGGTCTCACATAGGTTGAAAGAGAATTCCACTTGACTGTAATTTCACTGGAAGCTGTAACACAGCCAGCTGGGTAATACATTCCAGGAGACCAAGAAGCCTGTCTGGTTGGTCACTTGGAGATCCCTAGTATCTCACACAGAACTCCAAGAGTAAAACAAAAAATAAAAGAAAATTAAAATGCATGTGATTGTGTTTATTCCTTTAGGTTTTGAGTAATCCCACGTATCTTTTTATGTTTGAGTTCAATCCATGTGACCACTTGCTGGTTTATAACTGAAATCAAACCTAAATGAAATGCCAGCCCCTGTACCAACTGGGATTGGTGGGTGTGTTCTAATATGAGCTACAAGATGCATTTTCCATCCATTTGAAAGCCATTACAAGGAGGTTCAAGTCATTATTACATACTGGTTTATTTAGTACATTAATTACATAATCAGTCAAAGGTATCAGTGGTGCTGAGTTAATCTTTTTACATTTTGTCATTAGAAAGCAATTTGTAATATTAAAATGGGAGATTCAGAAAGGTCTGCTGACCATAACATAGACCACAATGAGATTTAATCTAAAGGGGCTGATGCATTAGAAAATATTTCCTTGGGTTATTTATTCCTTTGTTTAATAATATAGTTAATGGGCAGGCCACGGTGGCTCAGCAGGCAAGAATGCTTGCCTGCCATGCTAGAGGACCAAGGTTCGATTCCTGGTGCCTGCCCATGTAAAAAAAAATAATAATAAAAAAGAATAATAATAATAATAATATAGTTAAGAACAACAAATAATTTTAAAATAACCGCTGTACAAAGCATGTTTATATGCTTAAAACAAAGCATGTTTTAATGCTTACAACTATTGTGGTAGGTATTAAGTCCAATTCTCTGACTATGAAGCAGGGGTTGGATGACTTGTCTAAAGCCACAGAGCCTAGGAAGTTATAAGCCAGGAGTTGACCACAGGTCCTTTGAGTCTACTTTGGTTGGTTTTCCTCATCGTATAGCTGCCACCAGCTTTAGAATTTAATCACTTCTGTTTAATTTTTTTATAATGTTAATGATAGAATTGAGTAATTCAAAAGGTTGTCATGGGTGAATATAGTGAACCCCGATATTGGCACTTCTTATTATATTCCTTGATCCTTTTAATAAGCTTTCTGTTTTCATAAACTTTCTATGAACAGATTTTGGAGTTTGACTTGAGGGGCATACCACTGGACATTTCATCTTCCCTTGGGATCACTGTGAAAGATTTTGAGACAATTGGACAAAATAAGTAAGTTGCTTTAAACTGTTTTTATCATTTTATATATTATCATTGATTTGTGGAAGAAACATGTTTTTAATAACATATGACAATGCTTCCAATATAAACATGCTATAATTCCATGCCTTCCAACTCCACCTTTTCTGAGCCAATATCAGACATGGCTAATCAATCACAGTGCTTTTTCCCAGTGGCTGCTGTATTCAACAGAGGTTTCAAACACCAAGCTACTATTAGTTTATCAATTTGGCGCTTATGGTGAAACCTATTTACACTGCCGCAATTTTTGCTTAACTTCACATAGTGCCATCCTACATCTGGTAGTTTACCTGAACTTTATAGCTGTGCTAGACACAACCCAAATAGTTTATTCTTCAGATTAGGTGTGGCCCATACATATTCTCTTCAGGTTCTACTTCCAGCCCTACTTCCATTTTAACGTCTCACTGGCCCTTCAAACATAACCAGACTCTACATCTTACTGTCTTTATGAGTTTCACATAGAGAAGAGTCTTGGTGGTGCCCAAGATGATACTGAGGGTCGTCCCCTAGAGAAAGCTAGGGGGATGCCTAAGCAAGTCTGCCAGAGCAGAATGACTTCAGTAAATTCATCCATACTTGGGTCTGGATCCAATCTTAGGATCCCAATTCAAGCTAACCAAGTTTACAAGGGACCAACGCTTAACATCAGAATACTTACTTGTTATTTTCCATTGGAAATTAATCACCTAGTGGGAAAGCATTCCCATCCTCTGATCAATAAGTCATACCTCAAAGAAACCCATTACTCTGTATCTTTGATTATAAAATGTCATTGATCATAAGATGCATAGTGTGGGGGAGAAGCATGATATTAAATGCCCACATCAACTATAAGAAGCACCCCTATTTTTAATAATGTTAATACATTTTAAAATGTGTTTCTTAGCCTCGGGCACATTTGGTATAATCAGAAGGCTCTCATTGAGAGCAATAAATTAGAATGAGTTAGTTGAGGTAAGGTGACCCATGTCCTGATTTGCCTGGGACAGTCCTAGGTTGTTGTACCAATACAGTTATTAATAATGCCTCTTTGACTGTCAGCAGTGTCTTGGTTCAGACAGTGAATTAGGTGATCTCCCTAGTCATTAATTGAATCTTCTGCTTAAGGTTGCCAGACTAAGAGCCTAGATAAATGTCTGCTGTCTGGACAGTCTTTAATAGGTGCTGCCTTTATTTGCCTCAGATGAGATCCTTTGTCCAAGCTTCTATTGCTGATCAATGTTCCTTGTGACTGATGTGCTTTTTTCTTAAGCTATATAAATACATTCTAGTGGGTGTTTTGGTCCCATTCTCTTGGACCAGAAGACATTATAACTTAGTGAGGTTACATTGCTTATCTCTGCTTTGAACCATTACATGATTCTCTACTCCCCACCCTAACTCCCATAACAGCCTTATTTCTCTTATCTCAAAGTGCTGGGAAAGGAAAGTTAGAGCTTTTTTGTCACCTCTTATATGGTACTAATAATAGTCCCTTCTTTTATTTGCTTTTCTCTTTCTGAAAATGGCATCATCATTTATATTCTAGACCAGTGCTCTCAAATAGAAATATAGTGCTACAAACGTAACTTAAAATTGTCTAGAAGCCACATTAAAAAAAAAAATAAAAAGAACCATGAAATGAATTCTAACATAATTTATTTTCTTTAACTGAGTATATCCAAAATGTTATCATTTTAAATTATAATCAATATTATTAAAATTATCAAGATATCTTACATTCTTTTTTTTCTTACCAAATCTTTGAAATTTGGTGTGTATTTTATACTTACAGCACATCTTAATTTAGGTTAGTCATATTTCAAGTGCTCCTTGGTCCCATGTGGCTTGTGGTTACCATACTGAACAGCACAGCCTCAAACCTCACTGAATCACCTCTCTCTCTTTTACCTTATCCAATCAGTTATCATATTTCACTTTTTCTTCCTTTCCATTCTCTGTGTTGATAGATTTCTTACCTAAAACCATTTGCCACTTTGAGCCTGATCTATTTTAACAAATTCTGAACTTGTCCCCCAAACATATAACTCTGGCTTTGGTCAAAATGTACTTTATACCCTGAAGCCACATCAACCTTCCTAATGTATCACTTGAATCATATAACAAAGGACTTCCACATCGAAAAAAGAAAAATATAAACCCCTCAATAGCTCACTGTTACCTACAGGATAATATTGAACCCCATAAGGCTAGAATCCCAGACTCTTCCAAAGTTGGCCCTGGCAGGTGAACTCACTGCCCTACCATATCCTATATGGGATATGACTCCCAGGGGTGTAGATCTCCCTGGCAATGTGGGGTAGGACTTCCAGGATGAGCCAGGACCTGGCATCATGGGATTGAGAAAACCTTCTTGACCAAAAGGGGGAAGAGAGAAATGAGACAAAATAAAGTTTCAGTGCTGAGATATTTCAAACAGACTCAAGAGATTATTCTGGAGGTTATTCTTATGCATTACATAAATATCCCTTTTTAGTTTATTGTGTATTAGAGTAGCTAGAGAGAAGTACCTACAACTGTTGAACTATAGTAACCTTGATTCTTAAATACAATTGTATAAAGATAGAGCAGTTACAGTGTGACTTTGTGATTGTGAAAACCTTGTGTCTGATGCTCCTTTTATCCAGGGTATGGACAGCTGAATAAAAAAATAAGGATAATAAATAAATAAATAATGGGGGTGTGAGGGATAAAAAAATTAGGTAGATTGAAATAGTGGTCAGTGAGAGAGAGGAGTAAGGGGTATGGGATGTATGAGTTTTTTCTATTTTCTTTGTGTTTTTTTTTTTCTGGATTGATGCACATGTTCTAAAAATGATCATGGCGATGAATACACAACTATGTGATGATATTGTGAACCACTGTATACTATGGATGGACTGTATGTGTGTGAAGATTTCTCTCTTAAAAAGAAAAATGCTGGTTTTGGGCTGCCTTTCTAAAGCTTTACTTGTTGTCTTCAGGAATCCAAGTTAGAATAGATTAAAAGCAAATTCCCCTCTTCATTCTCCACCTCCAGAGGTTCTGGTTCAATTAATCAGGGACAGAGCCAGACCTCAGAATTTTTTAAAGCTGCCTGGGTGATGGACTGTGCAACCAGGGTCTAGAACTATTGGTGATCCCTGTTCTCCCAGTTCTCCTTGTTATTCCCCACATCTGTGGTTTGGGTCTGGCTTTTGCCCTTACTGGATCCTTGTGCAAATCAGATGCCATTTTTGAAGCCTTCCCTTCTTCCCACTGAGCCTGAAACCTCCTCTGACTTTCTACCACAGTCGTTCCTCTCCTAGCCTTTTTAGCAAGGAATCTTGCAAAGCTTCATGACATCTCTTTCATTATTGTCTAAAGCTTAAGCCCCTCTCCCAGCCCTTAGTCATGTTGAAGTAGATTTTAGTACTACTTCATGTTGAAGTAGTAAGTCTTTGACTTGGATCCACTTACCTACATCTTGCAATTGTCACCCTTTAGCTTGGTCACTCAGGGAGAAACATGCAGGCCAGGGAAGGAATGTTTTGTCATTACTTGAGGTCTTGGCCCCAGCCCCCACTGTCAAATTTTGTCCCCGAATTGGGCTAAACTATGCAGATCTCTGAAGAATCCTTTTGCTTTAGAGCAGGCCGGACCACATCCCCACTGTCCCTAGCCCTCCCCTAGGTTAATTGTCCCATTGACTATTCTGCAATAGTATGCACAGAGGCAGCCCAGGAGGCCTGAACCTAGATTTGAGAAAATCCAACAAGACCATCAGACTGTTCCAGGGGGAAGATGTCATTCTGAAACAACCACCCACATCACTCTAAACCAAATATTGTCTCTGGCGTTGGCCTCTGTATGTTACAATTCCTAATGTGGAATGAGGTAGCTACTTTTTTAGATCTTGAGAGGTAAGGACGTATACTTACTGCTTTCCACAGTGTTGAGAAGTGTCTTGTGTATATATAATAAATCCTCAGAAATCCCGTTTGTAATCTCTTGATCTGAAGGCATATAGTGTGTATATATTAAAATGAAATATCCATATTTTAATTCTGAAATTAAGATTCGAATCCACATGTCCTGTTCATGTGTCATGTTTCTTTTTGTTTTCTCTGAAAAACTGCAGTTAGATTGTTTGTGCCTTTTAGAACAAAATAAATGCCCTCTTTGGCTTGTTTGGATTGGAGGGGAAGGGATCTGAAGGGCATGGGGCAGGAGGGTAATGAAATATGTCAGGAGAGAACTGAGGGTCTGATGAGGGTAGAGGTAGTTGGTGTGGAGGGGACACTGATGGTGGCAGTGGTAGGAAGATGGAGACAACAGGAGGCTGTGCTGGGAGAGGAGAAGCCTGGGCCACCTGACTGTTGCCCAACAGTGATTCTGTAAAGGAACTTCATAGGGCAAGTCTGTTCTCAAACTTGCTCGAATGGATAGGCTATCACAGGCCATGTCTACAGTGTTCAAATAACCAGCTAATTCACTGCAATGGCATTTAAACCAGTTTGTTGACTGATATGTTTGTACAATTTACATTTGATTGAGAACATCTTTCTTTATTCAGTGATACTGTTTTTGGTTTATATTAGGTGTCCACAAACGTTGAGTAATGCAAAGAGTTGTGCTGAGAGTTTGAAAATACACATTTTGTATATCTCTTATGAGGGACACAATTTTCTATAGTTTCTAATCAGGGTTTAGCAGAGAACCAGGTCTTTCAGAGGATTTCATTCTCAGTGGAATGGGAATCCATTCAAGGTTTTGAGTATGGTCTGACTTAACTTTAAAAGGGTCATACTGGATTTCTGTATGAAAACTGTAGAGAGGGGCCAGTTAGGAAGCAGGGAAAACAATATCAGAGACCACTGTATATTTATTTCACCCTACTGAAAACACAGCAGGATCTTTGGATAATGGTAGGGTTGGGGAGATGACAAATTCCCATCCTAAGGTGCACTCAGACATTAACCTGGAAATTTTTAAAGCAGTTTCACTGAAATATACTTACACACTACAATCCATCCGAAGTGTATAATCAGTGGCTTGCAGTATAATCACAGAGCTTGTGCATTCATCATCATAATCAATTTTAGGTTATTGTTACTCCAAGAAGAAAAAAACCATACCCCTTATACCACTGCTATCATTAACACTAAGCATTGGTGTGGTATCTTTGTTGCAACTTATGAAAGAATATTAAAATATTACTGTTAACTATAGCCCATAGTTTTCATTAGGTGTATTTTTTCCTTATACTATCCTGTTATTAGCACCTTGTAATAGTGATGTGCGTTTGTTTCAGTTCATGAAAGAACATTCTTATATTTGTACTGTTAACCATAGTCTTTGTTCACAATAGGGTTGTTTTAGTCTGCCAAAGCTGCCAGAAAGCAACACACCAGAGATGGATTGGCTTTTAGTAAAAGGGGATTTATTTAGTTAAAAACTTATAGTTCTTCAGAGGAAAGGCAGCAGACTTTCATCTGAGGTTCTCTTTTACACGGGCAGGCACAGGGTGATGTCTGCTGGCCTTCTCTCCCAGCTTCTCAGTTCCAACAGCTTTCCCCAGGCGATTCCTTTCTGCATCTCCAAACGTCTGGGATGAGCTGCAAGTGCTGAGATGAGGTATGCCAAGTTGCTTGGGTTGTGCTGTATTGAGCTCTGTTCTGACCTCTCTTTTTTAAGCTTCCGGCTAATTAAATTAAACATCACTCATTGCAGAAGGCACTCCCCTTAGCTGACTGCAGATGTTATCAGCCATAAATGAGTTTCACATGCTAATGATTCACGTCCATAGCGACAGAACTAGGCACCATCACCTGGCCAAGTGGACACATGAACCTAATACCACTGTGTTATACAGTACCATGTTTTATCCTCCAACTTTCCTTTTAGTGACATACATGACCCTAAACTTCCCCTTTTAACCACAATTACATGCATAATTCAGCACTGTTAATTATACTCATAATAATGTGCTACCATAAACTATCCATTTACAAATATTTATAATCAACCTAAATAAAATGTCTGAACAAATTAACCATCAGTTCTATATTTTCTATCTCCTGGTAACCTATATTTTAGATTTCAACTCTATGAGTTTGCATATTATAATTTGTTCATATTAGTGAGCTCATACAGTATTTGTCCTTTTGTGTCTGGCTTATTTGACTCAACATAATGTCCTCAAGGTTCATTCATGTTGTTGTGTACATCAGGACTCATTTCTTCTTATAGCTGAATAATATTCCATCATATGTATATAGCACATTTTGTTTATCCAGTCATTGGATGATGGAATAATCCTGCTATAAATATCAGTGTGAAGATGTCTGTTCATGTCCTTGCCTTCAGTTCTTCTGGGTATATACCTAGTAGAAAGATTGCTAGATCATATGGGAAATTCTATGCTTAGTTTCCTGAGGAACTCCAAAATGTCTTTCACAGTAGCTGAACCATTTTACATTCCCACCAGCAGTGAGTAAGTGTTCCTATTTCTCCACATCCTCTCCAACACTTGTGATTTCCTGTTTTTGATTGGTAGTGGCCGTTCTAGTAGGTGTTTAATGATAGCTCATTGTGGCTTTGATTTGTATTTCCCTAGTAGCTGGTTATGTTGAATGCCTTTCATTGTGGTTTTTAGGCATTCGTATTTCCTCTTTGGAAAAGTGTCTATTCAAGTCTTTTGCATATTTTTTATTGAGTTGTATGTCTTTTTATTGTTAAGTTGCAGGATTTCTTTATATATTCTGGGTAGTAAACTTTTATCAGATATGTGGTTTCCAAATATGTTCTCCCATTGAATAGGTTGTCTTCTCACTTCCATGACAAAGTCTATTGATGCACAAAAGTTTTTAATTTTGAGGAGATCCCATTTACTTATTTTTTTCTTTAATTACTTGTACTGTGGTTGTGAAGTCTAAGAAATGATCGCCTAACACAAGATCTTGAAGATACTTTCCTACATTTCTCCTAGGAGTTTTATAGTTTTGGCTCTTATATTTAGGTCTTTGAGCCACTTTGAGTTAATTTTTATACATAGTATGAGATAGGGTTCCTCTTTCATTCTTTTGGATAAGGATATCCAGTCCTCCCAGCACCTTTGTTGATAAGACTTTTCTGCCCCTGTCAAGTTGTATCTGAACATTTTTCTTTCTCTCTCTTTTTTTTTTTTTTTGCATGGGCAGACACCAGTAATCGAACCCAGGTCTCTGGCATGGCAGGCAAGAACTCTGCCTGCTGAGCCACCGTGGCCTGCCCTCTTTCAAATTTTGAATATAGAAAATATGGGGGTCTTGTTATAAAAGTTTCCTTCTAATGTTTGGAACTCCATGCATCTCACTGAGCTATGTTGTGCTTGGTATTATGGCATCTGCTGAGTGTAAAGACCAAGTAAACTCAGTTACTGTGACATTATTATTTTTTTTAAATTTATTTATTAATTAAAAAAATTAACAAATGAAATAAAAATTAACATAATCAGTAATTCACAATATCATCACTTAGTTGCATATTCATCATTTCTTAGAACATTTGCATGAATTCAGAAAAAGAAATAAAAAGACAATAGAAAAAGAAATAAAATGAAAACAGAAAAAAAAAAGATTATACCTACCATACCCCTTACCCCTCACTTTCACTGATCACTAGCATTTCAAACTAAATTTATTTTAACATTTGTTCCCCCTATTATTTATTTATTTTTTTTAATTTTTATTTATTTATTTATTTATTTATTTATTTTATATTTTTCTCTTTATTTAAAAAAAATGGCATTAAGGTTTAAGAGGTTTTGGTTTGGTCCTTGTGTGGTCACCAGTGCTAAGAGGATGGCAGAACTGAGTCCCCAGGAATGTAAAAGTGCTGCTTTAAAGTTAGTAGCAATCACAGTGGCAAGTTTGAAGGCCCAGGTCAAATTATGGACAATATCCACCAATATGCAGTAGGTCATAGGCTCCAGCTCTAGGGGATCAACCAGAATGGAAACTCCTTTGAGAAGATAACTGAACAAAACAGGATCTGGCACCAAAAGGGTCCGGTGAGAAGTGGGGGAACGTGGAAGATAGGGATTTTCCTCTTTTTTCTGCTACTACTTAAAGATAGAGGCAGGGGACCCCAATGAGGTAGCAGCTACTTAGATCCCTTAGTGGAGGGGCTGGCCAGATGGCTCCAAGGCCAGTCAAATGGCGTTGCCAGAGGGTGGAATGCTAGCCAAAAGAATGGAGACAAACTGTTCCAACTTCCGCACAGCTTGTTTCCCAGATTCCAGTACTTCCTCATGATTTGCCTTCTCTAAACTTTCATAATTCATAATAACCTTGTTAGTGATAAGAGAGAAGCCAAAAACTCGAAGTCCACAGTGCCGTGCAACTATAACTTCTGGTACTATGCTCATGCCAACAGCATCAGCCCCAAGCTTCCGCAGCAGACGAGACTCTGCAATGGTCTCAAAGTTGGGGCCTCCCAACATCACATAGGTGCCTTCCTGTAACTCTCGCTGCTCCCCCATTTGTTTCCAGGCAGAGTGAGCCTTCTGCATCAGATTGCGATCATAAGCATCAGACATGGCAGGAAAACGATGGCCAAACCTTTCATCATTGGGGCCTCTGAGAGGGTTCTGACCACAGAAACCAGGCATGTTAATATGATCACGGATCAACATGATATCTCCAACCTCAAAGTTGGGGTTGAGCCCTCCAGCTGCGTTGGTGACCAGTAGGGTGTCCACACCCATAAGCCGGAAAACCCTCACTGGGAATGTTACCTTCCAGAGTGGGTAGCCTTCATAATAATGGAATCTGCCCTGCATCGCCACACAGGGGCAGTCTTTCAGGTACCCAAACACCAATCGTCCAACATGTCCTGGTACTGTACTTTGAGGAAAGTTGGGTATCTCACTGTAGTTAAAGCTCTGGGCCTGAGTTACTGTATCAGCCAGACCTCCTAACCCAGAACCACAGATCACTGCCACTTGAGGTCGGTGCTTGGTGTGGGGTAGAAGCCATTCTGCAGTATGCTGGTAATCTTCATATGTGAATCTGTCCCCTTCTCGCTCCAGTGGCGCCACCTATTATTTATTTTTATTCCATATATTCTACTTGTCTGTTGACAAGGTAGATAAAAGGAGCATCAGACACCAGGTTTTCACAATCACACAGTCACATTGTGAAAGCTATATCATTATTCAATCATCTTCAGGAAACATGGCTACTGGAACACAGCTCTACATTTTCAGGCAGTTCCCTCCAACCTCTCCCTTACATGTTGGATAACAAGGTGATATCTACTCAATGTGTAAGAATAACCTCCAGGATAACCTCTCGACTCTGTTTGAAATCTCTCAGCCATTGATGCTTTGTCTCATTTCACTCTTCCCCCTTTTTGTCGAGAAGGTTTTCTCAATCCCTTGATGATCAGTTTCAGCTCATTCTAGGGTTTTTCTCAATACCTTGATGCTGAGTCTCAGGTCATTCTAGGATTTCTGTCCTACGGTGCCAGGAATGTCCACACCCCTGGGAGTCATGTCCCACGTAGACAGGGGGAGGGTGGTGAGATTGCTGTTGTGTTGGCTGTAGAGAGAGGTCACATCTGAGCAACAAAAGAGGCTCTCTTGGGGGTGACTCTTAGGCCTAAATTTTAAGTAGACTTGACCTATCCTTTGTGGGGTTAATTTTCATATGAACAACCCCCAAGACTGGGGGCTCAGCCTATAGCTTTGGTTGTCCACACTGCTTGTGAGAATATCAAGAATTCAACTTGGGGAAGTTGAATTTCTCCCTGTTCTCACCATTCCCCGAAGGGGGCTTTGCAAATACTTTTCCACGCACTGATCGAATCACTCTGGGATTCATCGGAGCATCACTCTGGGCAAACCAACAAAATCTCATGTCCTACCTGAGATTCCAAGTACTTATGGTGTTCAATCAAAGTATCTACATAAGTTATATTAGGAAATGCACTAGTCAAAATATAAATTTTGTACCAAATAAACATTTTTTGCTTTAGTTTCACACATAAGGTGACATTTTAAAATATTAATTACCATCTATTTTCAGCACCCTGCAGTAATGACATTCCTTTGTTCTTCCTCATGCAAAAACATTTTTAAAATTTGTACATTTAGTCTCTATTATTATACACTCTACGCATTCCTAGATTATACCATCTCAATCTTTAACATCTGTCTTTCTTTCTGATTTCATTTATGCTCCCAGTCCTCCTCCCTCTATCATTCTCACATTCAGCTTCATTCAGTGTTTTAACATAATTGTATTACAGTTAGGTAGTATTGTGCTGTCCATTTCTGAGTTTTCACGCTCAGTCCTGTTGCACAGTCTGTATTCCCTCAGTTCCAATTACCCAATATCTTACCCTATTTCTGTCTCCTGATGGTCTCTGTTACCAACAAAATATTCCAAGTTTATTCACTAATGTCAGTTCATATAAGTGAGACCCTGTGACATTATTTTGATGGGAATTTTTAGGCACAACAGAATAGGTAAATTCTAAGCAAAACATGAAGTTAGTCTTCATTACACTTTCAATCTTTCCCTTCCCTCTCTGGTCTTCCTTCCCCTGACTTCCCCTAACTACCCACTATCCTTGTGTTCCAGGGCTCCCACAGGGAAACAGTGTCAGACCTCCCCTGTGAGCCATACCGAACACCCTCTGCCATTTCTTTCCCCAACAAATCTTGTCTTCCCCGTGACCCAGCTTCTCAAGGTCATGCTGATTGCAAGACACTTTCTGAGAAATGAAAGTATAATGGATGTGGATAGTTTACTCTGTCAACTTCCTAGAAATATTTACTTTTGGACTGCGGCCAGCAGTGACTTCCTTAATGGGAATTTGGCATGGGAATCTTAGGCCCTATGGCCAGGTCATTGGGGGAGATATATTTTAATTGAGAGATTAGTTCTCTGTCCCACACATTTCACTGCAAGGTTGTTTGCTTTCTCTCAGTGAGTCTGCTCCATGATGATGTACATGATTATAATGCCCATCACAACCTTTGTTCTAATTTTCACCTCAACAATACATAGACCTTGGTTGAATCATCTGGACATCTCAGAAAAAAATTCTTTTAAAAATATTTTTCTTGTAAACAACAACAGAAAAAAATTTTTAAACCCATCATGGAAAAAGCTGTGTTTATCTGAAATATGTGTGCATTTGGCCCCAATTTACTTCTCATTATTTTCTACTAAAGATTTGGCCTTTGAGGATCTGCTTACTGCTCATTGTGAGAAGGTTTCCCTCAACTAGAAGCACAGGGTGGGGGCAGAGGATTTTTCTACCAGTTTAAGGAATGTCTTGCCTGTTGGCTTTCTTCTTGCTGTGGAGACCAGCTGTGCAAATAGGTGTTCTCGCTCAACATCTGCTGCTCCAGGACTATACTCAGTCCATGTAAGCCTGTCCCGGTTTCCTGTGCACTCATGCCCGCACCCCCAGCACACTGGATAAGGACAGTCTGAGCCCACACTGAGCTGGCATACTAGCAGCATTCTTCCTCTGATGCCAGAAGTGGTTTGAATTGTACAGTGCAAATTCTTTTTCCTCATTTTATAGTCATGCAACTAGTCATCTAGACTAAATGAAGGTGAGATAGAAGCAGAAGAGCCTTTTAATCATGTAATGAACATAAAATGATTTTTGTAGCTTAAATGTCAGAGGGAAGGATTTTTCTATGGGCTGAAGAATGAAGGTTCCCTTTGAGGACAGGCATCCACTTGCAGGATGCCCAGTGCTATGCTGAGCTCTTGCACTTAATGATCTCACTTTTTCCTCCCAGCAGCTCGATAAAGTAGGGCATGTTTTCCCTCAGAGGTTTGGCAACTTGTTCAAAGTCACATAGGTGGTATGTGTCAGAGTCAGCACTTATATCCAGACCCGTGCCCTTCTGCATTACACTGAAAGCCATTGACCATTTATAAAATGTAGGTGGGATTGCCATTGATCTTTTGGCTAAAACGGAAGTAATTTTTCTTTCTAATTTCTAAAAAGAAAATAAGAATACTCCTTATTAGAGTATTAGTGCCTCATATGAGCACTGCCCTAGGTAAATTTTTTAAGCAGGCATTTTGATACTTTAGAAGAGTAAATCACTTACGTTCCTGCTTTACAACAGACTAGATATGTTCATAGATTATATCTCATCCCATTAGATCTTCACAATGATCTTGAGAAGTGGAGATGAGGCTTAAGGTTCAGAGTGATTGAGGCTGGAACCTTGATCCTTTGGCATCCTGGCCCTACTGTCACTCCACTTGAATTCCTAAAGAAGAACCATCTTCAGAAACTAAATATCAAGGAATAAAAGATCATTACAAGTTTTAAGGTTATTGTGCTTGTGCCAGGGAGAAAAAAGAGGTACTAAGTAGAGCTTTCACATTCTTGTTCCTTCTCCATAGAAGATTCTTTTCCTCAAACTGTAAGGCTGTAAACTATTGTTACTTGACTTCAGCATCTCTGACCTCCAAACCTGGACTAACCCCTCCCAGTCACTCTCCATCTTGTTACCTTGTTTGATTTCTTCGTAGCCTTCTCATTAGGGCACTCTTATGGGTGTGGGAATGGTAGAGTGAGTCCACCTGGGCATGTAGACAGTTAGATTGGGCTTTAGACAAACACTTGAGGGTAAGTGTTGGTCCACACATCTGGTTTAGCTAGCCCAACATCACCATCATCTGAAACATTCTTACCTATTTATCTACTTGGCCTCCCCCTAGTAGATAGTAAGCCCCATGTCTATTTTCTTCAGCATTGCAGTGCTAGCACTTATCACAGAGCATATAGTATGCTGTTGATAAATGTATGTTGAATGAATGAATGAACAAGTGAATTATGATACTACTACATGAATAACATTCAGCATGTTCAAAGCACCTTGCAGGTGTCACATTGGCTACTGGCAATGGCCTATTTGTATGTAATCTGTCTGCTTCAGCTCTCTTAACCTGGAATTAAATTGCAAAGAATCAAAACACAAAGGAAAACCTCATGACAGTTTGCGGAGACATGTGGAACTTAAGACTGAGCTCCTAGAGAAGCAGCAGATGGTAGATGTTCTGGAATCAGCTCTACTGATTACTAGTGGGTGACCTTGGTCAAGTTACTTAACCACTCCAGTCCTCAGAATTCTCATCCTTAAAATGTCTATAATTTGGGAGGTATGCTTATGACTAAGATGAAGTAAATCAGGGACCAGATTTACCTCCCACCTGACACAATTAAAAATTAAATAAAACATACATAACAATGGCTTTGAGATATTGGACATCAGCATTACAAGACAGTGGTTCCTGAAAGAGGGGAAACAAATGGGCTGAATTCTTCAAATGCCCAGCTTACTGCCTTAGAGCATTTCCAGCTGTTGTGTAAGGAGGGGGACCTGGGCAGATCCCAGTTGTCTTCCAGAGTTAAGGAAGTACAGATGTGAGTCTAGAGAAGCCAACGTGGCTAGAGAACTGGAAAGGAGTTACCCAGAGAGAGCTTCAGAGATGTGTAGGGTTTTCCTTGAATCTTCAGCTGAGTACTAATTAGTACCAGAGGCAGGGGAAAGAGTCACTGAAAGGAGCAGACTGAACAATTCCTGGACCTTACACAGGGCTGAGAATAGTTCATGTTCCCACTAGCCAAAGTGGAAAAACCTTGTAATCCATGGAGCATTGAGTAGAGTACTTAGAAGAATTTTACCTCATTCATGTGGAGCAAAAAAAAAAAAAAAAAAAAAAACCCAATAGAAACTGACCTGGAAATAACACAGAAAATATTATTGGTAGATATGGACAATAAAACAATTATTATAACTATATTCTATAGGTTCAGGAAGGTAGAGGAACACATGTTAGGTAGAGACACCGAAGATACAAAAAAGATCCAAATTAAACTTCTAGAGGTGAAAATAAAAATTTCTGAAATAAAATGGCCATAATTATCTTTCAAAGAGTTTGCATTTCTAGTATTCTTTTTCCCCTCCATATGTGTGTACTTGTACATACAAGACCACCATCACATACACCCACACACTTACACAGTAAAGGTAGAAACATCATGTGAATATAAATCACTGTGCGAGGCATCTGTTTTGCTAAATTATGAGTAAGAAATAGATAACCAAATGACCTAACTATATACTTAAAAGGAAACTTTCACAAGTTCTTACATAAGAGGAAGTGTGAACCAGTGGTCAGCTGTGCTTATGAGCATGAGATTAGTCTGGATTTTGGCTTTGCTTTGTTGGGTGACTCTTGGCAAGTTTCCTAGTTTTTGTAATAGGGACTGCAATATTTCCTCAATCAATGGTAGACATGGGACACATTTTATATAATTAAGAAAAAAAGTACTTCCATTTCCCCATGAGCAGTATGACAGCTAGTGTTTATGGTGGGCTTACCTGTGCCAGGCATCATGCTACAAATATTCCATAATCATTTCATCTTTATAACAAATCAATGAGACAGATAATCTTTTCTCCAATTTACAGATGAAGAGAATGAGGCTCAGAGAGGTTAACCGAATTGCTTAAGGTTACCCAGATACTTATGTGGAAGCACATCGATTTAACCTAGATATGTTAAAATTCCTTTATACAGAGTCCAGATCCTCCATCCTTCAAATTTTATTCTGTATATGTGTGTGTGTGTGTGTGTGTGTGTGTGTGTTGGGGGCTAGGGTATGAAAGTAAGAAGTCAAGATAAGAAATTTATATACACTTTTGGAGGACAGTAGAATTAGAAAAAGGACTAGCTTAGATTGTGAAATATACTAACTCCTTGCACAAGTGTTCTTTTATTTACTTGTTTTGATTTAGAGAAAATAGAGTATTAATTTGATGGTGCAAATTGTGATATCGCTTATAGGAAGTTTTCATTTCCTGGTATACAAAAGACCTTATCTTCAAGGTTCTAATGTCTTTATTTCTCTTAACTAGGAAACTCATATTTTGATATTGCCATGTATAAATATGACAGTGGGATTTGTGTCATGGTCCCCAGGACCTTTCCTTCTTCTCCCGGATATGATTGGTGAGGGGGGATACGCAGCCCCCACATTCTAACTGGAGAAGCATCTTAGACTGGGTGACAAAGAAGGAAATTCTTGTTGTGGAGCAGAATTCTCAATTCTGATGTATATTAGTTCCATATTTTCAGTGGAGTAGCAAAACTGTGGAAAGATCAAAGCTGGCTTGGGCTGGCTGCCCCCTAGTTGCTGAGTGGAGAGGCTGAACCCCGCTGTTTGGGAAGGCCAGTTAAGTGGCTGATGTGGTCCTGCTGGCAACCATTAAGATCTTGTGAGTAAGGGTGGGCCACGACTCTGGAGAAAGACTCCCAGAGAGAAGGAAAGAGAAAGGCATTTCATAATGATAAAAGCAAATTATCTTCTAATAGCTTTTAGAAGGACAGCCTCTTAGGAGAGGAAGCTTATAACCTGTAAATCATTTGCAAGGTCATTGGACTATCTTCAGAGATATATCAATTAATTTATTCAATAAGTTATGAATGCCTACTATGGGCAAGGACGGCTTTAAGTGCTTGAAGTTGCTATGCCTTTCATGGCATTTATTACACCTGAGTGGAGGGAACCACATAATAAATACATATATAGTATGTCACAAGCAGGATAAAAGGAGAGAAAATGTCAGGATGTAGGGTAGGGGTGTGTATTTGTTTAGATAGGGATTTTGTATAAGAATTTATTAGGGAGTATGTTTTATAATGAAGCATCTTATAAGAACTATAACTTTAAAAACCTCATTCTTATTTCACTAAATTGGGTTTATATGAATTCAGCTAGAGCTGAAGTATACCTTGGATCTAACTCTGAAAAAACATTGTTTCCCAAACAAATTGGTGGTTTATGTAGCAACTGAAGATAGGGAGGGAGCTAATGTATTTAAGAGAAAGGACTGTTTTTAAGAACTTTGCACAGTAATTGTATTAAAATGGGTGTGAGTAGTTACAAAACGTTCTTATCTGTTCATTCATGCCTGCCTGCCGGACCCCAGTGTAGATAAACCCACTTTCCTGTGATTCAGGCTGTGCATGGGTTCAGATCAACCTTCTCCGCAAGTACCGGCTGGAGTCACATCCTTGTATGCTTGTTTCTTAAGATACCTTTTTCTAGAGTAGTGAATTAGTTCCCGAGGCTGCCATAACAAATTAACCAAAACTGGGTGTTTTAAAACAACAAAGGTGTATTCTCTCACAGTTCTGGAGGCCAGAAGTTCAAAATCAAGTTGCCAGCAGGGCCATACTCTCTCCAGTGGCTCTAGGGGAAAATCCTTCCTTGCCTTTTCCAGTTTGTGGTGGTTGACAATCTTTGGTGTTCTTTAGATTTTAGCAGCAGAATGCTAGTCTCTACCTCCATCTTCATGTGACCTCTTTCCCTGTGTCTCCTCTGCGTCTCTGTGTCCAAATCTTCCTCTTTTTTCTCTTATAAAGACCCTAGTCATTGGGTTTAGGGCCTACTCCAGTATGAACTCATCTTCACTTGATTATATATGTAAAAACCCTCTTTCTAAACAAGATCACATTCACAGATCCTGGAGGTTAGGACTTGAACATATCTTTTGGAGGGACACAATTTAACCCACTGAAAGTAGTGTCTATATTAATAAAAGATAACTAGTCACCCACACCACATCATCTCTTTTAACCCCTATAGCAATATTAGGTAGGAACTATCATTATCCCCATTTTACAGATGAGGAACCTGAGGCTCAGGGAAGTTAACCTGTAAATGACCTTCAGTCCAAATTGGTCAGATATGCCTAACTCCGAAGCCTATGATTGCTATGCTGCCCTTCTTGCAACCTCAAGTGCTTGATGAATGAATGAATGGAAACGACTACCTTGATCCTAGAGTACTAGGTAATAGACAAATACAGAGCCTGGGAACTCCCATTGAACCATCAAAGCAGCAAGCACAGATTCCTTGAAGACTGAGTGAATAGGAGAATTGGTTAGGTGAAATAGCAAAATTAAAGGTCACAGTAATTTATTCAAGAAACAAGTATTGAGCATCTTAAGACATGCCAAGCATGAAGCTAGGTAACCTGCTCCTTGAAGCCACAGAGTAGCCCTCTAGCCTCACCTCACTGAGGAGAGCTTTAATTCAGAAGCTTGGGCTTCCACTCAGCTCTTCCCCTTCTTAAAGTGATGCCATTTGTGGTTGGGGGCTGAGGCATCAGGGGTGAAGGGTAGGAGTGAAGAGTTGGGAGGGAAGGGGGTCGTTACTGGCTGTGAATTTTCCAAATCCTACCACAAACTCCTCTAGGTTAGCGATTCTAAAAACAGAAGTATGGGGCTCAGAGCCCATCCCAGGGATGGCTCATACACAGTTAGGTTTGGGAACCACGGGTGTGAGCCAGTGTTTCTTGGTTTTGTAAATCTCATGTCTTTTTTTGATGAACAGGAAAAAACTTCCAGGTTCACTGACAATCCTGGATGGAGTAAAGAGAGAGAGCCATGAGAAGGGTGTAGGTGACCAGGCCTGCCAAATAGAGTTTAATGGAGTTTTGCTTATTACAGTTCATTCTGTTGATAAATGGGTTTCTATACCTATTTGAATCTGAATTATCATATGAATCTGTATTGTCATATTGAATGTGCTTTTTAAAAAACTGTACCTGTCTGATTTCCCAAATTCTGCTATGCCAGCTACTACCTCCCCAGCCTCCCTCAACCCCTCCTATACCACCTATTCAGCACTCCCATCCTCCATTGGGAATCACTATTCTAGACTATTGCTCCTCAAATTTCCATGGGCATAGGAATTACCTAAGAAGGAAGTCTGACCTCGGGCTCTAGGAATCTGTTTTTTAACAAATGCTCTGGTGATTCTGAAATAGGGAGGTCTGGGGAACCACAATCTGAAAAACAGTTGTGAGCTAATCCAAAGGGCAAGGATGGGAGAGTGGGAGATTCAGTAGTGTTCTAGTTTGCTAGCTGCTGGAATGCAACACACCAGAGATGGATTGGCTTTTAATAAAAGGGGATTTATTTCATTAGTTCTTCAGAGGAAAGGCAGCTAACTTTCATCTGAGGTTCTTTCTTACATGGGAAGGCCCAGGGTGATCTCTGCTGGCCTTCTCTCCAGGTCTCTGGGTTCCAACAACTTTCCCTGGGATGATTTCTTTCTGGATTTCCAAAGCCCTGGGCTGATCTGCAAGTGCTGAGATGAGGTATGCTGAGCTGCTTGGACTGCGCTAGGTTGAGCTCTCTCATTTAAACACCAGCCAATTAAATCAAACATCATTCATCGCAGCAGACATGCCTCCTAACCGACTGCAAATGTAATGAGCAACAGATGAGGTCCACATGCCATTAATTCATGTCCATAGCAATAGAAATAAGTAAGCACCTTCACCTAGCCAAGTTGGCACCTGAATCGAACTACCACAAGGAGAGTTCCCTACCAGCACATGTCAATGACAGAACCAAGGAGGTGCCCTTGGAGGGGACTTTTGCTTACCAAAGGCTCCCCAGGATAAGATCTGCTGCCATGGCTGCCTCTCCTACCAATGTGATTGAAGACAAGTTGTGTGTTAGGCTCAGCCACCTTTTGGGACAGGATTGGGGAAAAGGCTGATGGAATACTGTCCCAGATCAACAAGAAGCAGTGAGTAGGGAGGGAGTCAGGGCCCAGCCATGGAATCCCACAGGCCCGCCTGGCCTGGCCGAAATGATGAGGCTCGGCTAGCTGAGAGGTGAGTGCTTCAGAGGCTTGGCAAGTCGTGGTCCTTTGAGGTTTTCCACAGAAAATTGGGGAGCTTGGAAAGTGTTTGTCCCTAGGTCAGGTGGGGATTGTTATTGGAAGTTGATACTGTGCCTTAGACCCTAGAGGCAAAAACAATGCAACATGTAATTTATTTTCCAGCCTCCAATGTGTTTTTCTTTTCCTTTATGAAGGGACTTCCAGTAAATCCTCCTTCAGTAATTCATGTGGGCTGTGCTCCTGCTGCACAGAAGAAAAACTTGATATTTGTGCCCTCCCCTGATGAAGAACTCAGTCAGCAAAGCCCTTACTCACTGCAGATGCACACTGCTATTAACATTTGGGCCTATGCTGCTGGGGAGAACATTTTCCATTTCTCTTTTTAACCATACTTTACTCTATTTTAAGAAGAAGAAAAAACCAGCTGAACAAGTTCTTACCCAACACTCACATGACCAAGTGGACTAGTTTACAATTAAACTCATTTTTGTTCCCCAATCATAACATCTAATTTTCAAGTAGTTGCTCCAGTCCGTGGCTTAGAATTAATTCCATTTTCCACAGACACTCAGTTTGAAACTATATGAACATTCGTGGAGTGAAAGAAATGGGAGCATTTAAAAATACATCAGCAAATTATTAGTTCCACAAGTAAAGTGTAAGAGCCAACAGATCTTGAAATTCTTTCATGTATAGAGTTTCCTTTTGAGACCATGAGCCATCTATTTTAGTATTGGGTGGAGTCCATGAGGAGACTTATTTTCCATAAAAATACAAGGCAAAGCTTCCCCATTACTGTCACACTGTAACATTTAGCATGTTTGTAGCATTAGTAATGTGAAAGAAAAAAGATTCTTGGTTCAGTGTCACCTCCTTGAAAGGACATTGGTTTGCTGTCCGAATGAACTCCTCTTACCCCCGTGTAGGAGGACCCATCGTCATTCCCCAGTCTGTCACAGTGTTTTGTATCTAGGTAACGCCAAAGAAAATAGCCCAGCTGGGAGGGTGCATGAGTCACTGCAGAGCCCAGACTTACCCATAGGGGATGTTTTCTTCAACTCACAGTTAAAGCTTTTAGAAGTTATTTAACTATTTGCATTTTTTCCTCAACTCGGCCTAGCTATAAAAATATCTTTGGGATTAGGTTTTACCAGGCTTTAATCTAAACACACTAGCTTTTCTTCAGAGGAAAAAAAACACGTTTTCTTTTATATTTCATCCCCCACAATAGCAGCAGAAATATATAATGGAAAGTGAATGTTAAGAAACGAGACTAAAGAATTCTAAAAGAAGAAATTGAGATGACTCCTTTACTGGAGTAATCTGTTCCTACCCTATCATGGGGAATGGAAATTAGCAGATACTGGTTGAGTCAGACTTAAATGTAAAACCATTAGGACCATAAAGGGACAGCAGATGGGCTTTGTGTTTTAGAAAAACCTGTTCTATCTAGTTAGCCACAAGTCCTACCACTCCCTATTGTTTACATTTCACTCACTAGATTCTACAGTCCCTTATTGTCCTAACCTTTCCTCCTGACACCTTATATGAATTTAAATTTGACCCACCGCATTATTGATCATTACCCTTGAAGACAAAAACATTCTAGGATATGTTTTCCCTAAATTAAACAGAAAGTGTAACTAAGAAGTTAGGATTTAAGTGATGATTGTAGTTGCTGAATCGTTATATAGATATTCCTTTTTTGCTTTTTGGTATATTGAAGTAGGCAGAAGGAAATACCAGAAATCTTTGAACTGTAATCCAGCTGCCTTGATCTCTGATAATGATTATATGGCCTTTATTTTGGCCCCTTGTGATTGTAAAAACCTTGTGACTGACCCTCACTTGTACCCGTTTTATCCAGTTTTTCAACTCTGGAATCTTGTGATCACTAAAGACAGCCCCTAATTTTTATTAATGAAAGGCCTTGGGTCAGCCCAGAACTAACCCACCCCAATTCAAAATTTATCTTGATAACCAAAACTGGATCTAACCAAAATGGGCCCACCTGTCATGCAGAGTAGCTTAGACTATAACTTATAAGTAGTCTGTCCCTTATTGTAATAACAAAAATCATGCCCATCATCATATTAAGTCCGCCATTTTCTTACATATGTTCTGTGAATAAGCATGTACTCATCCTGCAAATGCTCAGTAATTAGTTACCTCTAATGCCATTGTGCTCATTATCCTAAAATCCACCCATCTTTTGATATTACTGCAGAATTACTGCAGTTCGAGGAGACATATTTTTGGGTCGATAGGCCATCTGCTCTCTTGCTTCATGCCTAGCAATAAACTTTTTCTCTTTGAAATACCGGTGTTTCAGGAGTTGGTCATTGAGTGCATCAGGTAGAAAATCAACTGCTTTTGTCCAGTAACACAAAGACTTCAATAGAAGGGATAAGAAATATTTAACATGTGATAGTTTCCAAAATAGACATATATTTGAAAAATCATGTATACCTTCCTAGAACTGACTTTTAGAGTTGAAAAGGGTCTGAGAAGCTATTTATTTCAATCTATTTGCACATAGTGAAACAAACTCAGAGAGTTGGGAAACTTGGCCAAGGCCTCTAAGGAAGTTAGCATCCAGATTTTGCTTCCCAGGGGACAATAAGCAATTTGTGGAGATGTTTTGGATTATCACAACTGGGGGGTGGTACTGGCACTTACTGGGTAGAGGCCAGGGACGCTGCTAAACAGCAAGGCACAGAATAGCTAACAACAAAGAATAACATGTCCAAAATGTACCTAGTACTGAGATTAAGAAATTCTGATCCAACCCAGAGCCAGTCCACGTTCCACTTTAGTAGTGAACTGACATGCTGCACCATTCATTCTGAAATGTATTTATTGCTGATAGAGATGCAAGTCATTTCGACTTTTAGAAAAGCAAATCAGTACATGTTCAAGCATGCAATGTTATGATCTTAATCACAAAGTTAGGCTATGAGTCATGGAAGCTTAAGGAATCAAATCTCGTTTATGTTTCTTCATAGTTCAAGGCAAATACCTCATTTAGACATTTAATACCAATCAGATGACTTTTAAATATTTAGTTTTCACATCTTGTTCTTAAACACTCAATTAGCTGGATCTATGATCTACTGCCCCATTCTAAAAACATGGAAAGAAATTCTCAGGCTCACAGGGAAGCCAAGGGAGATTTAGAAGCAATTTCACTAGGGACTCTCACCTTGAGTGGGAGGTTCATCTGTTTCATATGGTGGTGATGGAGTAATGTGTAAACAGAGACTCAATGTGTTAGAGGAATAAATATGCAAGTGAGGAGAAAAAGATCAGTTAGATAACCCAAGAATAGTATAAAGCAGTACTTGGCAATTGCAGAAAATTTCAATTAGTTATCATCCAACTAATTGGAACTCTCAGTCACAATGGTGATTTTTAAAATATGAAGGTCTTAAATTATAAAAGGAATATGGGGATTTTTTTTTGTTGGTTTGTGTGCTAGTTTGAAATGATGTATATACCCTAGAAAAGCCATGTTTTAATCCTAATCCCATTTTATAAAGGCAGCCATTTCTTTTAATCCCTATTTAGTATTGATCTAACACTGAATAACTGTAACTGTAATTAAATCATCTAAGCGATCTGATGTGAAACTGTAATTAGATCATCTCCTTGGAGATGTGATTTAATCAAGAGTGGTTGTTAAGCTGGATTAGGTAGAGGCATGTCTCCGCCCATTTGGGTGGGTCTTGATTAGTTTCTGAAATCCTATAAAGAGGAAACATTTTGAAGAATGAGAGTTTCAGAGAGAGCAGAGAAGAATGACATAGCCACGAGAAGCAGGGAGCCCACAAACCAGTGACCTTTGGAGATAAAGAAGGAAAATACCTCCTGGGGAGCTTCATGAAATGGGAAGTCAGGAGAGAAAGCTAGCAGATGACGCTGTGTTCGCCATGTGCCCTTCCAGATGAGAGAGAAACCCTGACTGTGTTCACCATGTGCCTTCTCACATGAGAGAGAAACCCTGAACTTCATTGGCCTTCTTGAACCAAGGTTTCTTCCCCTGGATGCCTTAGATTGGACATTTCTATAGACTTGTTTTAACTGGGACATTTTCTTTGCCTTAGAATTGTAAACTAGCAACTTATTAAATTCCTCTCCATTTCTGGTATATTGCATTCCGGCAGCTAGCAAACTAGAACAGTTTGGTTTGGTTTATTGGTTTAAAAAATAAATCACTGGCAGGTATGGATGCAATTTAGATCATAGTGGGCAAGAGAAGGGGGGCTAAGGAAGTGTTCTGAAGATACCAGACCCAGCTCAGATGTCTGCACATCCTACCGTGATCACAAGGCTGACCCTGAATCAATAATCCTGAATCTTCAATGAACACTGGTAAAGTAAACAAGCATGTTAGATGGTGTTCTAATTTGCTAGCTGCCAGAATGCAATATATCAGAAACAGAATGGCTTTTAAAAAGGGGAATTCAATCAGTTGCTAGTTTACAGTTCTAAGACTGAGAAAATGTCCCAATTACAGCAAGTCCATAAGAATGTCCAAATTAAGAGGTTATCTTCACTCAAGAAAGGCCAATGAAGTTCAGGGTTTATCTCTCAACTGAAAAGGCACATGGTGAATATAGTGACGTTGTCTGGCTTTCTCTCCAGGCCTCTTTCTTCATGAAGCTCCCCCAGGGACGTTCTCCTTCTTCACTCCAAAGGTGGTCTCTATAGTTCTTTTTTCCTTTTTTTAATTAAAAAAAAAGATTTAACAAACACAAACATTCTTAACATATGATCATTCCGTTTACATATATAATCAGTAATTCACAATATCATCACATAGTTGCACATTCATCATTATGATCATTTCTTAGAACATTTGCATCAATTCAGAAAAAGAAGTAAAAAGACAACAGAAAAAAATTCATACATACCATACCCCTTATCCCCCCCTTCTTGATCACTAGCATTAAACAAATTTAACATTTGTTCCCCCTATTATTTATTTTTATTCCATATGTTTTACTCGTCTATTGATAAGATAGATAAAAGGAGCATCAGACACAAGGTTTTCACAATCACACAGTCACATTGTGAAAGCTAGATCATTATTCAATCATCATCAAGAAACATGGCTACTGGAACACAGCTCTACATTTTCAGGCAGTTCCCTCCAGCCTCTCCATTATATCTTGACTAACAAGGCGATATCTATTTAAAGCATAAGAATAACCTCCAGGATAACCTCTCAACTCTGTTTGGAATTTCTCAGCCATTGACACTTTATTTTGTCTCATTTTGTTCTTTCCACTTTTGGTTGAGAAGGTTTTCTCAACCCCTTGATGCTGAGTACCAGGAAGATCCCAGGAAGGTCCACACCTCTGGGAGTCATGTCCCACGTAGACAGGGAGAGGGCGCTGGGTTTGCTTGTTCTGTTGATTTGAGAGAGAGTCCACATCTGAACAACCAAAGGGTCTCTTGGGGGTGATTCTTTTTTTTTTTTTTGAAATTGTTTATTTTAAAATTACTGTCCCAACAAACCATGAAACACTTGGATGTTACTTTATGGATTTTCATTGAAAACATACTACATTATAAATGGAACTTCAAAATTAGACATAGACTTGATCAAAATCTAAGGTCAATATTATTTAAGGACAACATAAAAATGGATAGGAAAGTTTCATTTGGTGAGGTCAACCTAAAGGATGCAAAATCATGTTATGTTGGATGCTTGTAAAAGGTGGTAACCTTGTTGTGCTTTTTTTGATTCAACTAAGGTACATACCAAACCCTTAGGTTTCATATAGCTGTCAAACTCCACCTGGAAGGGATAGTTTTCTATTTTACATCTAACTTTACTTTAAATAACTGAAGTGCAAGGCAAAAGTTATTTAAAAGAATTTAACAGTCGAATAACAGCAATACCATTTAGTATATAAAAAATAAAACTAGTGGTGGATCCGGTTATCTGGGGGTGTAGGGCATGTGGGAATTTTCTCTATGGGGTTTATATTATTTGTATAGCTGTCTTATAAGTTTGAAATTATTTCCAAATAAAAAACTAAAAAAAAACCCCCCAAAACTAGGACAGTGATAGTTGAATAATGTCTGAAAAATATACAAATGGGAAAATAACCACTGTACACAATTTGGAAGTTGTAAAAGTGATCAATCACTCATAAGGTTGAACAGTGCAAGACATGCTTTTGCAGTTACAAGCTCAAAAGAGGAGTGCAAAAAAAATTAAAGCTTTTGTTTAAAATTGTAAGTTAAGGAAAACTTGAAATTTAAATTAAAAAAAAAAAAGCTTTTCTCAGGTCACCTTGCCCCCCAAAATGACCAAAATCATTTTCATAGTACAATTTCCTTCAATGAACTTTGCTTCAATTGCAAAGCTGCATCCCTCAAGTCCTGTTGCCTACTCAATCACCACATCTGACCAATAAGCAACAAAGTGAATAAAAAACAGTACTAGTTACCAGAAGTCTGATAGTGATATAAACAGCCTTGGAATTTGGGGTTCTGCCTTAGCCAGTGTACTTGAACCCTACAGAGAATAGTTAAAGTGATGGGATTCAATATTCTCTTGCCCTGTAAAACTGGAGGACAAATGGACCAACAATTTCCTCTCTAGGGGCACCCTGTTGTGGTAAAAGATGCTAAGTGCTTAAATAATCTAAGAAGCTGCTCTAAAAAGTAGAGAAGTAGAAGTTCATATCCATACCAGTGCAAGAGCTTTTTAAGTGAGCTGACTAAGCAATGCATGCATCCATCCATGCAAATGTAGGACATGGCCCCAAAAGACATATGAAAACATGTATATTACAACTGGGTAAGTCCCTTACCAGTAGTTTATAAAAATATATAGTCAATACTGTAGAGGCCCCTTCTACAGTCAATACTATGAAAGTCCATTTTAGTTACCCATTACTTCAATACCAAAAAGCATTAACTACTTTTCACACATTCCAGACAAAGGTCACTTATAACAAAAAGTCAACTTTTTTTTTTTTTAAACAGGATAGTGTCCATTTAAAAAGTAGGTCTTCCTTTCAAGTGAACAGGACATTTTCTGTATTTAAACTTAACTTCTAGTCCGTCAAGACTGGGTTTAAGATCCTAATGTAATGTGCATTTATGCAGAAACAAATAAATTTACTTTAAACATTATCTGCACAGGAAAAAAGTTACTCCTCAAAACATGATGGAACAGGTCTGGTTAGTACAAATCTATTGCAAAATAAAAAGATGCTGTGCATCAGTACAACCAGGAGAAGCGGGAAAAGAATGTCCCAATTGTGAGAGTTCAAGTTAAATTGTGTTCCAAAAGCCTAGAAGCCTAAGGGGACACTGCGTTGCTCAGTGCCCTGATATGCATAACTGCTTAAGCAACTACACCACCTCTTCCTCTGGTTTTAGAACCACATTTCAATTTACTTTCTATTCCGAAGACGTTTAGATTTCCTAAGAGTGTCTATAGCCTCCACTGCCTTTTTTCGTTTCCGAGGAGATTTCTCATTCTGCCCAGATCCTGAGGAGTTTCCTACTGCGCTTTCCATTACTTCTCTCAGTTTGCGTTCCAGCTCTGCCAACCGTGCATTCTGTTCACCTATGATCTGGGTCTGCTCTAGCAGTTTCTGGTCCTGGTCTTGAAGCTGTTTCTGCTGTTCTTGCACTTTGGTGCGAAGCTCAGAAATTTCACGCCTGAGAACAGTCACACCAGCACCATTTGTTTTAACCTGCTGCTGGAGTTTGGTAACCTCTTGTCTTGAAGGGTTCTGCTTGGAGAACAAGCTGCATTGTTGTAAGAGCTGCAGAAGGTCCTGGGACTGGAAGACAGCCCATGAGTCTTCCAGATACATCTGATCCTGGTAATTTCCTCTTTAGAATTGGAACAATCTTCTCGTCAAAGTATTCCATTGCCATGGAGGAAATATCCCTTAACTCTTGAAGTACTTCATGAGCTCGTTGAGGGGATCTGGTAGAATTGACATATCTCAACACTCGATAAATTTCATCAATCACCTTTCCTGTGATGAAGCAACAGAGGTTGGAATCCACATACTTCATGAAATCATATTTAACAATGATAGTCTTGTTTCAACAGCAGCAAGGATATCTGCATGACGAGCTAATGAATGGTTTCTCCTTTCTGACTCTCTCCTTGGGAGTTGTGCTTTCACCTGTTTCTGAAATAGATTATGGTATCTCTCAACTTTCAGAAATCCCTGATTCAACATTCTCTGGCAGACCAAGTCCATTCTTTTGCAAACCAGGCAGAGTTGGCTAATTTCATCGTAGGACATAAAGCTGAGGATGTTCTCGATGGCTACGATGGGCAGCGCTACCAGCGTGTTGTTTTGAGGTAGCTGGTCCGGAGCCAGGGCCGGGGCTGGGGGTACCTGGGACACCGGCTGCGGGGGCAGTGGGGGGGGGGGGGGCTGTCGCTGAGCAGAGCCGGCGGCCGAAGAGGAGCAGCCGTCGCCCGAAGAGGAGCAGCCGTCGCCATGGCCGCTGCCTCCGTCCTCGGCCATTCGCTCCGACGCCGCCGCCGCCATCTTGGGGGTTTGATCTCTTGGGGGTGACTCTTAGGCCTAATTTTAAGTAGGCTTGACCTATGCTTTGTGGGGTTAACCCAAGATTGGGGTCCCAGCCTATTGCTTTGGTTGTCCCCCCTACTTGTGAGAATATCAAGAATTCTCCACTTGGGGAAGCTGGATTTTCCCCCTCTCCCCATTCCCCAAAGGGGACTTTGCAAATACTTTTTTATTCACTGATCAAATCACTCTGGGATTTATCAAGACATCACTCTTGACAAACCTACAAAATATCATGCCCTACTCAAGGTTCCATGTAGTTAAGGACAGTTCAGTTAAGCTGTCCACATAACTTGTATTAGGAAATGCACTAGTCAAAATATAAATTTTGTACCAAATAAACATTTTTTGCTTTAGTCTCACACATAAGTTAAAGTTTTAAAATATTAATTACCATCTATTTTCAACACCCTGCAGTATTGACATTCCTTTGTTCTTCTCATGCAAAACGTTTTTAAATTTTTACATTTAGTCACTATCATTATACACTCTAGGCATTCCTAGATTATACCATCTCAGTCTTTATCATATATCTTTCCTTCTGATTTCCTTTGACCCTCAAGCCTCTTCCCCCTATCATTCCGACATTCATCTTCATTCAGTATACTAACATTATTGTATTACAGTTAGGTAGTACTAACTGTACTATTGTGCTATCCATTTCTGAATTTTTACAATCAGTCCCATTGCACAATCTGCATCCCTTCAGTTCCAATTACCCAATATCTACCTAATTTCTATCTCCTGATGACTCTGTGCTTAACTTAAATTCTCCAAGTTCATTCATTAATGTTAGTTAATATCAGTGAAACCATACAATATTTGTCCTTTTGTTTCTGCCTAATCTCACTCAGCATAATGCCCTTAAGGTCCATCCATGTTGTTATATACTTCATAATTTTATTCTGTCTTACAGCTGCATAATATTCCATCGTATGTATATACCACAGCTTGTTTAGCCACTCGTCTGTTGATGGACGTTTTGGCTGTTTCCATCTCTTCACAATTGTAAATAATGCTGCTATAAACATTGGTGTGCAAATGTCCGTTTGTGTTCTTGCCCTCATGTCCTCTGAGTAGAAACCTAGCAATGGATTTGCTGGGTCATATGGCAATTCTATACTTAGCTTCTTGAGGACCTGCCAAACTGCCTTCCACAGCCGTTGTACCATTTGGCATTCTCACCAACAGTGAATAAGTGTGCCTCTTTCTCCACATCCTCTCCAGCACTTGTTGTTTTCTGTTTTATTGATAATGGCCATTCTGGTGGGTGTAGATGATATCTCATTGTGGTTTTGATTTGCATTTCCCTAATAGCCAGGGAAGTTGAGCATCTTTTCATGTGCCTTTTGGCCATTTGTATTTCCTCCTCTGACAAGTGTCTGTTCAAGTATTTTGCCCATTTTGTAATTGCCCATTTTGTAATCTGGGTTGCCTGTCTTTTTGTTGTTGAGTTGAGCAATCTCTTTATATATTCTGGATACTAGACCTTTATCTGATATATCGTTTCCAAATATTATCTCCCATTGTGTAGGCTGTCTTTTTACTTTCTTGACGAAGTTCTTTGATGTGCAAAAGTGTTTAATTTTGAGGAGTTCCCATTTCTTTCTTTCTTTCTTCAATGCTTGTACTGTGGGTGTAAGATCTAGGAAACCACGTGTTTTCCTATTGCAAGATTTATAAGATATTTCCCCAAGTTTTCTTCTAACAGTTTTATGGTCTTAGATCTAATGTTTAGGTCTTTGATCTATTTTGCATTAACTTTTGTATAGGGTGTGAGATATGCATCCTCTTTCATTTTCTAGCATATGGATATCCAGTTCTCTAGGCACCATTTATTGACGAGACTGTTCTGTCCCAGGTGAGTTGGTTTGACTGCCTTATCAAAGATCAATTGTCCATAGATGAGAGGGTCTATATCTGAACCCTCTATTCGATTCCATTGGTCAGTATATCTATCTTTATGCCAGTACCATGCTGTTTTGACCACTGTAGCTTCATAATATGCCTTAAGGTCGGTAGTGTGAGACCTCCGACTTCATTTTTCTTTCTCAGGATACTTTTAGCTATACGGGGCACCCTGCCCTCTCAGATAAATTTGGTTATTGGTTTTTCTATTTCTGAAAAATAAGTTTTTGGGATTCTAATTGGTGTTGCATTGAAAATGTAAATCTCAATTTAGGTAGAAATGGCATCTTAACTATATTTCATCTTCCAGTCCATGAACATGGTATGCCCTTCCATTTATTTAGGTCTTCTGTGATTTCTTTTAACAATTTCTTGTAGTTTTCTTTGTATAGGTCTTTTGTCTCTTTAGTTAAATTTATTCCTAAATATTTATTCTTTTGGTTGCAATTGTAAATGGAATTTTTTTCTTGATTTCCCCCTCAGATTGTTCATTACTAGTGTATAGAGACACTACAGATTTTTGAGTGTTGGTCCTGTAACCTGCCACTTTGCTGTACCCATTTATTAGCTCTAGTAGTTTTGCTGTGGATTTTTCGGGAGGGTTTTGACTTATAGTATCATATCATCTGCAAACAGTGAGAATTTTACTTCTTCCTTTCCATTTTTGATACTTTGTATTTCTTTTTCTTGTCTAATTGCTTTGGCTAGAACTTCCAACACAATATTGAATTACAGTGGTGATAGTGGACATCCTTGCTTTGTTCCTGATCTTAGGGGGAAAGTTTTCAGTTTTTCTCCATTGAGGATGATGTTAGCTGTGGGTTTTTCATATATTCCCTTTATCATTTTGAGGAAGCTCCCTTCTATTCCTATCCTGTGAAGTGTTTTCAACAGGAAAGGATGTTGAATTTTGTCAAATGCCTTTTCTGCATCAATCGAGATGATCATGTGGTTTTTCTGCTTTGATTTATTGATATGGTGTATTACATAAATGATCTTCTTATGTTGAACCATCCTTGCATACCTGGGATGAATCCTAGTTGGTTATGGTATATAATTCTTTTAACGTATTGCTAGATTTGATTTGCTGGAATTTTGTTGAGGATTTTTGCATCTATATTCATTAGAGAGATTAGTCTCTCTAATTGGTCTCTCTAATGGTCTGGAGTTTTCTTTTTTTGCAATATCTTTATCTGGCTTTGATCTGAGGGTGATGTTAGCTTTGTAGAATGAGTTAGGTAGTTTTCCTTCTGTTCAATTTTTTTAAAGAGTTTGAGCAGGATTGGTACTAATTCTTTCTGGAATGTTTGGTAGAATTCACATGTGAAGCCATCTGGTCCTGGGCTTTTCTTTTTGGGGAGCTTCTTAATGACTGATTCAATTTCTTTGCTTGTGATTGGTTTGTTGAGGTCATCTATTTCTTCTCAAGTCAATGTTGGTTGTTCATGCCTTTCTAGAAAGTTGTCCATTTCATCTACATTGTTGAATTTATTAGCATAAAATTGTTCATAGTATCCTCTCATTACTTCCTTTATTTCTGTGAGGTCAGTGGTTAACTCCTCTTCCATTTCTGATTTTATTTATTTGCATCCTCTCTCTTCTTCTTTTTTGTCAACCTCACCAAGGGTCCATCAATCTTATGATTTTCTTATAGAACCAACTTCTGGTTTTGTTGATTTTCTCAATTGTTTTCGTGTTCTCAATTCATTTATTTCTGCTCTAATCTTCATTATTTCTTTCCTTTTGCTTGCTTTGAGGTCAGTTTGCTGTTCTTTCACTACATCTTCCAAGTGGACAGTTAATTCCTCTATTTTTGCTCTTTCTTCATTTTTTGATATAGGCAATATATCAAATATAGGGCAATAAATTTCCCTCTTAGCTCTACCTTTGCTGCCTCCCATAAATTTTGATATGTTATGTTTTCATTTTCATTTGCCTTGAGATATTTACTGATTTCTCTTGTACTTTCCTCCTTGACCCACTGGTTGTTTAAGAGTGTGTTGTTGAGCCTCCATATATTTGTGTATTTTCTGGTACTCTGACTATTATTGATTTCCAACTTCATTCCTTTATGATCTGAGAAAGTATTTGGTATGATTTCAGTCTTTTAAAATTTATTGAGACTTGCTTTGTGACCCAGCATATGGTCTATCCTTGAGAATGATCCATGAGCACTTGAGAAAAAGGTGTATCCTGTTGTTATGGGGTGTAATGTTCTATATGTGCCTGTTAAGTCTAGCTCATTTATTGTATTATTCAAATTCTCTGTTTTTTTATTGATCCTCTGTTGAGATGTTCTGTCCATTGATGAGAGTGTGGATTTGAAGTCTCCAACTATTATGGTAGATGTGTCTATTTCTCTTTTCAATATTTTCAGTGTTTGCGGCATGTATTTTGGAGCATTCTGGCTCAGTGCATAAATATTTATGATTGTTATGTCTTCTTGCTGAATTGTTCCTTTTATTAATACATAGTGTCCTTCTTTGTTTCTTTTAACTGTTTTACATTTGAAGTTTAATTTGTTGGATATTAGTATAGCTACTCTTGCTCTTTTCTGTTTGTTATTTTCATGAAATCTCTTTTCCCAATCTTTCACTTTCAGCCTATGTTTATCCTTGGGTCTAAGATGTGTTTCCTGTAGACAGCATATAGATGGTCCTGTTTTTTAATCCATTTTGCCAGTCTATGTCTTTTGATTGGGGAGTTTAATCCATTAACATTTAGTGTTATTATTATTCGGGTAGTACTTTTTTCTACCATTTGCCTTTTGCATTTTATATGTCATATCTGATTTTTCTTCTTTTTACCTTTACTGATAGTCTTCATTTCTACACTCTTCTCCACACCTCTCTTTTCTGTCTTTTTGTATCTGCCTCTAGTGCTCCCTTTGGTATTCTTACAGAGCTGGTCTCTTGGTCACAGATACTTTCAGGGATTTTTTTGGCTGAAAATGTTTTAATTTCCCCCTCATTTTTGAAGGACAGTTTGGCTGGATATAGAATTCTTGGTTGGCAGTTTTTCTCTTTTAGCAATTTAAATATATCATCCCACTGTCTTCTCACATCCATGGTCTTTGCTGAGAAATCTACACATAGTCTTATTGGGCTTCCCTTGTATGTGATGGGTTACTTTTCTTTTGCTGCTCTCAAGATTCTCTGTTTCTGACATCTGCCATTCTGATTAGTAAGTGTCTTGGAGTACATCTATTTGGATCTATTCTGTTTGGGGTACGCTGTACTTCTTGGATCTGTAATTTTAAGTCTTTCATAAGAGTTGGGAAATTTTCAGTGATAATTTCTTCCATTAGTTTTTCTCCTCCTTTTCCCTTTTCTTATCCTTCTGGGACATGCACAACATTTATGTTCATGCGCTTCATGTTGTCATTCAATTCCCTGAGTCCCTGCTCATATTTTTCCATTCTTTTTCCTATATTTTCTTTTGCTTGTCAGATTTCAGATGTCCCATCCTCCAGTTCACTACTCCTATATTCTGTGTAGGATTGTAGATTTCCATTGTTTTTTTTTTTTCCGTCTCTTCTACTGTGCCTTTCATTCCCATAAGTTCTGTGATTTGTTTTTTCAGACTTTCAATTTCTTCTTTTTGTTCATTCCTTGCCTTCTTTATATCCTCCCTCAATTCATTGATTTGATTTTTGATGAGGTTTTCCATGTCTGTTCAAACTTCTGAATTAATTGTTTCGACTCCTTTATCTCATTTGAATTGTTGGTTTGTTCCTTTGACTGGGCCATATCTTCAATTTTCCTAGTGTGATTTATTATTTTTTGCTGGCATTTAGGCATTTAATTACCCTTATTAGTTTATTCTGGAGATTGTTTTCACTTCTTTTACCTAGGATTTCCTTGCTGGATGACTTTGTTGTCTATCTGTTCTTTGACATTTAGTTCAGCTTATTCTGGACCACTAGCTTAGGTTTCGTTTAACAGAGCAGAATTTTTCAGTTGTTCTTTTCTTGTTTCTTGTCTTGCTTCTATGGTGCCTTTCTCCTAACCCCCCACTACCCTTAGGAGTGTCTACTTAGGTATTATAGACCCAAGCCAGATTTTCTCAGACCAAACTGGCCTTCTGTCAGGAGGAAAGAGTCACATGCATCAGTTTTCTCTGAAGGTGGGACCCAGCAGATTGAAAGACATTTCCATGAAATAACCTAATCAAGTTCCAACCTACACTACTGAATATGGATTAAGAGAAAAGTTGGTCCCATAAGATTGGTTAGGATTCAAACATGGCTTTTCTAGGGCACATAAATCCTTTCAAACTGCCACAGATAAGGACTAGTTAAGAGAGGGTTTCCTAGTGTAGGAAGGCAGAATTCCACTCACAAAGTGATGAGAAACCCTTCCCACTCCCCCCACCCCCAGATTTTCCTGAGGAACTTTATGACCTTGAGCTGATTCCACCCACAGAGAGGCAGCCCTCACCCAAATTCCTCAGCAGGAGGGAACAGAGCCCAATACAGCCACAGCAAAATGCTAATCTGTTAGCTGAGAGGTTCCTCAATTGATACATGGGATGGAATACTCCTGAGGTTGAAAAAGACATCCAATATTTCCCACCACTCTTGAAGACCAAGTCAATCAAATAGGTACTTCTTTCTACCTAGTACTACTTCTAAATGCATACTCTGCAAAGTCCCATCAATTCTCAGCATTGACTGGGAGACCAACCTAATTTCTGTATTGACCTAAAGGGCTGAAAAAGTTCACTCTCATCCCTCAGGAAGCAGTATTTTTCTGAACTCTGCTTGTGACATTAGAAGCTATGAGAATCCATCTCTAATTTTCAGCATCTTGCAGGGTGTTCTGTGTGTGCTGTACTCTTCCAAGAACTCATGTGCAAATTATTTACATTATTGGGTAAATTGCATGAAACTGTACCATAGCCACGTCCTAGTCTTGTGTGATGTAACATATCTATTCACATGGAGTGAAGCAACTTAATATTGCTTGGTCATTGATATGTGTGGTTGGGTTACAGACCCCAGATCTACAATCTGGTCCTATTTCTGGGGCCTGAGTTGGGGAGGAAAATATATCTGTCAGTTCAAAAATGATGTGCCCAAGTTGGCATCAATTTTTAGTTCCTGATTTTTAAAGAAACTTCGTGTTTAAATAAAATGAATATTTCTCAACAAAATAAACTTTCCTGGTGATTATTTTTGCCAGAAAGCCTAGAATTACATTTAATGCTCCACTACAGTTTCCTTATTCTGGATTTTTTTTACATAGGGGCTCTCTTCTACCACTTAAGGACTTGATACTTAATTTTCTATTTTTATGTTAGTACTTTCGTTTGATCATATCTACTATTTGGTGATATAAGCTGCTGTAAAATGTAAGCAAGTCATAATTAAATAACATATAAAGATGTTTTCTATTTCCTTCTTCCCTTTGGTATTCACACTGAGAGTATGTCCAAAATCTCTTTGCCTTTTTGATTGCATTTCACAAAGAGAACATCCTCAATTCAACTTGCTCTCATATTATGTTTCATGTTACAATCCCCAATTTACAGACTATTTGTGACTGGTTATATTTTTAGATGGACTAACTCCACTGAGGAAGTCTTTAAATTTTGCTGATCATGTGTCCAAAATACAAAGATGGTTGGGGCATCCATTATCAATATATGTAGTTTTATTTAATTCTTCCTTCATTCAGTAAATATCTTCTAAGTATCTGCTATGTTCTAGATACTGGGGTTATAGTAGTAAACAAGACTGGCAGTAATCCCTGCCTTCGTGGAACTTGCATTCCAGTGAGCAGAGCACCAGTCCTTCTGTAACAATATGTTGTGTACAATAGGAAATATATGGATTAATGGTAGAGGCTGAATATAACCCTCCAAGATCCAGGAACAGAGAGAAATACACACATCCCATTTTTAGAGGCAACTACTCTGGAGTATATGGGGTAGCAAGTTATTTTTATCTGTAAATTAGCAGCCTATGTATAGTTCAAAAAGGTCTACTCCAGGAGAAGTTTTTACAGCGGGCAAAGTTTCATGGGTCCTTCTAAATTTCCATTACAAATGAGTGTCTTACTTCTTACTGAAATTTGTCCTTTTCTGTCTTCCTGGACCTTAGGGAGGATTATATTCTGTCTTCATCTCTCACCTATCTCTGTCATTCATGACTGGGTGAAATGGCACAGACACCAGAGTTTTATTCTTGAAATGATACTTGTTATGGATATAAAAGTGATGGCAGATATGCCACATTTACTGCCAAAATAAATCTCACCTGCTAGGGTGAGAACAAAATGGCCCACATTTCATTATGGGGTGATTTTAATTTCAACAGATGAGTAGGATTAGAGTTGGGTGATCCCATGAGTACCTCTTACCTGGGCTCCCGTGCTTTCTCATGTCCCCTGCAGATTAATTGGAACAGCAACCGTGCCCCTAAAGGAACTGATCGGCAACCAGAGCAGATCGCTGCCCTACAAACTGATCTCCCTGCTGAATGAAAAGGGGCAAGAGACTGGGGTGAGTGCTTTCCTTTTGTGAGATGGTGAAGTGAAAGTTCATTAAGAGTATGAATTTATAATTAGTTGACTACACGAAAAGCAGAAATCTGGTTTTGAGGTAAACTGGTACATTAGCAAATGATATAAACCTTATCCTATCCTCTCATTCATAGAACTAGCAAATAAGATACAATTGATTTTCTGTGACAGAATTCTAGATAGTGAGTGAAACCACCTCTGGTAATAGCTCTGAACATATCCATGTGGGAGTAAGATTTGTGTGACTATGCATAGCTCTGCATATGAAGCACCCCTTCAAACATTCTATAGAAGGCATGTGTTAATGTGTCTTTGGGATAACATAATGTTAATATCATAATCTCTGTTATTGCATTGGTAGATGAATGTTTTCTGATCATGGCCAATAAGTGCATATCAATATTGTCTGCTTTGGGTCCAGAATTCTGTATCACAAATATGCCTTAAAAAAAAAAGACTCAAGCATGACAGCTCCCAGACTTCATATGCTTGCTAATAAGTGCTCAGAAAGCTACCATACTTGGCTAATTACCCCTTCATTTTCCACTTATTTTACTTGAGAGCCTGGTTAAAGGGAGGACACTCTATACTGAAAGAAGTCATCCTTGTAGGCAAGAATATGTGTCAGGCTTCTCGCACATGGCTTCTCAATGTCGACGAGAGAATGCCAATCTTGCTAGTCCAGTCTCCAAAGCATATTAAGTTTGCTATTAATCAACATCCAAATCATAAAAGGAAAATTTTAAATGTTGAATATCATTTATCGACCCAAAACCTGGTTGAGAGAAATGACAGTTAGGAAAGATGATACAAGTCAGTGATTTTTGGGCTACTTTTTGTTTGTTTGTTTGTTGGATATACAGAAGAAAGTGTATGTGGAAACCTAAAATGACAGGACTGTGTAGTTGAATGGAGTAGGGAATGTGAAGGACCTTAAGTCCTGTCCCCTGGGATCCCCCTCATCCCTGAGCACCACACCATGGAAACCCCTGATCCAGGGACTGAGTCAACCATGTGCTCTTCTAAGTTTTAAAACTTTGATTCTTAGGTAAAGTTTAGCAGCTAAGGCCCTCAGAGCTCCCTGCATTTGACCTGCATGTGGTAGGCTTGGATTAAATGCTGTTTTTATTTTACTTATTTGTATGAAACTGTTGCTGGGGACATTATTTTTAATCCTGTTTGGTGTCTCCCAGGTCAGTGGTGACCAGTGGTTCCTAAGTTGGCCACAGGCTGTACTGGTTCCCAAGGAAGTATTTACTGATGAGCAGACAGATGGAAAAGATAAGGGCAGTACAGTGTGTGCATATGCACATGTGTGTGTTAGGGTTTATTATATATGTAGCAAATAAAAGTACAGGATACCCTCTAAAGTTGAATTAAACAATGACTTTTTTTTTACTACATGTGTGCCCCAACTATTTTGTTCCATATTTTACTTGGTAACCCGTGTGTGTGTGTGTGTGTATGTACCCACAATTCTTATTTGCAAAGAATTCCCTTTATTCTGAAGTTTGTCCTTTCTAATTAATTTTTGGTGTTAACATGCCTTTATTTTATATATAAATGGATTGCAATAGTGGATGGTAGACATGGGCGTGTGCTTGACAAAATGAAAGTTAGCAACCCTATGTTGATTCCCTTAGCAAATTTTGTTGAAATTCTGGAGGTGTGTAAAATATTAAAGTATAGGAAACTCTGCCCTAAAATAATGACCCGTATGAGAAATTTATCTCAGATTTTATAAACGGGAATAACTTTGTGTCCTGTAAGGAACTTGCATGTTTCCTCTTTTCTGATAATGAAAGTTACATAAGATTTTCTGTTTCCCTATATGCCTTGGCTCCTAGGCATCCTGGAGCCACATTTTATGTAAGAGAAATGGCAATTATGTTGAACTTAACAATTTTCATACTTGTTTGTGCTTTAATTTTTGTTTCTATTTTATGGATCACATTGTATATGCATTTTTTGATAGTTACTTAAAATCCTTTTTTTGGGAGAGAAATGTGAAAATAAATGTTAAATAAGCCAATGAGCAAATAAATAAATTAATATTTAAAAACGAGCATAATTGGAGGCCATTTCCAGTCTAGAGTAGAGGCTAATTATAAGCTCATACTTACTTGTCACAGCTTTCACCGATGTATGAGATTGCACTTTAGCAATGATACACTTGGCAACCTGTAATAGGTAACTCCTTTCCCAGGCTTCTAGTTTTTCCACTCTGCCTTGGCTCAGTGTGGGAAGATATAAACAGCTGAGCATGTGTCATCCTTCTCCCTTTCCATTCTCACTTTCCTATCTACTGCTCACCCTTTCTACGACTTTACTGCTGCTGAAGTGATTTGTGTTGAATCCTTGATATTCCAATGCCCTGCACTAATTCTACCTGCAATGAATTCTCTCTCCCCAGGCCACCATTGACTTGGTGATTGGCTATGACCCACCTTTAGCTCCACATCCAGATGACCCAAGTGTGGCCAGCGGACCAGGCATGGGAGGTAAGCTGACCTTTGTGAAGGCCCAGCCTATACCAATGGGAAACTACTATACACACACAAGGAAAATCTCCAGAGAATGCCTTCCATTTTGTTGCACTGTTGATAGTTCCCTGCTCACCTTGACAGAGGCCCTGGAAGGCAGGTAGAGCTGTCCTGAGTAGGGACATTGCTGTTGTTTATAAAATGCCCTTCAAGTTAGAAGGAAAGGGTGATGCAGTCCATTACTTAGCAACCTCCTGGTGAGCCCATCAGGCACAGACACAGACTCCAATAAAATGTCCTAAGCAGGGCTTTACTTCAGACCCTGTGTGTGTCAAGTGCACACACAGACCCCATACAATGTGGGGCTCAAAGAGTGGCCCCTCCTCTCTTCTCACTGGATCTTTTCAAAAGTATGAACCACCAGGCTATGCTATCTGGTCACCAGTCTCATGGTCAGTACCCTTGGGCTGGAGACTGTTTCTCTCTCTCCCTTATCCCTGTCCCGCCTCTCCACCATGAACATCCTCCAACCAGTTGTTTCCCTTCAGCATAGCCTCTTCTTATCCTCCTTGTCTCTACACAATTGTCAGTCATTCAGGGGCATGCACTAATTCTACCTTCAATGAATTCTTCTGAATCTGCTTTAGTTGGGGTTGGGGGTTTGGGGGAGGGCTTTGAGCCTCAGGTGGAGGTTCTACAAGATAATCAGGCCTTTCACACAGTTCAGTTTGACCTCCTCTTAGCATTTTTCCAGGGTAATATAATGCTAACGGTGTTTCTGTCCCTTCCTCTACCATGAGATGTTTTACCACATGCCTCTCTGTTATCCCAGCTTAGACATGTCTCCCAGGAAGGGGCACTTTTTCTGCCACACTCACCTGCTGACATGAAATTCTCCTTCCCAGGACTCCCTGGCCATTGTTTTTGCCATGCTGGGTTCCTCATGTCCTATCTTCTCTTTGTTTCTCTTGGCTCTGAGCTCAGCTCTTTGGCCACTGAGTGAACTACTCAACATCCACAGTAGTAGTGCTACCCTTCCTACCTCATGGGGTCTCTGCCCCTGTTCTCTCCTGACTTTTTATTTCCCCTCAGCCACTGCCTCCATGCCCCCACTTCCATCCCTCTCCCTCACACTGCAAATGGCCAGTGTTGGCATTTGAGCCCATTTCTTGACCAAGTAGTTGTGAGTTGCAACATGGGCTAGTTGCTTCTCATCCTGTGATTGTTGGACTGATTCAGCCCCAGCTCTCAGCCTCACCAGAGCCCTACAGCAGCGCAAGAACATCCCCTGCTCCCTTTGCTGCAGCAGTGACAAGTAAAACATGGAGGAAACAGCCTAGTACTGAACAGTGCCCCATTATGTGCTAAGCTAAGTAGTCCAACCCTGTCCCTTCCTGCCTCCTCTGCCAGTGTCTGTCACCAGCATTTCCATTGACCTGGGAAGGAACTGTCTGGCCTACAGAGGCCAGCCCAACTGTTGGGATATCCGGAGTGGCCTCTTGAATTGGGAGGATCAGGAAGGACACCCTCACTCACACTGATGGTTTCCTAAGCCTGACCCTGTTTATTGGCTGTTAAAAGACAAGTTTCATCATGTTTATTCCATTCTAAGGCCAAAATGTTAAATGTTACCTTTTAGCCAGGTCTTTGGGGAAGACATAACAGTGTTTCATTTAAGTGAAAAGAGTAGACTTTACAAATTACAGAGGTTAGTGTCATACCATTTATTCATATTTATTGAGTGAAATGATTGTTGGGCTTCTTGAGTGCTATTGTTACATGTTGTAATGCCAGGGGTGATGTGTTTTTTAAGATACAGCTCTTGCCCTCCAGAAACTTTCAGTACAGTTTTAAGACAAGACTTTTTGTCTCATAAGGTGAAACATGGTGGATAAGAGCAAGGCCTTTGAGCATTGAGAAAACCTTCTGGACCAAAAGGGGGAAGAGTGAAATGAGACAAAGTGTCAATGGCTGAGAGATTCCAAACAGAGTCAAGAGGTTATCCTGGAGGTTATTCTTACACATTAAGTAGATATCACCTTGTTATCCAAGATGTAATGGAGAGGCTGGAGGGAACTGCCTGAAAATGTAGAGCTGTGTTCCAGTAGCCATGTTTCTTGAAGATGATTGTATAATGATATAGCTTTCACAATGTGACTGTGTGATTGTGAAAACCTTGTGTCTGATGCTCCTTTTATCCACCTTATCAACAGACGAGTAAAACATACTGCATACAAATGAATAATAGGGGGAACAAATGTTAAACTTAGATTGACATGCTAGTGATCAATGAAAGCAAGGGGTAAGGGGTATGGTATATATAATCTTTTTTTTCTGTTTTCATTTTATTTCTTTTTCTGTTGTCTTTTTATTTCTTTTTCTGAGTTGATGCGAATGTTCTAAGAAATGATGAATATGCAACTGAGTGATGATATTGTGAATGACTGATTATATATGTAGAACGAAATGATCACATGTTAATGTTTTAGTTAGTTTGTTGTTAAATTTTTTAATTAATAAATAAATTAATTAAAATTTAAAAATTTTTAAAAAATTAAAAACTTTTCTGTATCAAAAGATATCAAGAAAATGAAGCGACAACATACAGAATGGGAGAAAATATTTGCAAACCATGTATCTGATAAGGGTATAATATTTAGAATATTAAAAAAAAATCCAGTTATAGTAGTTATAGTACTATTTTAATAATCTGTAATAAGTGTAACTACTGTTAAAAAAATAGAATTACCAAAAAAAGTGTTATCAATTATATCAAATTTTCCACACCAATGCAAGTGTTGGTGGTGGGATGGTGTATGGGAACCCTGTATTTTTTCAACAATTGTTCTATAAACCCACAACTTCTATAATAAAAATTAAATAAATAAAAATAGGCCAAAAAAAAGAGCAAGGCCTTTGAGATCAGCCCAGCCTAGGTTGAATTCTTTGTCCATTGTTAATCAGCCATGTGACCGTGGGTAAGCCACTTAATCTTTCTGAATCTCAGCTTTCTAGCTCCTTTTCACTGGATTGTGGGGATAACAGCACTAACTACATCATAAAGTTGTGAAGATTAAATGAGAGATTGCATGTAAAGAATGCCCAGTGCCTGGCATATAGTAAGTGCTACATTAATGATACCTATCATTATTATTACAAAAACAATTCCGGATGGCTTGTAATCATGAGCTCAGCTGGGTAGCACACTCTGAACATTCAAGTTGCTCTAAAAAAGCAGAGCTATTAGAAGAAAATAATCTGGTTTAACTCAGAGTCATGTTGAGATGACCAAATGCTTCTTTTTAAAGATCTTTTAGTTGTTTGTTTTTTTAAAATATTTTGTCCCAGTGGACCAGAATGTCTTTGAGAACAAGCAATTTATCAAACTGTTCTAAGTGTGGAGGAGGTCCTGTGTCCTGAGATGGACCCATATGAGCTCAAGCTCAGAAACCCCAGTATCAAAAACATGGAATTTTCCTGGAGCAAAAAGCATCATCCTTAGAAATGAGAAAAGCACCAACTCTTGAACTTTTAAGCCCACTTGGGAAAAAGTCCTTCCCACCCAAGAGTCCCTTTGCATTACTAATGCTCCAAGTGGTACCTGTGGACCGAAAGCATCAGCCCATCTCCTGAAGAAGCTGACTCACTACAGGCTCAGGGACCAGCAGTCGTGTAAGGGTAGCCAAAGCTTTCTTCCCCAGAAGTTCTTATCACTGCTGAACTGAGAGAAGGAAATGAACCAGAACTTGGGCTGCTTTCATTTGGATTCAAAACAAAGAATGTTACCAAGTGCTGATAAAAGTGAGATGATGAAGTGAAATTTCTTTATTTAAAAAATGAACAGGTTTCTTTGATCTGAATGTATTGTCTTTGTCCTATAAAATTAATATTCACTAAAGCCGAGTCAAGAGGGCATTCCAAATATTAGCTTCATAATGTGACTAAAGGAAGCTTTCCTTCATCTTTTTTTTTTTTTAAATCTTCCAAATATCTTCCACTATCTGGCTATTTCAAGGAAAAAGGTTTTATTCTTGCATGATAATTCAACTCAGCAAAGATATTTTAAGTACTACTACAGTTCCATGCTAGGGAAGACACTAAAGTAGGGGGTGGTGGCAAACTTACAGTTCTAGGGATGAAAAGACCAACAAATATGAGCCAGATAAATAAGAGTAAGATAGCCACACCTTCACCATCATACACCTTAATGACATGAACAGGACATCTGGCCCTGAATTTATTGTTCTCTCTTCCTTTCAATTGATGCTCAAAAAAAAATCTTTACCATTCTATATAAAAATATTAAGAATCTGCCTCTCCTATTTTTTTTCAAATTTTTAACAATTCAGGCTTGTTGATTTTTTTAAGTTAACCTACTTATAAAAATGTAAGCCTCATAGAAATATGACAAATGCAAAAATCTCTTACCATTCCTACTTCCTAAGATAAGCACTAACAACTACTGTTACCAATTTTTAAAGTCATCATATTAGATCCTGCAAAGGAGAAATTTGAAATATTAATGTTAGGAAACCAAAGTGAAGATTTTCAGGAAAAGTCATCCCTACATGTTGAAACAGATTATGACTAATGAGTCGCAGGAATTGAACACTTCAGGGGTTTTTAAGGAATGCCTTCCTGCAACTCTTAAATGGAGATGACAAAGCTTATAGATGCTAGGGCTTTGGTGGCTTGATTGATGTTTGTGATGTCATAGGTATACTTTTGATTGACCCACCTCTGAGACTGTTCCTCTGACAGAGGGGTGGGCTGACCCAGACCATAGGCTTGACCACCTGAAAACCTGTTACCATGGCAACTTGATTCACCACCTGTCTGTCAGCTTGACTGTAACCTAATTCTCATGGCTGGGATAAACTATTTTAAAATCTAACATCTGTTTTTGAAGAACCAGCTGTGTAATTGTGCTTTGTCCAACTATAAAAATGCAAAAACTCATTCAGTGCCAGACTTTACTCCTTCAAATTTATTTCATTCTACAAATACCAAAGTCACTTTGCTTAATATTAGGGGGAACAAGGGTGGTTCAGTGGTAGAATTATCACCTGCCATGTGGAAGACCCAGGTTTGATTCTCAGCCCATGCACATCCCAAACAAAAAAACAAATAAGCGAACAAAAAAAAATTCAACAAATGGTGCTGCAATAAGGGGATACTCACATGGAAAAAGAATGAAGTGTGACCCCTACCATATAGCATACAAAATGAAAAGAGTCTTTGCAAAATTAAATTTGATCTAGTTCAGAAAACATGACACCTGTCTATGAGGCATATAGAGGTGAATAAGGCATTGTTTTGCCCCAAGAAGCTTACAGTTCTGCAGAAAGGCATATAATATATATGAATATGTATTATATTCACATATAATATGAATAACTATAACCCAGGGTTGTATTTAATAAATTCCTCAGGAGAAGAAAAAGTAAATTATTGGAGGAGATATCAAAGGAGAGGAGAATGTATAATTGGTTGTCAAAAGAGAAACAATTTCCTAGAAAAAATGCTTCTTTAGCTATTTTGACTGTATTCTTTTAGTGCTTAGTTCAATACTTGATATATTATAATTACTCAATAAATGCTTCATTGGTTCAGTAAATAAATAAATGAGTGAATGAAGGATGGATAATGGATATGGTTTAACACTTTTCTTTCAAGAAGGGCATTTTGGTGGAACACAAGTGGATAGTTGAAAGTGATGTGTTTCCTCCAGAGGTGTCATGAGAGGGAAGCATGATTCCAAGGGCTATGAGTGCCTGGCTGAGACATTTGTTCATGATGGACAAACCATGGAGACCCATGGAATGTTTTTTGAACAAAAGAATTACATGGTCAGAGTTGAACTGGAAGATGATTAATGTGCTATAAGATTCTTGCAGGTACTATTTCCAGAATTGGGTCTTTGATCAAATGGCTTCTCCAGTAAGCTGCAATAGGTCCATTTTTTCTTGGATATTTAGAAAAATCAAAGCGATCATAACAGAAAAGTGGTTCTTAAATTTAGACATGTTAAAATCAGCAAGAGAGGGGCGGGCCGCGGTGGCTCAGCGGGCAAAGTGCTTGCCTGCTATGCCGGAGAACCTCGGTTCGATTCCCGGCCCAAGCCCATGTAACAAAAACGGAGAAACAGAATACAATAAAACAAGAAAATGTTTAAAGATGTTTCCCTTTCTTCCTTCCTTCCTTCCTTCTCTCTGTCTTTCCTTTAAAAAAAAAAAAAAAAAAAAAAATCAGCAAGAGAGATCTTTGTGCAGATTTATGGAACCCATCTCCAAAAAGTCTAATTTAGCTGATCTGGAGTCTAATTTAGCTCCTACCCCGCTCCCAGCCCCCATCTGTATGATGATCTTATCTTGGCCAGGTTCAGACAGAGCTGTCTGGGCAGTGTTTCTCAGAGTAGCTCATTGTCTCCAAAATTTCCCAGCAGAGCTGTGTTTGCCCTGCTGGTTGGTTAGAAGCTCTCCTATATTACCTTTGCTCTGATCTACATATTGGAACCATGCCAGAAGAGTCCTAGGGAACGCCTACTGATATTTACCCAAGAATTGGGGTGGGGGGGTAGGTTATGAATCACATGGTCAGAAATAGGCACATTCATCTAACTTCTAGCATTTTAGAAAACCAGAAATGTTATTATGCAACATTCCAGCTGAATCAACATGTCATCTCCAAAATGTTACATGTTTTCATGCTTAGGAAAATATTCTGTTCTGTTCTGCTTTGTACATTTAAATTTGACTGAAGTTGCTATTCTACCAGCCCTTTGTTCTGATGATTTTGCAATGACCTGCGGTCCAAGATAAATTCTGCCTTGACCAGCACTACCACGTTAACAAGACTTCATTATGAGAAGCAAAATTACTATTATAGGCAGAGAGTGGTCTTTCAAGACTCCAGAGAAAGAGGGGAAATAGTAAATATTGAAAAGAAAAAGCATAAAATATTCCAAAAAGGGCTCTCCATCAAGGATGGAAAAGGATTAAGGGAGATGGTGGTCCAATTAGTGCTTAGGCAGTAAAGATAGGAGTAGGGAGTGTGTTTGGATAAAGGGCCTGCTGGCAGGAGGAAGGTCTGATTTTCAGGATCTCCCCTGGCCAAGAGGAAGCCAGTGGTGATTGGGGAAAGGTTTCTTTTCCTCAGCCATTCCTAGGAGTTGCCATCATTGGGAATCTCTAATGGGGCCTTTTTCCCTGGCAAGCTGCAGACACATAAAGATGATGGAGACAGGCGGGGATGGCTTGCAGCTCAAGGATCATCTGAGTGACTGATGGCATACTCCCTTCTGCATGGAAGGAAGAAGTGAGAGTGCTGAGAGCCAACAGTTGAGGAAAAATGAGGCCATGAAGGAAGCAGGAAATGGAGAAAATGTGGCCAATAGATTGGGTCTCCCTTGTAGACTTGAGAAATAGGAGGAGGGAACTGGAAAGACACAAAAGACAGCCTCCACCTAGTCATTTTAAATAATTAGAACATAGATGATAACTTGTCACTTTACATTTATTGATCACTTTATCAAGTGAGAAATACAGTTATCATATTAAAAAATTATTTCTTAATTAATTTAGTACCTTGACATATGAAAAGACTTAGGAAAATTTTTTACCGAATTCCAGGAAATCATATTCATCCTGACCCTTCATTCCCTGGCTCTAAGAAAGCACAGAGATCTTCCAGTTATTTTTTAATGTCTTTTCCCCTTGTCCCATCCTCTCTAACAGGCTAGCCTAAAACTTAATAATTTTCTGTCTGGTCCTGGTTAGCAAGAGCAAATTTTATGAAGATAACTGTAAATGCACCATTGATGTACTAATCTTTATGTACAGAGCCTCCTGTAGGCAAGTGCTCTGAGTTATTTCTTTCTCAAGCAGTGGTGGCTTTGACTGAAAATGTTTTAATTTCTCCCTCATTTTTGAAGGACAATTTTGCTGGATATAGGATTCTTGGTTGGCAGTTTTTCTCTTTTAGTAACTTAAATATATCGTCCCACTGTTTTTCGCCTCCATGGTTTCTGCTGAGAAATCTATACATAGTCTTATTGGGTTTCCCTTGTATGTGATGGATTGCCTTTCTTTTGCTGCTTTCAAGATCCTCTCTTTCTCTTTGACCTCTGACATTCTGATTAGTAAGTATCTTGGAGTATGTCTATTTGGATCTATCCTCTTTGGGGTATGCTGCACTTCTTAGATCTGTAATTTTAAATCTTTCATAAGAGTTGGGAAATTTTCAGTGATAATTTCCTCCATTAGTTTTTCTCCTCTTTTTCCCTTCTCCACATCTATTGAGACCCTTCTGTGTACCAGGATTTGTGTAAGGCACAGGGGCAGATAGGAAGAAGAAAAGGGAACCCCCCTGCTTCTGATGAGTGTAGGGCATAAGGAGGCCTATGAGTTAACAGTAGATACAAGACTATATGGTGTGAAGGGAATAGAACACTGTTTTGTGGATAGGAGCCAAGAAGAGGGTATGACTAACTTCATGTGAAAGAGATGAGGAAGGCCTCTGACATGACAGTATATTTCTTCTGAACTTGAGGAAGGAGTGGCATTCACCTGGTGAAGCATAGGAGGAAGGACTTTCCAGGAACTTGGATTCAAGTACCCCAAGAGGAATAGTATGTACCTCCTTCTTCTTGGAGACCCTTTAAGGACAGGGATGAAGAGACCCAGATGATCTTGCAGAAGACAAAGACAGATGTTGCCCATATTGGGCTTCTATGGGGTTTGCTGGCATCTTAAACACTTAGTCCTGATTTCAGCCCAGTTCCTAATAAGCTAATATAAACAAGCTACTTCAGCTCTCTTGACTTCACATTTTCCATATGTAAAATGGGGTGAGGAAGCAGGTTGGACAGAGGAGCACTAACATCCCCTCTAGTCTAACATCGTATGGATCTATGGCTCCTTGAAGGAAGTGTGAAATATGGATCCAGAGAGTGTTGAACCAAATGAACAGAGGGCTCGGGACAGAGTTTGAAGTCACACTCAGCGGGTAAGAGAAAAAAAGAGGGGCCTACAGAAGAACCTGAAAAGGGTTAGTCACAATGGTAGGAGGAGAGCTGGGATGACCCAAATTAGTATGTGTGTGCCCCAAGGTCCAATGCCATGGAAGACTGAGCAAGAGGATTCAGAAAAGGGTACTGAGCTTAACCAGAAGAGGTCATGTTGACCTAAGAGCAGAAACCAGACTAGGATGGGCTAAAGATGAATGAATGGGTGTTGAAGATTACATTTGAGGAGATCTTTTACTTCTTTGGGGTTGCCCTTCCTCAATCTGTGCCCTGGTCCACAGTGTTGTCCATGTATAGCTCCAGCCACCTCCCACAGTGCCACTCCTCAGGAACGGTTCTTTGCTCCAAAATAACTTCTAATCAAAACTGATTTCTCAGCAAAACTAAAATTTAAAAACATTTTTAAAAAAAAAGTTAGGTGTGTTCTTCTCTCTGTGCCAGGCACTCTGTTAAAAGCTTTGAATATAGATTAATTTTATCTTTATAGTAAGCCTACTATTATCCCACTGTGCTGATTTGAAAGGATGTATGTCCCCTAGAAAAGCCATGTTTTAATCAAAATCCCGTTTTGTAAAGGCAGAATAATTCCTACTCAATACTGTATGTTTGAATTTGTAATTAGATCATCTCCCTGGAGATGTGATTTGATCAAGAGTGGTTGTTAAACTGTATTAGGTGACGACATGTCTCCACCCATTTGGGTTGGTTTTGATTAGTTTCTGAAGTCCTATAAAAGAGGAAACATTTTGGAGAATGAGAGAGATTCAGAGAAAGCAGAGCAGAACAACATAGCCACTAGAAGCAGAGTCCACCAGGCAGCGACCTTTGGAGATGAAGAAGGAAAATGCCTCCCGGGGAGCTTCATGAAACAGGAAGCCAGGAGAGAAAGCTAGCAGATGACGCTGTGCTCACCATGTACCCTTCCAGATGAGAGAGAAACCCTGACTGTGTTCACCATGTGCCTTTCCAGATGAGAGAGAAACTGTGACTGTCTTTGCCATGTGCCCTTCTGCTTGAGAAAGAAACCCTGAACTTCATCGGTCTTCTTGAACCAAGGTGTCTTTCCCTGGATGTCTTAGATTGGGCATTTCTGTAGACTTGTTTTAATTGGGACAGTTTCTCATCCTTAGAACTGTAAACTGGCAACCTAAGAAATTCCCCTTTTTAAAAAGCCACTCCGTTTCTGGTCTATTGCATTCCTGCAGCTAGCAAACTGTAACACCCACCCACCCCCTTTATTGTGTAAATTAGGAAACTGAAACTAAAAGAAATTAAGAAATTCACCCAAATTCACATATCTTGAAACTGGTATTTGAACCAAGGCATCATGGCTCCAGAGTTCAAGCTTTAAAGAGCCATGCTGCATGGCACTGTGATTGGACTAATTCATACTAGGGTATGAATGACTAACAAATGTCTCCCTGTAGAAATTAATTCTTTTACCTGGCTTTGCATTGTAAAGAGGGAATATTCAGAATCCAAAAGTTGAGGGAGTTAATGCTGATATATATTTTTTGACAAGGTGGTTAGTGGTCAAGTTTCTCTTCAATTATATTATAGAAATTAGCTATATTCAGTCTTTTTTGAATCAGAAGAAAAGCTGGGGTTGGCAGTGTGCTTGAAAAAATTTGTGAATAAAAGAAAGGGAGATGTAGTAGACAGAATTGGTGGAATGTTTGTATTTTTATTTTTCCTTTTTAAAAAGAAAAAGATTTGTGCATATTTGAAGACAAAGGAAGGTACCTAGTAAAGAAAGACCCATTGGAGATACTGGAGGGAGTAATCTGTGGTGGGTCCTGAAAGAATCAGGAGGAAATGGGACCTCTGGCAGGGTGGGAAGGAGCGGGGTGGGGTCACTCTACTAAGCAGGAGAAACTTTTCTCTCCTGGAGTGTGAGGAAAGCTAGGGGAATAGATGAGGGGGCAGATGTGTGTTGAAATGAAGAAGCTAGTAGATGAAGGCAAGGCAAGATGACCACTTTGGTGTCTTTCAAAGAAAACTAGAGCTGTATTTCTCTTCTGCCATGAGTGTAGAGATGGACTGGTGAATTCAGAGGGTGAAACAGAAAAGAGACGGTACAAAAACTCTCATGGAAAAACCTCTAGACAGAAGACCTGCGGTGAGAAGCATGAAGTCTCTCTTTGCAAGGCTCCGGTTCTACGACATTTCCTCATCCCTTCACATTTAACCAAAGAAAGTCCCCATGACCTCAGGGTGGGTCCTGAGATGAGACCCAGTTATTTCTGGCTGAGTCTGACTGTGCCATGCTGTTTCTGTGATCCCCACAATCTCTGGTCCTCTCTTGTTCTCTTTGACAGTATCCTGAATAAGTTGCTCTGATCCACCACTAACACATTTTCTTTCATAAACTATGTATCTGAGTCATTCACAGCTCTCAAGTCAATGTCATCAAGATCATCTTCACCTGCTGCCTTAGGAACATAATGGTGGATGAAACTCTCCATGGCAGGAAAATTGGCATGTTCAGAAATTTCAGAGTAAAGTCCATGTCTCACTGCATTCCTTTCTCATGTTTTAGGAGAAGAGGAAGAAGATGAAGGTGACGAGGAGCAATTGGAGGCTATAGTCAGGGGGACTGGACCCAGAGTATCAGCTGGAACAGTGTCAGAAGCTCATCTTGCTCGGAGGCTCACCAAAGGAAAGAAAAGCCGGCGAATGCTGTCCAACAAGCCACAGGACTTCCAGGTAGAAATGCTCCAAGTGCTTCTGTACCCTCATTTAACTACTGCATGGTCCGTCTTCCGCAATTATAATAATGTTAGGATGGACCTATTGCTGTGGGCAGTGGCTCAACCAGTAAAAAGGGACATCAGTGCATATACTCAATTGCAAGAGCTCTCCATCTTTCTTCTGTTTGCAGAAGTGGATTTAGTCAAGCCAGATGAGGCTCTTGAAAGAAATTATTAAAAACTTTTTTTTTAATAATTTCTTTATTTTATTCCTTTAAATACCAAAAAAATAAAAACCCACCAAATAAATGCAAACATTCCTATTTTGATCATTCCGTTCTGCATATATAGTCAGTAACTCACAATATCATCACATAGTTGCATATTCATCATCATGATCATTTCTTGGAACATTTGCATCTATTCGGAAAAAGAAATAAAAAGACAACAGAAAAAATATATATACATACCATACCCCTTACCCCTCCCTTTCATTGATCACTAGCATTTCAAACTAAATTTATTTTAGCATTTGTTCCCCCTATTATTTATTTTTATTCCATATGTTCTACTCATCTGTTGACAAGGTAGATAAAAGGAGCATCACACACAAGGTTTTCACAATCACACAGTCACATTGTGAAAGCTTTATCATTATACAATCATCTTCAAGAAACATGGCTACTGGAACACAGCTCTACATTTTCAGGCAGTTCACTCCAGCCTCTCCACTACATCTTGGATAACAAGGTGATATCTACTTAATGCGTAAGAATAACCTCCAGGATAGCCTCTCAACTCTGTTTGGAATCTCTCAGCCATTGACACTTTGTCTCATTTCTCTCTTCCCCCTTTTGGTCGAGAAGGTTTTCTCAATCCCTTGATGCTGAGTCTCAGCTCATTCTAGGATTTCTGTCCCACGTTGCCAGGAAGGTTCACACCCCTGGGAGTCATGTCCCATATGGATTGGGGGAGGGTGGTGAGTTTGTTGTATTGGCTGGAGAGAGAGACCACATCTGAGCAACAAAAGACATTCTCTTGGGGGTGACTCTTAGGCCTAATTTTAATAGGCTTGACCTGTCCTATGTGGGATTAAGTTTCTAATGAACAAACCCCAAGACTGGGGGCTCAGCCTATAGCTTTGGTTGTCCACACTGCTTGTGAGAATATCAAGAATTCAACGTGGGGAAGTTGAATTTTCCCTGTTCTCACCATTCCCCAAAAGGGACTTTGCAAATACTTTTTTATTCACTGATCAAATCACTCTGGGACTTATCAAGACATCACTCTGGACAAACCAACAAAATCTCATGTCCTACTCAAGGTTCCATGTACTTATGGTGTTCAATTAAGCTATCTACATAAGTTATATTAGGAAATGCACTAGTCAAAATATAAATTTTGTAACAAATAAACATTTTTTGCTTTAGTCTCACACATAAGTTGAAATTTTAAAATATTAATTACCATCTATTTTCAGCACCCTGCACTAATGACATTCCTTTGTTCTTCCTCATGCAAAAACATTTTTAAAATTTGTACATTTAGTCACTATCATTATATATTCTAGGCATTCCTAGATTATACCATCTCAATCTTTATCGTCTATCTGTCTTTCTGATTTCATTTGTGCCCCCAGCCTTCCTCCCTCTATCATTCTCACATTCAGCTTCATTCAGTGTTTTAACAAAATTGTATTACAGTTAGGTAATATTGTGCTGTCCATTTCTGAGTTTTTACATTCAGTCCTGTTGCACAATCTGTATCCCTTCAGCTCCAATTATCCAGTATCTTACCCTATTTCTATCTCCTGATGGTCTCTGTTACCAAAAAAATATTCCAAGTTTATTCACTTATGTCAGTTCATATCAGTGAGACCATATGGTATTTGTCCTTTTGTTTTTGGCTAATCTCACTAAGCATAATGTCCTTAAGGTCCATCCATTTTGTTACATACTTCATAACTTTATTTTGTCTTACAGCTGCATAATATTCCATTGTATGTATATACCACAGTTTGTTTAGCCACTCGTCTGTTGATGGACATTTTGGCTGTTTCCATCTCTTCACAATTGTAAATAATGATGCTATAAACATTGGTGTGCAAATGTCCATTTGTGTCCTTGCCCTCATGTCCTCTGAGTAGATACCTAGCAATGGAATTGCCAGGTCATATGGCAATTCTATATTTAGCTTTTTGAGGAACCACCAAACTGCCTTCCACAGCCTTTGTACCGTTTGATATTCCCACCAACAGTGGTTAAGTTTGCCTCTTTTTCCACATCCTCTCCAGCACTTGTCATTTTCTGTTTTATTGATAATGGCCATTCTGGTGGGTGTGGGATGATATCTCATTGTTGTTTTGATTTGCATTTCTCTAATAGCCAGGTAAGTTGAGCATTTCTTCATGTGCCTTTTGGCCATTTGTGTTTCCTCTTCTGAGAAGTGTCTGTTCAAATATTTTGCCCATTTTGTGATTGGGTTGTCTGTCTTTTTGTTGTTGAGTTGAACAATCTCTTTATAAATTCTGGATTCTAGACATTTATCTGATATGTTGTTTACAAACATTGTCTTCCATTGTGTAGGCTGTCTTTTTACTTTCTTGATGAAGTTCTTTGATGCACAAAAGTGTTTAATTTTGAGGAGTTCCCATTTCTTTCTTTCTTTCTTCAATGCTCTTGCTTTGGGTGTAAGGTCTATAAAACTGCCTCCAAGTGTAAGATTTATAAGATATTTCCCTACATTTTCTTCTAACAGCTTTATGGTGTTAGATCTAATGTTTAGGTCTTTAATCCATTTTGAGTTAGCTTTTGTATAGGGTGTGAGATATGGGTCCTCTTTCATTCTTTTGTATATAGATATCCAGTTCTCTGGACCCCATTTATTGAAAAGACTGTTCTTTCCTAGGTGAGTTGGCTTGACTGTCTTATCAAAGATCAATTGTCCATAGATGAGAGGGTCTATATCTGAACACTCTATTTGATTTCATTGGTCAATATATCTATCTTTATGCCAGTACCATGCTGTTTTGATCACTATAGCTTCATAATACCCCTTGAAGTCAGGTAGTGTGAGACCTCCTACTTCATTTTTTTTTTCCTCAGGATACTTTTAGCTATATAGGGCACCCTACCCTTTCAGATAAATTTGGTTATTGGTTTTTCTGTTTCTGAAAAGTAAGTTGTTGGGATTTTAATTGGTATTGCATTGAATCTGTAAACCAATTTAGGTAGAATTGACATGTTAACTATATTTTGTCTTCCAATCCATGAATACGGTATGCCCTTCCATTTATTTAGGTCTTCTGTGATTTCTTTTAACTATTTCATATAGTTTTCTTTGTATAGGTCTTTTGTCCCTTTAAATTTATTCCTAAATATTTTATTCTTTTGGTTGCAATTGTAAATGGAATTGTTTTTTTGATTTCCTCCTCAGATTGTTCATTACTAGTGTATAGAAACACTACCAGATTTTTGAGTGTTGATCTTGTCACCTGCCACTTTGCTGTGCTCATTTATTAGCTCTAGTAGTTCTGCTGTGGATTTTTCGGGGTTTTTGAGATATAGTATCATATCATCTGCAAACAGTGAGAATTTTACTTCTTCCTTTCCATTTTTGATACCTTATATTTCTTTTTCTTGTCTAATTGCTTTGGCTAGAACTTCCAACGCAATATTGAATAACAGTGGTGATAGTGGACATCCTTGTTTTGTTCCTGATCTTAGGGGGAAAGTTTTCAGTTTTTCCCCATTGAGGATGATGTTAGCTGTGGGTTTTTCATATATTCCCTTTATCATTTTGAGGAAGTTGCCTTCTATTCCTATTCTGTGAAGTGTTTTCAACAGGAAAAGATGTTGAATTTTGTCAAATGCCTTTTCTGCATCAATCGAGATGATCATGTGGTTTTTCTGCTTTGATTTATTGATATGGTGTATTACATTAATTGATTGTCTTATGTTCAACCATCCTTGCATACCTGGGATGAATCCTACTTGGTCATGATGTATAATTCTTTTAATGTGTTGCTGGATTCAATTTGCTGGAATTTTGTTGAGGATTTTTGCATCTATATTCATTATAGAGATTGGCCTGTAGTTTTCTTCTTTTGTAATATCTTTGTCTGGCTTTGGTATGAGGGCGATGTTGGCTTCATAGAATGAGTTAGGTAGCTTTTCCCTCCTCTTCAGTTTTTTTGAAGAATTTGAGCAGGATTAGTACTAGTTCTTTCTGGAATGTTTGGTAGAATTCACATGTGAAGCCATCTGGTCCTGGACTTTTCTTTTTGGGGAGCTTCTTAATGATTGATTTATTTTGTTTACTTGTGATTGGTTTGTTGAGGTCGTCTATTTCTTCTTGAGTCAAAGTTGGTTGTTCATGCCTTTCTAGGAAGTTGCCCCTTTCATCTACATTGTTGTATTTATTAGCATAAAGTTGTTCATAGTATCCCTGTCATTACTTCCTTTATTTCTGCGGGGTCAGTGGTTATGTCTCCTCTTCCATTTCTGATTTTATTTATTTGCAACCTCTCTCTTCTTCTTTTTGTCAATCTTGCTAAGGGTCCATCAATCTTATTGATTTTCTCATAAAACCAACTTCTGGTTTTGTTGATTTTCTCAATTGTTTTCATGTTCTCAGTTTCATTTATTTCTGCTCTAATCTTCATTATTTCTTTCCTTTTGCTTGCTTTGGGGTTAGTTTGCTGTTCTTTCTCTAGTTCTTCCAAGTGGACTGTTAATTCCTCAATTTTTGCCCTTTCTTCTTTTTTGATGTATGCATTTAGGGCAATAAATTTCCCTCTTAACACTGCCTTTATGGTGCCCCATAAGTTTTGACATGTAGTGTTTTCATTTTCATTTTCCTTGAGATATTTACTGATTTCTCTTTTAATTTCTTCCTTGACCAACTGATTGTTTAAGAGTGTATTGTTGAGCCTCCACATATTTGTGAATTTTCTGGCAACTTCATTCCTTTATGAGCTGAGAAAGTGTTTTATATAATTTCAATCTTTTAAAATTTATTGAGACTTGCTTTGTGACCCAGCATATGGTCTATCCTTGAGAATGATCCATGAGCACTTGAGAAAAAGGTGTATCCTGCTGTTATGGGATGTAATGTTCTATAAATGTCTGTTAAGTCTTGCTCATTTATTGTATTGTTCAAATTCTCTGTTTCTCTATTGATCCTCTGTCTAGATGTTCTATCCATTGATTAGAGTATGGATTTGAAGTCTCCAACTATTATGGTAGATGTGTCTATTTCTCTTTTCAGTGTTTTCAGTGTTTGCTGCATGTATTTTGGAGCTTTATGGCTCAGTGCATAAATATTATGATTGTTATGTCTTCTTGCTGAATTATTCCTTTTATTAAACATAGTATCCTTCTTTGTCTCTTTTAACTGTTTTACATTTGAAGTCTAATTTGTTGGATGTTAGTATAGCTACTCATGCTCTTTTCTGATTGTTATTTGCAGGAAATATCTTTTCCCAGCCTTGCACTTTCAACCTATGTTTATCCTTGTGTCTAAGATGTGTTTCCTGTAGACAGCATATAGATGGGTCCTGTTTTTTAATCCATTTTGCCAGTCTATGTCTTTTGATTGGGTAGTTTAATCCATTAACATTTAGTGTTATTACTGTACAGGTAGTAATTAATTTCTTCTACCATTTTGCTTTTTGGATTTTGTATGTCATATCTAATTTTCTTCTTTTTACCTTTACTGATAGTCTTCATTTCTACACTCTTCTCCACACCTCTCTCTTCTGTCTTTTTGTATCTGACTCTAGTGCTCCCTTTAGTATTTCTTGCAGAGCTGGCCTCTTGGTTACAAATTCTCTCAGTGATTTTTTGCCTGAAAATGTTTTAATTTCTCCCTCATTTTTGAAGGACAATTTTGCTGGATATAGAATTCTTGGTTGGCAGTTTTCCTCTTTTAGTAACTTATATATATTGTCCCACTGTCTTTTCGCCTCCATGGTTTCTGCTGAGAAATCTACACATAGTCTTATTGGGCTTCCCTTGTATGTGATGGATTGCTTTTCTCTTGCTGCTTTCAAGACCCTCTCTTTCTCTTTGACCTCTGACATTCTGATTAGTAAGTGTCTTAGAGTACGTCTATTTGGATCTATTCTGTTTGGGGTACGCTGTACTTCTTGGATCTGTAATTTTAAGTCTTTCATAAGAGTTGGGAAATTTTCAGTGATAATTTCCTCCATTAGTTTTCTCCTCCTTTTCCCTTCTCATATCCTTCTGGGACACCCACAACACGTATATTTGCTTCATATTGTCATTCAATTCACTGAGTCCCTGCTCATACTTTTCCATTTTTTTCCCTATATTTTCTTTTGTTTGTCGGAATTCAGATGTTCCGTTCTCCCATTCACTAATCCTATATTCTGCCTCTCGAAATCTACTACTGTAGGTTTCCATTGTTTTTTTTATCTCTTCTACTGTGCCTTTCATTCCCATAAGTTCTGTGATTTGTTTTTTTCAGAGTTTCGATTTCTTCTTTTTGTTCATTCCTTGCCTTCTTTATATCCTCCCTCAGTTCATTGGTTTGATTTTTGATGAAGATTTCCCTGTCTGTTCAAACATTTTGAATTAATTGTTTCAACTCATGTATCTATTTTGAATTGTTGGTTTGTTCCTTTCACTGGGCCATATCTTCAATTTTCCTCATGTGATTCATTATTTTTTGCTGCTGTCTAGGCATTTAATTACCTTAATTAGTTTATTCTGGAGATTGTTTTCTCTTCTCTTACCTAGGGTTTTCTTGCTGGATGAATTTGTTGTCTGTGTGTTCTTTCACATTCAGTTCAGCTTTGTCTGGACCTGTAGCTTAGGTTTTGTTTAACAGAGGAGAATTTTTCAGTTCTTTTTTCTTGTTCCTTGCCCTGCTTGTAGGGTGCCTTCCCCCCACCCCACCCTTAGGAGGGTCTACTTAGGTGTTATAGACCCCAGCCAGATTTTCCCAGACCAAACTGGCCTCCTATCAGGAGGAAAGAGTCACCTGCATCAGTTTTCCCTGAGGGTGAGTCCCAGTTGGTTGAAAGACTTTCCTGTGAAGTCTCTGGTCTCTGTTATTCTTATCCTGCCCAGTATGTGGTGCTTGTCTGCCTGTGGGTCCCACCAGCATAAGATGATGTGGCACCTTTAACTATGTCAGACTCTCCCTGCTGGGGGCATGGTGGAGACAGAGAAGAGGTTGTAGGCTGGTTTTAATGGCTTCAAATTACCAAACTCTGGTGTCTGAATTCCTTAAGGGATGGAGTCCACCTGAGTTGGGCTTCACCCCTCCCGTGGAGAAGGCACGAGCTCCAGACAAGCCCTCAAATGAGCTTGTTTCTGCTTATGCCTAGGGCAGTTGCAGCCTGAGAAGCCCTGCCGCTGTATCCAAAGGCAGTCAAGACTTTTTAGAAACACAGCCACAAAAACCTCTGTTTCTTTTTTTTTTTTTCTTTTTCTGTCAGCCCTGCCCCCTTTGCGCCGAGGCAAAAGTGAGCGACCTCCATTTTGACCAGGTTCACCTGAGCTGAGGGCCTATTTTTAATTGTCAGAGTTTGTTAATTAATTCCATAATTGGTGTTTGGTTGGCCTCAGTTCCTGCTGCTGGTAAAGTCCCTTTCCTTTCCCCTCTGTGAAGCAGCCTGTGGGGGAGGGTCACCAGTCGCTGCGGCTTGGGGAACTCCCAGTTCTGGGGTGCTCGCAGCTGGTCCAGCTGGTCCGGACTGGGGTATGCTGTGTGTCCAGTCACTGACATGGCCCCAGGAGCTGTTCTGTACTATTCCTAGTTATTTAGTAGCTGTTCTGGAAGACAAACTAAATCTTGCACTTTGCTAAGCTGCCATCTTGGCACCTACAGAAATAAAACTTTTAAGTTCTTCCTTCCCGTAGGTGATAGGAAAGAGTTAATCAAAGAATAGAAATACAGATATTGCAATTTTTATAGCCCTCAACACTGCTTTAAACTTGGGAGACTGCTATGGAGTTGAGTTACTACATCATCAGGGCTCAGGGAGACCAGGGAAGAGGCTAGGATCTGCATAGCAACCTCATCTCTGCTCTGCTCTTTTCTGGATCAACTTTGGACTATTTCAGCACCGCTACTGCTCTTGGTTTCTACCACCCAACCACTGGTTCATACTTTGGGGTTCATGAGAAGCCTACGTTTCACCAATCCTCATAGGTAAAAGAGCTGAAACGAAATCTGACAATACTTTTACACCATGCACTGCGATCGGATAAGTAACAACTCCCTTTTGTGCTTACAGATCCGTGTCAGAGTGATTGAGGGTCGGCAGCTAAATGGCAACAACATAAGACCTGTGGTCAAAGTCCACATCTGTGGCCAGACACACCGAACAAGAATCAAGAGAGGGAACAACCCATTTTTTGATGAGGTAAATGGGCATCAATGAGTGAAGTACCTTGTATGATAGAACCCATTATTTCATGTACGTTTGCCTTCGCTCTTTCTAATTAATAGCATGTATTTGAGGAGATGATCCAGTGTGACTTAGAAACCTGACTTTTTAAAGGTGTCAAAACTTACTTAGCTGTAAAAATAGTACATGTTAAAAGAAAACAATTATGAGCAAACCAGTTCACTCTGCCTCATCCCCCATACTGAGAATGTGTTCTGGTTCTGTTGAGCTCTTTTGTAACACTCCTCAAAAGTACTTAATATCTTAGCAGTTATCTCTGGTGCCACAAAACTTTTCTGGGGCTTTGAGGAAAAATTATAAATTTGGAGAATTTTTCAGAATCCAGCCTTGCTCTGTAGAGGGACACATTTCTGAGATTCCTTGGACTTGTTTCTCATGCCCTGTCTCAGAGCCCTGGCATTTTCCATCACAATTTCTCATAGTTCTTTACAGTGTCTGATCCCAGCCCCAACTCTGGCTTTTGTTCTTTCTTCCCACCTCTATTCACAAATGACACCTGTTTCTTCTGTTGGTGTTCTTGTTTCTTCTCCTTTGTTCAAACTGGTCCCCAGTTTCTCAGAAGGCCCCATTTTCTTCTCATCTCTAATATGTCTTCCTGAGATGAATTCAGACAACAGCATGCAGCTACCTAGAATAAAACACACACACAATCGGTGGGAGCCAGACCAGGATGGAACACCTGAAATGGGAATGGAAGACTGGGAGAAATTCATGTTGGAAGGCAAGACTGGATGGGAGGGAGGGCAAGAGACTAGATGACTTGGGACCTAAAGCATAAGGGCTATCAGTGAGTTTATAATACAAGCTTCATATTTACTCAACTACGTTCTGAGGATTCCTGCAAGAATTTTCACTTGTCTCAGAATTTTTTCATTGTAATTATATGTCTTTAAAGATTAGATGTCTTTTCAAAAGGGAAGAATCAAATAACTGAATCCTAAAACAAACTAATTCACAAATCAATAAAATAAATTTACTGAAAATTCCTAATTTATGTACATCTCCTTAACCAAATGATTAAATTTAGTAGTAGCAGTAATGGGCCAAACCAATGTGTGTGCCCAAATGTGATACAATGGAAATAATCAACATCAGCTGTGTCAGTTCTTCTCAAAGATTCCATTTGAATCTAATGGTGAGGAAACATTTATACAAATCCAGATTGTGGGAGATTCTATAAAACAAATAGTCTGGATAGAAAAGACCAAAAAGGAAAGAAAAAAAAAAGGCAGGAGTACTGTTCTAGATTAAAGGAAACTAAAGAAACGCAACAACCAAATGCAAGGTGTAATCCTTGCATGGATTGTGGATTTTTTTTTTTTTTTATATACAAAAGCTATAAAGAACTTTTTTGGAGGCAATAGGAGAAACTGAATAGTTGACTATATATTATCTGCTAAATTTCTTGAGTATGATAATGGTATTGTGATTATAAAGGAAGATATCCTTGCTTTTAGGAGAAAACAAAAAGATGTATTTAGAGGTGAATTGACATGACATCTAGAACTTTCTTACCAATAAAAAAGAGCGATAAGGGAAGTGGCCCCAAATATTAACAATTGGTAAATACAGGTAAAAGGTATACAGATATTCATTATACCATTCCTTAACTTTTTTGTAGATTTGAAATATGCTTAATTAAAAAGTTGAACGAAAAATCAGTTTAAATAGATGCTCAATCTTTTCCTCTTAGAACCAAAGATCACTGGCTGACGTGGTACAACCTCTGTATACATTATATACAGCTCACAAGAATCAAACTTCTTAAACTCTACTGTTACAATTAGTTCAAATATGGTCAATATTCACTCTCCTGAGGAATTAGCATATTCTAGAGGTCAAAGTTGGCTTTGAAGATTTTTTGCTAGAAAGAGTAAAATTAGTCACTAGACAAAAATGTTATAGTTAAAAATGTTAAAGAATTAAGATCAACTTTCCAGGTTATGCGGGCCATAAGCATCCATTTTAATGTAAGCTGCAACATAAAATAACCTTAGATCTTCATTAAGCTAGTGTATGTCTTTCCCAATTGAACAATTTTATTTAGTTAAATGAATGCTATATTTTATATTTAACCATTTTTTCCTTATTCCAAAATGCAGAGGTGGTTTATCATGAAGCTCATGAAGTTTAAACCTAATTTTGAATTTATGCTTTGTATTTTTTGAGGGCTCCCCAGATTATAGCATTGGGCCCCACTCCACCTGAATCCACCCCTGCTAAATTTCTAACACTTTCTTTTTTGTTTTGACAGCTGTTTTTTTACAATGTCCACATGACCCCTTCCGAGTTGATGGATGAAATCATCAGCATTCGGGTAAGAAGATAATGGAGGAGGAAGGCACTACTCACTAGCTGTCAAACGAGGCCAATAATCTTTTCACCTCTTTTCTTCTAGGTTTATAATTCCCATTCTTTGAGGGCAGATTGTCTGATGGGAGAATTTAAGGTGAGTGTCAACAATCTGTTTCATTCCATTTACATTGAAGCTGGGCACTTTTATAATGGGAAATCTGATTCCTGGCTAGGTCTCAGGGTACCAGTCTTGGTAATATCTTAGGGTTATGTATAAGGGATTGACACGATGATCCTTGCTGACAGCTGGAATGCAGCAGGATGTGATGACTCTGGCTAGAAACCAGCTGAGTCTCCTCTCACCTGGGTCTTGTTGACTTCCAAAGTTTAACCCTTAGCAGCACCCCGCAGCAAGATGCCCAAACCTGCCACTTCAAGATCCTTCCAGTGTTCCAGCTCTGGTTGGAAGCCAATCCACTGCTACAAAAGGAATAAGGTGCTTGACTATTGCAAGAAGCTCACCACCCAGCCTCACTTAACCAGTCAGTTATTGTAATTATTGAGTGTAAGAGAAAAACCAAAGCAGGGAAGAGAGTCAGGGTATCCTGAGTAACTCTCATTGGAATTAAAGTTAAATATTTGGTTGGTTCCTTCCCAGCAATGCCACATGGAGTAGGGCTGCCTCTCCAAGGAAGGAGCTCCCAGGCACTAGAAGTCCTAGAGGATGACCTGGGTCAGGCAGGCCATTATTACTGGTCTGGCACTCACTAGCCACATGTCCTGGGAAGATTTACTTAACTCCCGATCCTTAGTTTCTTCTTCTGTAAAATAGGACCATTGTGAAGATTAGGTTAGATATGTAAACTGACTATAGTACACAGCCTGGCATATGGAAGTGCCCAATTAATGGTTGTTAAAATTATCATTCACATCAGCATTAGTTGTTGGAGGAGTATTAGATAGGAAATCGGTCCAGGTGATCTCCCAGAGGGTGGTTTGCCTGGAACTGAAGGATTTCACAGGGCAGGAAGAACTTTCAGTGCTAAACTGGGAAAGTCCAGGCAAACTGGTATGAGTTTGTTATCATGTTTCTATAGTCCCTTCCAGCTATAAGATGAGTCCGGTGACCGATTGAGGATCTTCTTTGTGCCACATATTAGGCAAAGCATTGGGGTTACAGAGGGAGTAAGATGCAAATGTTGGGTCTCCAGAAATTTAGTCTAGGCAAGGGCATTATATTTAAATATTTTAATGAGGTTTTCTTTGACATAACTAGCTGATTTTAAAACCTAAATTACTTTAAATTGTTTTTTCCTAGATTGATGTTGGATTTGTTTATGATGAACCTGGTAAGTAATGTTCTCCCTATCACTTCGAAGTTTCAAGTTCATTCCCTCCACCTGCAAAGAGAATTCTAGGAATCAAAAAAATTTTTTTCTTGATTGGAGGAGGGGAGAAGTGTTTAGCTGGAATGAGTAAACAGTAGTTTAGTTCGGATGTTTAATTTTTTAATTAACAATAATGGTCTTAACATTCATAAGTAAGTCATTTTTATATTTTGTAAAATAATTTTAATCTTATTAAAGTCAAAGTACAAAACGAGTTAATAGGGCTTAGAGAGTCTTGTTTGAGTAACTCTAGGACAGAATGTTGGGGTGGGGGCATGAAGACAGAGGAGATGACATTTATATGGAAACTCATCTGGGACGTGTGATATGTCATGATAAGACTTCCAAGGAAAAGCTTATTTATCTTACAGTAGATGGAAACAGAGACCTGTCAGTTCTCTGCAGAGTGCCCCTGTCCTTTATTTATTTTTAAATTTTGTATTATTTTTATTTTTTGGCTTTTTGTTGTAGTAACATATATACAACTCAAAATTTCCCATTTTAGCCACTTTCAAGAATACAACTTAGTGGCATTAATTACATCCAAAACATTATGCTATAATCACCAATATCTATTACCCAAACCTTTTCATTACCTCCAACAGAAACACTGCACCCACCAAGCAACAACTCCCCATTCCACAACACACACACATACTTACACGCACGTGTGCACGCTCCTACTCCAAAAGCCCCTGGCAATCTGTAATCTGCTTTCTAGCTCTATGAATTTGCCCAATCCAGGTCGCTCAATTAAGTGAAATCATACAACATATGTTCTCTTGTGTCTGTCTTATTTCACTCAACATGAGATCTTCAAGGTTCATCCATATTATAGCATGTATCAGAGCTTCATTCTTTTTGTATGGCTAAAATTCTATCCTCTTATTGCCTCTTAATTTTAGGTCATGCAGTTATGAGAAAATGGCTTCTCCTCAATGATCCTGAAGATACAAGCTCAGGTTCTAAAGGTTACATGAAAGTTAGCATGTTTGTCCTGGGAACCGGAGATGAGCCTCCTGTGAGTCCCTAAATTCTCTACCTTTTATATTTTTCATTAAAATAGAGGACAAAGAATTAAGCAGGTGGGCACTTGTAGTTGTGAAATGTAGTATAATTTCCAATCAATAACCTTGACTTTTCAATTCTTCCAATACTTCAGAAGCTATTCTTTTCTTCATCAGAGAGTTATTATTCTAATATAAGTCAACTCTTTCCTTGAGTCTATGTTTCTTTGTTTTTTAATTCAGAAAAGGTGTGTGTTTTCAAAATTTCCTTACTCAACATCAGAAAAACTGATTTTATCTACAGAACATGGCTCACTTGCAAAATCAGGCATTGCTACCTAAAGGGACAATTGTTTTTTTCTGGGATATTGAGCAGCAAATATGGGGAAAAGAAAGTGGCCAAAGAGAAACTCAAAGCTCATCAGGGATACATACATGCCCACACGCCTGCACACACTTACAGTCACTCATACACACATACTCTTTACTATTTGGTGCTCACAAAATTACAAAAGCATATATTGTTTTCTTGTGGTATACTGAGAAACATATGAGCGTTGATTTTGTAGAGCATTTTTGAGGTTGAAGGAAAATTGTGTCTGGACTCATAAACCTGGAACACAGAAAATACTAATGGAAAATATTTTCATTTTAAAAGCATCAATTTGGCTTGTTACAAGTGCTGCTTTTCTTTATGTATAATTTGTAACTGTGTGTCTTGGATAGCCTGAGAAACAAGATCGTGATATTGACAGTGATGATGTGGAGAGTAATTTGTTACTGCCTGCTGGCATTGCCCTCCGTTGGGTGACCTTCTTGCTGAAAATCTACCGAGCAGAGGATATCCCCCAGAGTGAGTGTTGATTCAATCCACCCTGGGATTATCAATTATCTTCATAATTGGGTTTGTTAAAATCATATGCTTCATAGTGATGGATGCTTCCTACCATGTTTTCCTTCATAAAGGCCTTCATAGACTCATTTTCATTCATTCTGGTCCCATTGAAAGCTACCTGAGCAGGCTCATGAAGCAGCCACTTGGTTACTGATCCATGTTCCTTATTGAGTACTTGCATTGGACCCATTCTACTCCATTCATTCTACTTTTACTTTTCTATATCTTTTTCTAGAAAATGCTAGAGAGAGGACAGCAGCCATCACTTCCAAACCCTTTCCTCCACCACAAAATGTGAAATTTTATAAACAAATAAAGTCTTTGCAAGTGAACCATTAAAAATAGTGAAAGGGAGGTAGAAATGTCAATAACTAGAACCCTGTTATTATGAAGTCTTTTGTATTATGAGATACATTTATCAAGAGATTGGCTGCATTTAAGAAAATTATTTACAGTGATTCCATTTATAGTGACTAGTTCAGTTACTCCTCTGTCAGTGCTAAGGACCCAACTTCCTATCTGTCTTGCCTGGCCTGTCAGCTTCCTACTGGTTTCTGGGACATATGTTCCTTCTCCAAGTTCTCCTCTCCAGGGCCTGGGTCTCTTCAGATTTTCTACTTTTTCTAGGAAACCTTCTCTTTAAGACCTCCTGTAATTCCTCCCTGTACCATCTTTCGCTTAACAATATCTTAAATGAAATAAGTAAATTAAACCTCACATTATAGTTCCTATACTGGCCTTTAATTGATTGATCTCTGTTCACTTTTGAATTTCTTAAAACAGAGCAATCTCCTGTTTGTAGTTTAATATATTCTTTGTGATTATGCTAAATTTTCTTGGAATTTCTCTGAAAAAGCCATACTAGGCCTGTATCATTTCAACCTAAAGTACCTTTTCCAAATTGAAATCAGACCTGAGTTTGGATACTCTTACCCTGGCTTGGTGAATTTTCTTTATTCTATTTTTTACTCAATGATTGATTGGTTCTCAACATAATAATTTAGAAATTTATTTTTCAAGACATTCCTATTGATTCTAAAATACTGTGGGAAGATAGCATTTCCTCCTCTCTCAAATAAAAGAAAAAGTATTTCTGTAATACAATGCCTTTTGTACTAGCCACCCCTGAGAGCAATTCTTGTAGCAACTGTTTTCATGTATTTGGAGGAAATGTAATTTTGCTGAATGATTTCTGTTCTTTAAAGAAAAACAAATTTAATTTCTAATGTATAACATATTACTTTTCAGTGGATGATGCCTTCTCACAGACAGTAAAGGAAATATTTGGAGGCAATGCAGATAAGAAAAATCTAGTGGATCCTTTCGTAGAAGTTTCCTTTGCTGGAAAAAAGGTTTGTACGTGCTCTAAATGCAGATCCCTCTGGGAGTAAATATTTAAAATACTGCGCTTTCCTTGAAATGAATTCCTGCTTATTCACTGTTAGAATAGCCCCCATGAGGAGTGAGGCAATATGCAGAAGATAGATTATCTGAGCCTGAACACACCATTTCCCCCACAAGTTCATTTTGGGGTGGAAAGTATACATGGCTTAAGGTTAGAAAACTCAATATTTTGAATTATTTCTCAGGTGGAGGCATAATCTTAATCTTAGACAAGCTCCCCAACCAGCCACTGTAATCCCTGATAAATGTCCTAGACTAGATTGGATAATGTGATTCCACAGTAGAATAACAACACATCATAGACAATTATAGTATGGTGATCTAGCATCTCATATATGTTTGAACCATTTATATTTATGAAAGCAAGACCTGGAAAACCAAAAACATGGACTGGGTATTATTTCCTAAGAGAACCACTGGGATGTAGAGGGAAAGTTCTCAGTTCTGGGGTGAGATGAGGTCTGATTTAAATCCTGGCTTCACCATACTCCATAGGCAGGAAATTCCTCAACCTCTGGATCTCAATTTTCTGAACTATAAGTGGAGTTAATAATAATCTAACAGGATTATTGAGAGGGTTACTTAACTCAAGTAGTAATTATAATGAGCCTGCTATGTGCCAAATTTTGTCCTATGTGTTGGGAAATAGAAATGAGCAAGAAAGTCATTGCTCTTATGGAGCTTACTTTCTAATAGAAGAGACAGACATAAATAAACAACAAGTAATTGAATTTTTCAGATAGTCCTATATAATGCAGAAAATAAAGCAGGGGATTAGAAGTGATTAGTGGGGAGATGAGTATTTAGCTTAGTTACCAGATGGGCCACCTTGGAGAAAGTGACATTTGGGTATAAGGCCTGGAGATGCCAAGGTCTGGGGGCAAGGATTTCCAGGCACAGAGAGAAGCAAATGTAAAGGCCCTAAAGAGGAAACACATTTGCAGAAGAAAAAAAAGCCCATGTGGGTGAAGTGGAATGAACAAAGGGGGGAAAAGACTAAGAGATTAGACCAGAAGGTGGTGGAGCACTTAAATTCCAGGTGAAGTCCTGGTTTTATTTAGACTTTATTCTAAGTGTATTTTAGAAGCTCGTACAGAAAAAGAAGGGATCCAAATAGGAGCCAGCTACAGGTATCCAGGGGAAAAGCATTTCAGGATCTGCTTGAGCAAAAGGTATCAGGATTTGGTAATGGATCAGAATAGGGATGAGGGTGTTCTAGTCTACCAAAACTGCCAGAATGCAACACACCAGAGATGGATTGGCTTTCAATAAAAGAGGATTTATTTAGTTAAAAACATATAGTTCTTCAGAGGAAAGGCAGCTAACTTTCAACTGAGATTCTTTCTTACATGGGAAGCCACAGGGTGATCTCTGCTGGCCTCCTCTCCAGGCCTCTGGGTTCCAACAACTTTCCCCAGGGTGACTCCTTTCTTCATCTCCAAAAGCCTGGGCTGAGCTGCGAGCACTGAGATGAGGTATGCTGAGCTGCTTGGGCTGTGCTACATTGAGCTCTCATTTAAGCATCCAGCCAATTAAATTAAATATCATTCATTGCAGTAGACACGCCTCCTTGCCGACTGCAGATGTAATCAGCAACAGATGAGCTTCATATGCCATTGGCTCATGTCCACAGCAATAGAACAAGGCACTTTCACCTGGCCAAGTTAATACCCGAACCTAACTACCAGAGAGACATTGTGGCTGACACTGGTTCTAGCTTGCACAGCTGGCTGAACAGTGATAGGCTGTAATAGGAGTGGGTTTGAGGTTGGGGAGAGCAAGGCTGGTGAGCAGAATCAAGAAATCTCTTTGGACATGTTAATAATGAGATGTTTATTATAATTAAGATGTTCAGTGCACATTGCTTCTTGGATTATCACATTAATCCAAAATTAGAGATCTGGTAATTGAACACTTATGAAAAAGAGTGGTTAAAACAAGCTTTGGGTACATAAAAGAAGCAAAGATGAATATTAAATGTCATATTTTACCTAATGGCTATCCTAAAAAATAAAGTTTAACCAGGTTGCTAAATAAATAATAAGCAAACTTATAATGCAATATTCAAATATTGTAAAATTTCAAAAATTAAAATCTTGAATGCCTACTGTTTTGCTTTGGTGATTTTGCAGGTTTGCACAAATATAATTGAGAAAAATGCAAATCCTGAGTGGAATCAAGTTGTTAATCTTCAAATCAAGGTTTGACTCTTTTTTTTCAGAAAAAAAGTTAAAACAGGAATACTTACCTTAATAAATAAAAAAATAACTACCTTTTTGTTTCTTTTTAACAGTTTCCTTCAGTGTGTGAAAAAATTAAACTAACAGTATATGATTGGTGAGTTAAAAATAGATTTGTTTCTAATTCAAAATTAAAGAATTAAACACTTGGATATTGAGGACAGATTCTTTACAAACAAAACATTACTCTAGGTGGTCTCTTACTTTTTGGTATATTTACTTTTCTTCCAGTAGGAGGAGATAAACTAGTGCTGGAACTAGTTATTTAAAAAAAAAAATTAAAATAATAGTGGGGTTGCAGAAAAGCTTTGGATACCTTGGTTCAACTACTCATAAACAAAAGAAGGGGAAAATTTTCTGAAAATGGCATAAAATAAGAAATCAAGCATTTAAATGCAATTAGGAGTGTTCGTTGTCAGAAATGGAGTAAATCATTTCTTGGGAAGGATTACCAAAACATTCTGAAAGAAATCCTTTGTTATTATCATATAGAAAAAAAAATGAACAAAGCTGTCTACCTGACTGAACACAAAGGAAAATCACTGAAAAGGTTAAAGGGAATTTTTACCAGACCAAAACCTCATAGCACTGATTGGCCATAATGAGACCACTCTCGAATCTGTTCTGATTGAATGGAACATTCAACTGGCAGCCCTTAGCTGAGAGTGGAAACATGGGAAATATTATCATTATAATCATCATAATTGCTTACTATGATGTTAACTAGTGTTTTTTTTTTTTAACATTTTTTATTGTGAAATATAACATTTAAAAAATGTCTTCTCTAATACAACTTCTCTTTCTCATTTGATTCTTCTCCCAATCTTTAGGGATATTTGGGCAATGACAATTCTAATTTCTTCATGTTGAAAAGGGGCGAGGGACTGTTTTTTTTTTTTTTGAGCACTAAGTGCTAGGCACTGTGGCTGGTACCTTACCTGCATTATCCCATTTTGCTTCTTTTGAAAACTGTTGAGACTATTAATATTCATTTTATAGATGAAGACAGACTCAGAGAGGTCAGGTTACTTACCCATAGTTACTCAGATGATTAGAGACTCAGCTAGTCTACCATCCTGTCTGATTATCTCCATAGTCTCTCCTTTGGCCAATATTTGACTTTCTTATTAGCACCCTCTTGGTAGTATGGCAACAGAGCAGCTTGAGGAGGGGAGTGGTTCTCATTGTGTTCAATTACAAATCATGTCACAGTTAATTGAGGGCCATGAAAGGGCGCTGAGGACAAGTCCTCTTCCAGAGAGTGTGAGCTAGTTTGAAGGTACTTGCGACCCTCAAACCACATTGTTAAGTTACTCTGGAACCTCAGGAAACCTCAGAAGTGTGCATTTGGACCCTACACAGCTTAGGTGACCACTCTGGCACAGTGGGTACACTGCTGATTGAGCCAACACAGAGTTATCTGTGTTTACTACAAATATGGAATTTTTTCTGACATAACCTGCCCTCTCCAAAGAAATATTGTAGATTAGGATGCACAAAGAGACCTTATTTAATTGGGGAACCTTTGGATCCAGATTGAGCCAACACAGAGTTATCTGTGTTTACTACAAATGTGGAATTTTTTTCTGACATAATCTGCCCTCTCCAAAGAAATATTGTAGATTAGGATGCACAAAGAGACCTTATTTAATTGGGGAACCTTTGGATCCAGATCTTTTTTTTTTTCTTTTTTTTTTTTAACATGGGCAGGCACCAGGAATCAAACCCAGGTCCTCGGGCATGGCAGGCAAGCACTCTTACCTGCTGAGCCACCGTGGCCCACCCTGGATCTAGATCTTATGTTACATACCCTGAAGGATACTTGCATAACTGAGGGAAAGTTTAGGATTCTTTAAATTAGTCTAGACCCTTCCCCATGAACAGAGAAGAGTCAAGCCTCATGCATGTAGCTTAATACCCATAAATAATTTTTTTCTCAAATACAAATTGTATTTGATTAGTCACTTTCTGTAACCTGATGTACTATGGTGTAATCTTTCCCCCAAATGTATTGAGCATTTTCTCCCTCCCATGGGACCTTAGGTTTCAGGGTAAACATGCCTGTAGATGGAATAGAGAAGAGGAGGCATGAAGAGGAGAGGATGTTAATAATAATAACCTTATTTTTTATACCTACTATGTGCCCAGCAGGAAAGCAGTTCATGGAAAAAGCTTACAGGCCCTCTAAGATGCTCGTGGAAAGATACATGAAGTAGTATATACTCACTGTGGGCAAACTTGTCCTACCACATAGATAAATTATAGGTTGTCAGCAAGCAACTGAACTCAGAGAAATGGTATATATCTCATAGTAGGTGCTCAATACATATTTGCATTGAAATGGAGGGGAGTTTTTCTCCACGCATACCCATATATAGCCTATTATAAATGTTAATATATATAAAAAAGCCATCATGATAATTGTTAAGAACATGGTAAAATAAGATAAATGCACTTATTTTGTGTATTGTGATTGTATTATGCCTATAATTGCGATGTGCCTATAATTGATTTATTCGTTTTATGACAATGAGTGTGACCATAGGCAAATCCCTTCACCTCTCTGTCTTGGTTATAAAATGAGTTGCCTAACTAGATCATTGTTTCTCAAAGTTTGTTGGAGGACCAGCTGCAGCAGAATCCTAGGCTTATTGAATCAAAAGCTAGACAGGTCCCCCACCCTAGGCTTATTGAATCAAAAGCTAGACAGGAGATGAGAGTAGGGGATTTTCAAGTAATCTTTAAATACGGTAAAGCTTCAGGACCCTGGACAGGATGGTTTCTGAGCTCTGGGGTCTTTTCTAGCTCTATCTTTTAATGTATTGTTAAAATAAAGATATGTCTTTATAGATGGAGGCCTTAAACTTTTCCTTTTACACAGGGACCGTCTTACCAAAAATGATGTAGTTGGAACAACGTATCTACACCTTTCGAAAATTGCTGCCTCTGGTGGAGAAGTGGAAGGTAAGTCCTTTAGCAGAGTTGGAATAAGACAGAGTGCAGGACTCCTGGAGAGGAAATGAAGTAGCATAGCCACCTGGCAATGGGCTTGTTTTTTTTAAATGCCAAATGTGATGAGCCTAGTGAACCATTTCAGTGATATTTCAGTTATGGCCAGCAAAAGAATTCATTAGTAATTAACAATCAAGGCAATAGTCTGAAGATTTTAGTTTTCTTGCTCCCATCCAAAACTTTTTCCCAGTAGCTGTTTTATTATTTTCTGGGTGTAAGAGTGGCATTGACACATCTACACAAATAAAAAATAATATTCCCTTCTCAGCTGACTCCCTTGGCAGGAGCAATGAGTCAGATGCAAATAATCCATGTAATCCCCACTCCCTAAAATAATGTTATTTGTTTTCATGCTAACAAACATTAATAAGCAATATATGTTTCTTTTGTTATTACTATACTAAGAACCAACTCCTCGTTACCTGACATTATGGTTCTGTGCTTATACTAGAAATTGTAATAGGAATTAGGGAGAGGAATTAAAATGGTAAAAGAGGTAGGAAAGACTTTAAAAAAAAATTAATGTTAACCTTTATGATACCAGCTCATTTTTTGTTAGCACAACAAAAGCACAGAAATTATTGTAATTGCCAAGTGACTAAATATACTGAGTAAAACTTAGAGAATTTGGGATAACATTTTTATTTTAGGAAACTTAAGGTTCCTCTCATCTTCCTCTTGATGAAGAGGGGACTTTATAGGCTTTTAAAAAACATAGTTAATCTAAGAAAGAGACAGCATGAATAAGAAGAACCTGAGAGGGCCACGGTGGCTCACCAGGCAAGAATGCTTGCCTGCCATGCCAGAGGACCCGGTGCCTGCCCGTGTAAAAAAAAAAAGAAGAACCTGAGAGATATTAGAGATACAGTGAAGATAAAGATTTCTTCTCTCAGGAAAAAAAGAAAGGCTAAAGGGATTTCCAGGAAAAAACAAAGAGCTGAACAAAGAAGACATAGTCCAAATATAAGGTCATGTCTGGCATTATTTTATGCAATAGTAGAAGGTAAGATAGAAATTCAATCTGAAGATTCTCTGCTGAGATGTGGAGCTTCATTTGCAATAAATAAAATGTAATCACAACCCTTTTCTCTGTAGAGAACAATATTTATATGGTTGGTATAACATAAATACTGCATTGTTTTATTAAAACATCTCGTTAAGTCTCTGAACAGAATTTAAATGTCATTGCCCATTACAATGTAAAAGCAAGAGTACAGAAGATAGAGATTAGAAGTGGAAGAAAAAAGGGATAAGGGTAGGCGTGCTAGTAGCCTCTTTTTATCAAGTGAGGATTCCAGATTTAGAGACTATAAATTAAATCATAAAGGTAACCAAGAGAGGAATTAAAAATCATGTATAACTGTATAACTATATGGGGAAGATATCCATCTATCATAACAAGAAGTCATTAAATAATCTCTAAAGGTGTATTGGTATGAACATTTTTTTTTAGTGATCTACAGGTAACATCCAGAAGAACTAAAAATAAAAACTGATACAATTTCAATTCCTGCCTGGGAGGCCTTTTCCCTTTGCAGGTCCTACAGATAGTAGGTTACAGAATCTCAAATTAATAACAAGCTGCAGTCACCCTCACCCCTCCCTCCCCCAAACAAACAAATAAGAAACAAACCAAGTTTTTAATCAACTAATATACAATACACTACAGGCCTTTGCTTACATAGCCGCAGACTAAATTAACTTAGATTTTGTGACAATGGTCCCAACTAAGTCAAACATAAGACAATTACACATTTTATTAGTAACATGAAATGTTGGTAACTTCACCAGGCCTTCTTTGGCTATGTGAAACTAACTCTTCTCGCTGCCTTGGTGCTGGATATACCAGTTTATTTCATATGTGTTAATTCTGCCAGTTGTCAAAAAGTGAGCAATTTTGCATTTAACTGATGAAACTTATATAAATCAAAATGGTTATTTGATTTGGGTCTGATTGGAATTTCTCCAGTGTTGCTAAATCACTTACCTAGCACTGAATTTGATTAATGTTTTCATGTCTGTTTTACAGTAATTGTATTTCTCGTTTAACGAATCCTATTTTTACTGTATAGATTTCTCATCTTCGGGAACTGGGGCTGCATCATATACAGGTTTATGCTTTGTAATTTTGTTTTCTCCTGTATCTTCCTATCTACTACTATCTCATTAAAAAATATCAATTAATTGCTTTTAGAACTGTTGTGTTTTCTTTGTCATTTTGCTGTTTTAAAATTAGTAGGGCCAGAACAATAATTTCATATGAGTGCTGAATGATTGTTTGCATGGCTAAGCTTAAAACAAATATGCTAATAAGGCTTTGCAACACATCTCATATTTTCACCTAGAGGTACACAATCCTATTTGGTGTCATTGTAAACAATTGTTTGTGAGATATAACATATTCTTTTACTGTTATTTATGTTCAGTAGATAGAGATATGGAGTAGCAGGTCAGTTGCTCTGAAATATATGAAATAACTTTCCCCTATTTTCAGCATGGATTTCAAGGTTGGAAGATACTGCTTTCCATTTTTCACCCTGAAGATCTTCATTTCCTGAATATGCGGGATTATAATATCTTTTTGTTTGCACAGCACTTGCCATTCTTTGCAAGTTTGCTCAGTGTTTTCTCACTCTTGACCACCACAACTCTCCTATGATGTAGGTTTGTGGGACAAATATTATTGTCTCACTAACAGATGAAGACTTTGAGGTTTAGAGAGTTTGTTATATATCAAATAAGCATGATAATCCCTTTCATGTGAATCACCTAGGATGGTGAGAGGTAAAAGAGATATTGCATGTGAGAAAGCTTTGCAAACTCTGAAGCTCTTTGCAAATATAAAGTGATATCATCTGCCTTTATGTAATTGACTTAATGTCCAATTATTATTTGTTTTTAAAAGAATCAATCTCATGATCTTATAAACAGATTTTCTATGAAATTGTTGAGCCCTTGGATTTGTGGAAAACTTGAAAGATTAGGCACTTCATTCCCTTATCCATTTATACATCCAGTCAGTGAATATTTATGTAGTAGTATTCATGATAGAACCAGTACTCAGTGTTTAGGGAATAAAAATAAAACATGCTTCTGTAAAATAAACTAAAACAAGCTTGAATCCTGTCCCCAAAAAGGAGTTTATAATCTGATCACAGAGAGATAAGCAGCTAAGTAAGGTTCTAAAATTCAAATGTAAAGTGATAATTTGTAGATGTCCAAAATGCAAAGGGGCTTCAAGAAGTATTGGAAGCATGATAAATAGGTGTAGCTAGGTGAGGGGTAAGCATCGATGACAAGACTAAATTTTATTTTATTTTGAATAGGCTTTGGAGAAAAGACATTAGGAAGTTTGATATGACAACTAGGCATGGAATGTGTTAAGAAAGTTTGGAAGCAGGAATAGATTTAGCTTGTGAGAGAATAGGCTATACCAAGAAGCTATGTTGAGACATGAACATAAAGAAGCTATGTTCTTTATATTAATGAACAACCCAACAGAAAACAAAGGGCTTAAAGTAAAAAAAGAGATTTAAAAGAGATTTAGGTGGGACAAAAAGTATTAAGTTCTTAATACCAGGTTACACTAAAGTGGATCATTATTGATGATATGTCTCCATCCCTTCTTTAATGAATGGCAAATATTCTTAATAAACCAAGCAATCTCCATGGGAGCCAGATAGGATGCGAGGTAGGGCTAGATCAGAGGAATGGATTGGTTAATGGTGTCAGGGTGTTAAATCTGCCAACCTATGGGACCTTTGGCAAATAACTTCATTTCTCTAAGCTTTAGTTTGTCCGTCCATAATATATAGCTAAAGTGAAAGAGCATTAAAAGCCCTTCTTAGTTGAATATTTTATTATTCTATTTTTAGAAAGTCTTCCTTTCCCCTCTATGGATCTCTGCTTTAATCTCCTGTTCCTACTCCCAACCCCTACATCAAAGTACTCTAGCACAAGAAAAGAACTCTAAACTTTTTATTAATGATCAATTAGTCAGCTTTGCAATGTTCCATACAGCAGAATTAATGAAGCCAAACCAATTTATATGTTTAAATATAATAGTCATTCATTTCATCCAGCTCATATCATAACATGATTACATGATTCCAAGAAATCTCTGTTGGTCCCTGCTGGGGATTTGCAAGAGGTTTCCTAACACATGTAAAATGTGGCACACTAGGGTGTTACCAAGCCTCACCCTTAGATTGTCCCATTTACTATGTGTCAATTGAAATGTTTTCCCTTGCTGTCTTCACTGAAATTGCTGTTCAGCTCATTTCTATCAGTGGCCATGCTGTCTACCTCCCCCAGAATTGTCCCATCACTTTTACACATGCAGAGGAGCATGACATAATGATAAAAATTGTGAAATATATCACCATACAGTTAGGTTAACTGTTTATTAATGGGTTTTCTGATTAGTTGCTACACCACATTATTTTTCATCTCTTAGTTATAAAGGTAGAGTTGGAAAGGGCCATAGAGGTGATCTAATCAGCCTCTCTTCCTGTTGTGAGCAGGAATCCTCACAACGTCCTGAAACACAGGCTAAAGCCTTTGCCTCAATACTTCCTGATTTTCCTAACCCAGTCTGTCCCATTATTTGACATCTCTAATTCATCAAAGTTCTTCCTTACACTGATTGAACTAAAATTGACCTCCATGTAACTCCTAACAGTGGTCCTAACTCTGATTTTAGAGAAGTCCATTCTTCTTCCATATGAGGCCATTCAAATGGTTGAAGGCAGCTTTTACACTTCCCTAATCTCACCCACAATCTCCCCTTTGACTTATCTATTTCCTTACCTTGCCGTCAGTGTCCTTCACTGGGGAATAGTCTTGCTAAGATCAGTTAACAGAAATATGTAGCTTACCTCGTTGCTCATCAGAGATGGAATGTAGTGAATTGGAATTTTCATATCACTTTCATCTATCATATGGTCTTATAACCATAAGCAAGCAGTCCATTGTTATATACAAAATTTTAAATGTCCTGAATTTTTAATAGCATCTGTCAGATTTATACTAACTCTTTGAGATTAAATGACATGTGTTAGAACAAATAAAGTTAATCTTATACATCAATAAAATGACCTCCCCCAAACAATGCAATCTTTTAGCCCAATTCCAATAATACACTTAACACAATGCCAATTATAAATTTGAAAAAATGAGATTGCTTGAGAGCAGGCTTCCTTGTTCAGCAGGTAGAGTTCTTGCCTGCCATGCAGAAAAAGAAAAAAAAATAAGATTGCTTGAAAATCTTATTGTACTTTCATTTGAATAGCATTATCTTTTTTATTTATTTATTTATTTGTTTTTGCATGGGCAGGCACTGGGAATCAAACCCGGGTCTCCGGCATGGCAAGCGAGAACTCTGCCTGCTGAGCCACCATGGCCCACCCACATTATCTTTTTATAAGAAGACGCACGCTTTACCTGAACTACCTCCCAGTTTTTTCATGTAATATTTTATGGCAATAAGAAAGAGGGAATGTGGCAAGTCTCACAAGTATAATTTGCACTAATTTGCACTATAACAACTAACCCATGAAATGGAAGAAAATAGCCTCACCCAGCTAACTAGTAACTAACATTTATTTCAGTAGAGTAAGTGTGAAAAGACCAAAATCTAATGATGATGCTTATCTCTCAGCAAATACAGGAGAAACCGAGGTGGGCTTTGTTCCAACATTTGGACCTTGTTATCTGAACCTTTATGGAAGCCCCAGAGAATACACGGGATTCCCAGATCCCTATGATGATTTAAATACTGGAAAGGTTAGTTCTTAATTAAGATTGTTATTAATGAGCTCTGGGTAGTGTGAATCCTTCTAATAATGGTTATAATAGAGTTCATATTTAGGGCATTCCATCCCCACATATGGCTGATGAAGCATTAAACAATAGAAGTCACATGCCCCTCAAGTCTTAGGACGCAAGAATCATAAAGCATCCTAGAGATTATCTAATTTGGTGATGACAAAAACATAGCATGGCCATCCTCCAACTCCTACACTTAAGGCAGAAATCAATAACCAAACTGGCTTTGTTTCCTAATAAGCCAATATATTGGAATTCTTTTCAATGCCATGCTCCAGGTATTTATCAAACAATTGATGGCCTTGCTGGAACTCTTTGCTATCCCTGACCTGATCCAGTCCTTTCATTTTATATATGAAGAATCCAGGGCCCAGAGATGGGGAGTGTGTCTCCTCACACTGGAAGCCAAAGTAATATCTTTTTGTTAGCTCCTAATATCAAAGAAAAGGACTGAGGTAGAGAGAAAAGCCCTGGGAGGAAATGGATAGAGGACTGACTGTGGAGGTGGGAGCCTTCTTCTCCAGAAGGTTCTTTTGCCCACAGTGCTGGGAAAGATGAATAGTAGCAGCCATTTGCTCTGTAAGAGGAGTATCCACTGTTCATCCTTATGCTCAGCAACGCCTAGAATTCCTTCCTCCTTCACTTCCTCGCTAATCTGATTGTTATCCTTGTTGGCAACATGGCAACATTCCTATTCTGAGAAGAGGAAAAAAGGAGCCAAGTCAACAGAGATAATGCAGAGCTGCTCTGCTGAAGTAGAGTGAGAGAGACCTAGAGTCCCCGCCAACCCGCAGCCTCCTGGGGATCCCTTAGGGGCCTGAGTATGGTTTAAAAGCCTCTGACCCTGCTGAAAATAGATGGTGATTCATATTTTAAAACTTCAACTTCTGTGTGAGACTAAAGCAAAAAATGTTTATTTGGTTCAAATTAATATTTTGACTAGTGCATTTCCTAATTTAACTTATATGGACAGTTTAATTAAACTCCATAAGTACATGGAACCTTAAATAGGGCATGAGATTTTGTAGGTTTGTCCAAGTTAGTGTGATGCCCTGATAAATCCTAGAGTGATTTGAATAGTGAATAAAGAAGTATTTGCAAAGTCCCCTTGGACGAATGGGGAGAAAGGGGTAAAGTTCAACTTCCCCATTTGGGAAATTCCTGATATTCTTGCAAGCAATGGGGACAACGAAATCAATAGGCCGAGCCCTCAGTCTTGGGGTTTGTTCCTATGAAACTTATCCCCACAAAGGATAGGCTAAGCCTACTTAAAATTAGGCCTAAGAGTCAACCCCTGAGAACGTCCTTTGTTGCTCAGATGTGGCCTCTCTCTATCTCAGCCAACGTGGCAAGCGAACTCACTGCCCTCCCCATCTCTATGTGGGACATGACTCCCAGGGGTGTAAACCTCCTTGGCAATGTGAGACAGAAATCCTAGAATGAGCTGGGACTCAACATCAAGGGATTGAGAAAAGCTTCTTGACCAAAAGAGGGAAGAGAGAAATGAGACAAAATAAAATGTCAGTGGCTGAGAGATTTCAAAAGTTGAGAGGTTATCCTGGAGGTTATTATACATTAGATAGATATCCCTTTTTCAGTTTATGGTGCATTTGAGTGGCTAAAGGGAAGTACATGAAGCTATAGAGCTGTTCTCTAGTAGCCTTGTTTCTTGAAGATGATTGTATAAAAATAGAACGTTTACAATGTGACTGTGATTGTGAAAACCTTTGTGTCTGATGTTCCCTTTATCTAGGGTATGGACAGATGAGTAAAAAATATGAATAAAAAATAAACAAATAATAGGAGGAACAAAGGTTAAAATATATTGGGTAGATGGAAATACTAGTGGTCAATGAGAGGGAGGGGTAAGGAGTATGGTATGTATGAGTTTTTTCTTTTTTCTCTTTATTTCTTTTCCTGGAGTGATGCCAATGTTCTAAAACATTGGTGATGAATGTACTACTATGTGATGATATTGTGAGCCATTGATTGTACACCATGTATGGAATGTTTGTATGTTAAGAATGTTTGTGTTTGTATGTTGTTTTGTCAATAAAAAAAAAGCCTCTGACCCTATGTCAATTAAAATAATAAAAGCCTCTGATCCTGGTCATGGCTGAGATCCCTTTCAGCTTGGGTATCTCATAGCTCTTTTGGGAATCCTTCCTAAAGTCATTGGTTCTTCTTTCAGATACCAAAGACCTGAATCCAGCTGGGAAAAATTACAGACTGATTCATTTTGGAGGTTAGACCCATAGGAAAAAGAAACTTTTATAGCTGGATTGGCCTGACTAGAGGTCAAAAGAGTTCTTTTTGCTGTTGTCCACACCTAGAGGAATAATTCTGTGTTGTTGCTTTTCAGGGTGAAGGAGTTGCCTACAGAGGCAGGATCTTGGTTGAACTAACCACTTTTCTTGAGAAGACGCCACCAGATAAAAAGCTTGAGCCCATTTCGAATGATGACCTTCTGGTTGTTGAGGTAAATATGGGCATGAGAATAATGCATGGTATGGAAAAAGGTGTTCTAGAAGATTGGTGGATGGAAGGTACAGGCTGCCTGAGAAAGCAGGCCTGAAGGGAACATACAGGCACCAATGCATCAGCTATGGCAGAGTTGGACAGAGACTTGTATTGCAACAAGTGCCCATTAACACCCTCTTGATCTACCTACAACAGCCACAGCCCCATGGAGTGATAGGTCTTGCTTCACCTATTACATGTGAAGACCCTATTGAAAACTGACAAGAGCAGGGATATCCAAAATGTATCAGCCTGTTTGCTAACTGGGGCTTGGAGGTCATGGGGATGTGGCTACAGGAGCCACTACTAGTCATTTTCATTTTCACAGGTGGCTGATATAGCTCAGGCTTCCCAGTGTGTAAGGGAGTGCTTACGTTAGGGCCCACATTCCAACAGCTCTAAGCCCCCTTTCCTTCTTGTAGATAGGAAGTCCTGGACACTTCCAAGTTTACCCCACGAGAATCACACAGAAATATATATCCTACAAATCTGAATTGTTTGCAAGAGCAGCCAGCATCTCGGCCTCAAATCACTGATGTCTTTGTCCTGGGCCACATACTGGGTTCTAAATCACCTCAGGCCCCACGAGCTTCCTCAGGCTGTTGCTGCTCTTTCCTGTATCCTTCTATTCCAAGTATGGGACAGACCTTTCTCTTATTTCCCCACATCAAAGCAGAGACCACACTGCTACTTTAAAAAAAGCTCTCCCTTCCAGTTCTGGAATAACAGTAGAGAAATAGCGAGATGGGACACTCACTGTGGCTCAGGTCAGCAGTCTGGGCTTCTCACAGTTGCCGTTTCTGTCTACCTCCCACTAGCCTCCTTGCAGCAAAGACTCAGGTCTCCATCCACCTCAACCTTTGGTAGCACCCTGAACACATCTTCACCTCAGAATCCAGGTTCCACTGTCTCATGTCCCCAACACAGCAAGGGCTTTCTCCTCCCTTCTAGTAGTCTACTGCCACCTGTTATAATATCTTATCCTACTGAGGATGATTGACAGGGAGAATATCTACTTTCTTTAGAGGAAATGCTCCCCTTTCCCTGAGAACAGTGTGGTCTTGCTCTCTGGCTCCCAAGAAGACAATTGTATTAGAACAGTAGAGTTCAAATGCAGTATATTCTAGATTCTTCAGTAGGCATGTTTGGAGCATCAGTAGTCTAGCTCTTAAGCTGCACTGATTTCAGTCCACCTCCTTTGACTCTTCTTACAGGAGGGGAAGATCGTGCCTGTGCATTCTTTTTCTACCTCCATTCCCTCAGCCTTAGAAGAGATATGTTACATCACCACAAGAGCAAGCAATGGGGCATCAATCTAACTTCATGCAGGGAAAAGAATCCCAAAATATTAGCAAAATCTATAACATAGCCCTGTTAATGTAAACACATAACAGTTTACATTACCAAATAGGACAGTTGAATGTAAGTTATTTAAACTGTAAAAGAACCATGGTCAGTGTTTACTTTACATTATTAGTTAAGGATTCATCCAAGAAGTTTTCCTAAACAAAACCATGGTCTGTTTCTAATGTGAATTCATATCTCTATTTCTAAAATCAAAAATTGCCTATAGCTTTTTTTTTCTTTTTTTCCAACATGGGCAGGTACCAGAAATCGAACCCAGGTCTCCTGGCAGGTGAAAACTCTTCCAATGAGCCACCATGGCCCACCCTGCCTATAGCTTTTAAATGACAGTTTTCAAGTTTGTATACACTAATGTATCAAATTTTAAAATTTAAGGCAAAAAATAAAATAGAATTTAAGGCAGTTTTTTTGCTGAGTCAATCTCTTACACAAGTAGATTTCAAGACCAGGTTATGATAGTAACTCAGTGGAGGATAACACTTCAAGGAATGATCAAGTCCCTCTCCATCACCCTATTCCCCCCTCTGCTCCCCAGTGACATTCAGACATGTAAATAATACCATTTATGCCCTTAATACCATAATTTTAAGTGTGTTACAGGCCATTCTTAGCTTTAGCATTAATGATTTTGGCTACTCTTGAGTTATCTCAAAGTTTCTTGATATGTAGTAAGGAATAATTTTGCTGAGGTGAGAGTTTGCAGAGATGTGCTGAGAGGGAGATGACTGAATGCAGGTGAGTGTACCTAGCCCATGCCAGTGTCTAAACATTAATGAGAGTACAATTTTGTGGCTCACTAGTCCTACACTGGTGCAGCAACTGTCAATTAGGGTCTAAGGAGTTTCCCTAATGTTTCAGTTACACTTCATTTTAATTCACAGGGGAAATGAGTGAATATTGTGATGTTCTTGAATTTGGGGATTTTGAATGATCTCAGAAATATATTCCTTGCAAATGATAGCAGTCTACCATAATAAAATAGCAAAGAGGAGTAAGAACAATTAAAGACCTAGAGTGCTGTACTTATCCTGATTTTTCAGACCATACTCCTACAGATCAAGCTGCAAATCAAGAAGATCTCTGTAAGCAGATTCCAGGGTTTTATACAGTGGAATCGTGCAATGTAAACTCTCTTTGTTTGTTTGAATTTGTTGTTTGCTTTTTGTACTTGTTTAAAAATCACAGAGCCAGTAGTGACAGATTCCATGGGTAGTTAGATCCTCACAGGATCTTTCTGTCCATTCTACAACACCCATCAACTGTGAGGTCCAGGAATCATAATAGATCTTGATGGGAAGTTTAGAAAATGGATAAAAGGGAGGGTGGATGGGAAAATGGGCAGCCAACATGCTCTTTACTGCCAAGAACATGTGAGAGAACTGCTAGAAACAGCCAAAGGTTCCCATGGAAACACATGTGGCAGTGAGTGGTTCTGAACTTGAGTATTACAGACTGAGATTGGCTCCTTGAAGATGCTGGTTGTATTTCAGGGTTATACTGAAAGAACTTTATGAACTCTCAGTCATTATGGTGTCTCTTTACTCCATTCCATCACCAAACGAACACAATTTAAGTCCATGCTCCTCTGCATTTTAAATAGCTGTAATGGGAGTGGGAGACACCCAAGAAAGTATAGAAGAAAAATACCTCATTAACTGGAAGGCAAAACCAAATTAATTTTCTTTTCTCCAAATAATGAAACATATGCAAGCAAAGAAATTTATATAGAGATATGGTAAAAATAAAAGCAAAAAATAAAAACAACCAACAATATATACTGCTCACAGTATATGTCAACAATATAAAGGAAAAGCTTTATATTAAATTGAATACAAATTTCCTTGCTCCAAATAATTAAAGACCAACACAGAATAGCATATGCCATAAATTTAATAAAAACAAAAACGGAACATGAAAGCAAAATACCTGACTGTATTAAAAAACAGGAGAGGAATTGAGAGTCCAGGTGTACATAAAAGCAGCCAGGAGCCTTGGTAAGAGAGTAAAAAGAGAGGATCTGTGCCACTTGCACACCTGCTAGGAGAATTTAATGAAAATCATGAACATAGACTATGATCATGACCCTTGTCCAACTCACCAGAGCCCTGCATTCTGGCTCATATGCAAATAATAAAAAATTTCTGGTAGAGCTGAAGAGACTACAATGTAGGGCAACTAGTTACTACAGAGCCACCACCTCCAATCCCACTTTCACCCTAACCACCATCTCCCTAGAGCAGCAGCTGATCTGCTGTTCCACATGGGCCCAGTCAAGAGATCTGAGAAACAGCAGGTTCATCCTGGCCACTTCCACGATAGAATAAGAAGATCAAGTGTTGCAAAACCAGCATTATTGCAAAATCTGCTGGCTTCTGGAGCCTCCAAAGGACCCTATTCTTTGTCTCCACAATCTGCGATCTGTTCCTGGAGCTCTTCTTCTCTGTTCCTCCCTCCTAATCAATGCTTGTGACCTAATATATTCTGGGAGCATTTTATGAGCTTGCATTCCCTCTCCTGACAAACTAGAACCTCCTTGAGAGTTCCCATCAGTCTGGTATAATCAGATTCTTCCATCACCTCCACCAGTTGTCAACCACCTTTAATAGACCAAAAATGGCAAATTCGGCCATCTTCTTTGGCATATAGTTTTCTTGTCACTAACCTTCAACCCATAGGCAACCATGTGCCCACAGCCACTTTCAAGAGCTGGGGTGCACGTGTGGTTCAGTGGTAGAATGTTCACCTTTCATGCAGGAGACCCAGGTTTGATTCCCGGACTATCTACACACGTGCACACACACACAAACACACAAATAATAATAATAAAGTAGTTGGTACCTAGTATGCCTTACCAGTGTTCTGCTTGCCAGAAACCACTTGTTATTCCAATTTGTTTCTGAAACTCTGTACCACCTCAGTCTACACTGTGCTCTAGTCACTGATTAGAAAGAGAGCCCCAAGGCCCTCCAAAATCAAAATATCCATCTCTGTTCAACAGACTATAATTTACATTCTTTAACTTTCCTATGTCCTAGGCAGTTTTGCCCTAAGGCTACCAAGTGAGGTCCCTAAAGGAAAGCCGAGGCTCCACACTTCTCTTTAGAGACGTCTTTGTGCCCCAAGGGCAAAAGAGAAGTAGAAAGTGTTGGGGGAAGGACCGAATTCTCAGCTGCATTAATCCAGGGCAGCCTGGCTTAGGCAGGTGAGCAGATGTCAGGGCCACTCTTAGAGGCATTTTGAGCTGACAAGTAGTCCAAGCAACTGCTCCATCTTTGGTGGCGTGCTCAAAATGTGTTCTTCTGTTACCAGACAAAGGTCGTGGATTCTTTTGTCTGACATACTCAGTAACCAATTCCTGAGACACCAGGGTTTCAAAGAGAAAAAGAATTTATTACTAGGCACATAGTAGGAGAGCAGATGGCCTGTCTGTCCGAAATCTGTTTAAAGGGTTCAAGGTTTTTATGAACTTTAGCAAGGGGAGATGAGGTCATTACAATTTTAAATAGCAAGTTCTAAGCAGAAAAGGAGACAGTGTTATTTCAATAGGAGAACAACTGTAAGATGAAAGGAGGGGAGGCACTATCACTTCAATACTAAAGGTATAAGCCAAAAGGAAGGAAGACAATTTATCTTTTACTAGCGGGTCTAGCTGATATGATTTACAAATGTCTGGGGCTGAAGCTAATTAATGGCTGATTTCAAATTCTTCATTAGCATTAAGGCCTTTTCCCTACAAGAAAATGACCAGATAAAGGAAGTAACCACTCTTACGGCCACAAAGGCACAAGATAAGGGCTTTTACAATTATTTCAGATATCAGGACAGCTGAATTATAGTTTAGGGATTTCAAGTATTCCCCTCTGTCTACCCCAATATACCAGAAAACAAAAAGGAATATGATTCAGTAATAAAAATCATCCCTTAAATCTTAATTTCTTGTTTATACCTCTGTTGGGAATTGGGGTCAGAAACTTGGACTATTGTTCTTAGAGTCAGGCCCTCCAGGGCAGGGGTGACATCAGGGATTCCATGAGTGACAGTGTAGATTCTGGCTGGCACAATCCAGGGAGTGCCACGTGGCCCCTGTGGAGGTGTGGAAAACAGAGCTGGCCCAGCCAGAGGCAGCAGCTCCTAGGAGCCTTCTCACCCACATCCCCTAGCATCTCCCCACATAACCCTGCCTTGACAGTTGGCTTTGACTTAAATGCTGATAATTCTCTTCTAGCCCAACACAGCCCCAAATTATGTTCTGTATTTTTAGCCCATGCCTTTCTCTGACACTGTCCTGTATAGTGTACAAAGAAGGATTACTCTGTATATCTAAGTTCTGAATAATACAAATAACTCCCTACTTTGTCATTTTCACACAATTCATTCTCAAATCAGAATTTCCACAGGATTCCTGAACCATCAATAGTTCAGGGGAACTTCATACAAATGACAGAAGTCCCCCAAGATCCTCTCTACCAAAAGTGACAGAGGACCAAGTTATTTTAGAACAATGGTTTTCTAAACCATTATTTAGAATGGTTCAACTGCATCTTACAATCAGCAGGGAGGCTTTTAAGCTTTTTAAGCCAGGAAGAAAATCTCTCAGGGTTGGGCCCAGGTATAAGTAAACTTTAAAGCTCTCCAGGTGATTTTTGTGCTGCTAAGGTTGAGAGCCAATGTTTTAGAAAGACTTTCAGAAAGAATTGAATTTCAGAGGAGTTTCTAATGAAATTCTACTTGAGGGTACCATTTTGAAGGGTGCTTTAATCAAAACGGAGATTTCATAACAGCGGGACATCCTGGGGCACTCTTCAAGGCAGCAAGCCATAGTCACTGTCAGAGTTAAATGGTTGTCTTGAACACTTGTTAAATGAATGTCCACACTTTTGCATCCTACATGCCAGAAGACCCACCAGTGATTGTGATTCATCTGATAGAATAAAGGGCATGGTAAGGATGATAATGAAGGAGAGGAAAATCAGTTAATAAATTTCCTACAAGGGTCTAGTAATTTTTATTAACATCCCAGATGTGAAAGTTGTCATTACTTTACTACTTAATTGTGGTATACAAATTGGTAGTGAGGTAGAAATGCAAACAAACAAACAAACAAACAAAAACACCCACAAATACAACAAAAAACATGCCACTTGCCAGAATTTATTACCTATGTGACCTTCTAATTGCAAACTGAAGGACCACAGAACTGAGAGTTCCTTCCCCAGGGAATTTTGAACTAAGCATGTATGGTGAGAAATCTCTTGAGCAATCTGAGTGTTATCATTCATAGGTTTAACCTGTGGGGCAACACTGACATAAGCACTGATGTTCTACCCACAGGCTACTATTTCCACAGCAGACTGTGTTACTGGACAAAGGCCCTGGATTCTTTGTCTGATGAACTCAAAGACCAATTCCTGAGACACCAGGGTTGCAAAGAGAGAAAGATTTTATTGCTTGGGAGGAAGCAAGACAGCAGATGGCCTAAGGCCCAAAAATCTATCTCCCCAAACTCCAGTAATTCTGATAGTTTTATAGTATCAAAAGATGAGAAGATTTTAGGATAATAAGCACAGTGGCTCCAGATGATGTGATTAGAGATTTTCTAATTATTGAGCATGCTCAGATGGATCACATGCTTAATCATAGAACATATGTAAGAAAATGGGGGCCTTAATATGATGATGGGCATGATTTGTAGTATCGTAATGAATGATAGACCACTTATGGGTTAGTGTCTAAGCTACTGCCCATATCAGTGGGCCCATTTTAGTTAGATCCAGCTTACATTATCAAGATAACTTTTGAATTGGGGTGAGTTAGTTCTGGACTGACCCAAAGCCCTTCATTAATAAAGATTAGGGGCTGTCTCTAGAGATCACAACACTCCAGAGTTGAAAAACTGGATAAAATGGTTACAAGCGAAGGTTAGTCCAAGGTTTTTACAATCACCAGGGCACAAGACAAAGGTTATACAATCATTATCAGAGATCGAGGCAGCTGAATTACAGTTCAAAGATTTCAGGTATTTCCTTTTGACTACTCAATTATACCATAAAGAAAAAAGGAATATCTGTGTAATGATTTAGTAATCACAATCACCCCTTAAATCCTAACTTCTCAGTGGTATCTGGAGGTCAACAATATGAAAGGGCAGGCAGAAGAATGCCTAGGACATGATAAAGTATGGCTATGTAAACAAATCTGGTTGACTGAGGAAGGCAAAATGACCAAAGAACAGCGGGAATGTGGTCCATAAAGAAGGAGAGATGCCATCTGAACAAGGACTTGGGGCAGATGTACATTCTAGAGATGTTATATGCTGACATGCGAGAAGAACTGAAGGGCTCAGAGTCATTTCTCCTAGGCTGATAGATATTCATTATGGCCCTGCCTTCAACATTCTGAAGCACTGCACGCACAGACAGACGTACACTCTTAGTAAACTAGTAAAAACACAAAAAGAGGAAAAGGAAAAAGGTTTGATTTCTATTTCTGAAAAATATGCTTGCCTAATTTTACTTAATTTTAATAAGACATTTAAAATCTGTATTGTTCCTGATAAGAAAATTAATACTTAGGCAATTCACACATTTAGGATATATATATTAGAAAGTAAAGTTGACCATAACCCCTCTACCTTCCCCAACAAAACTACAGGTAACAATTTGGTTTGTATTATTCCTGACTTTCTTCATGGATATACCAATATTAAAACATATATTTAATGGGTTCACTCAAAAATATACCTTTTTCTGTGTTCATACATATGAATCTACCTAAGTCTTTTTATGAACTTTCATTCCATTACATGATGTACCATAATTTTGTTATCAGTAGATAGATATTTGTTTTCTTTCTTTTTTCTCTCTCTATTTCAAGCAATGTTGCAGTGAACTTCCTCACACTTCTGTCTTTGCCCACCTGTATGAATACAAGTGGAACTGCTGTATCCAGGAACATTCTCCACTGATAATTAATTCAGACTTAGTTATTAAGTTTAAAATTTTATCTGTCATAGGGTGGGCCATGGTGGCTTAGTAGGCAGAGTTCTCCCTGCCATGTCAGAGACCCAGGTTTGATTCCTGGTGCCTGCCCATGTAAAATCTGTTAGAAATTTCACATTGACATAAAGGCAAGAGGAGTTTCAGCTGAGTCTTATGTTTGATCACATTTTATAGAAATATCAGCGAGTCTTATGTTTGATCATGTTTTATAGAAATATCAGCGAAGACGCAAGTACAGCCTGTCTGCCGTGTTCCATTCGGCCACCATGTTGCAGGATGTTGGTGAGGCTATTCAGTTTGAAGTCAGCATTGGAAACTATGGCAACAAGTTTGACACGACCTGTAAGCCTCTGGCATCAACAACTCTATACAGCCGTGCCGTATTCGATGGTAAGACTGACACTCACCATTCTCTCCTGTGTACATTTACACCTTATGGAATAAGAAGCACATACCTTATTCTCCCTCTAGCAACCCTTATCCCGAGCATATGTTCAGTGGAAAGAAAAAGGTTGAAAGAGAAAGAGAGTGTAGCTGTATGTCAGGCAAATTCGAGACTAACCAAACCTGAGAAGTTGCTTACCATTGCTAGGAGGTGAACCCCAGTGCTCCTCCAGCCAAGCTTTAATACTGGCTTTGCCTTGTAAGGCCATATGATGGTGACTGCCAAACTCTGAGCTCCTTCAGTATAGCTCCTGCCACTTTCCTCCTGTGCCCTCCTAGGCCCCGTATCTGTTTCTTAAGTTGAGTGACATGGAAGGGACTCTGGTTAGACCCTGGAAAATCAAGCCCATCTTTGCTATGTGACTCACCAGCATCATTTAATCGTATCCCTTGATTTCTTCTCTCCAGAGTTGCTGTCAGGATTAAATAACTGTATTCAAACAAAGATGGGTGAGAAAGTCCCTGCTTTTCAGGAGTTTGCATTATAGCGTATAAAATGAATCATAAGAGAAGGCAGAGTAGGAAAATGCCCTGATAAATATACCAACAAATGGTTTGAGAGTATAGAAGAGAGGAATTCTGTTCGAAATGTCCCAAAACTATTGCCATAGCTTTTACCTCCTTTATTTTATTGTAATAACTTATACGTAATGTAAAATTTGCCACTTTATCTTTACTTTTTGTACAAGCAGTTTTATAATATAGAATGCTCTAGAAAATATTAGCTAATAATTCTTAATCACAATAAGGCCTTAAATAATATCAACCCCATGTAGCCAGCTAAGTCCTTTAATGAACAGAAAACTCTTTTTTCTCCACCCCATTTCCAATAAACAGTATTCATTTAGAATAGCAGTTTTCAAGGACAAGTACATTCAATCTAATTCTAATGCTCTTTGTATTTTCTGGGGCTATCTATGTTATCACAATGTTCAGACACATAACCCTCGATCTCTAAAAGAGTTGCAGATTGTTGTGCTCAGTTTCTTGGGGTATTTTAGAGAGACTTCCAAAGCAAGCTGAATGAAAAAGAACTCTCTATCTATTCCTCAATTTCATAATTTAATAAATTAAAGAACCAGACCACCCCAAACCATTTCCCATTCATTTGGATTAATCAGTAGCCCAATTTGAACATCTCTTTAATAAACATGTTATTTATTTTAAATGTCCAGTGCTCACTGACCCCCAATGTTCTACACTAGGGAACTTCTATTATTATCTTCCTTGGGCCCACACAAAGCCAGTTGTCACCCTGACTTCATACTGGGAAGATATTAGTCATCGCCTGGATGCGGTGAACACTCTCCTAGTCATGGCAGAACGACTGGTAAGTTCATCTTTTCTACATTTCTTCTTCACCATACAGAGCAAACCACATAGATTCTGCAGGCTAGGCCACTATAACACAAGAACTCAAAATACAGTGGTAAACCAGTAAAACCTATTTCTTTAGTTACAGTTGAGGTAGGTGGTCCTAGACTGGCATAGAGACCCTGTCTTGGGGTTCCAGGCAGTTGTTGCTCTGCCATTACTAAGGAATTAGCATTGTCTGCATAGTAAAAAGTGGTTCACTACCCCATCTACCTCCATCCAGAAGGAAGGGGGAGAAGATGGCATAGTCCTGTCTCTTGAGGGAAAGACCCAGAAGTCACATACTTTATTTCTACCCACTTTGGCCAGAATCTGGTTATACAGCCACATTTAACTACGGGGAAGCTGGGAAATACAATCTTATACATGGGCACACTTGTGCCATGATAAAAGTTCTGTTACTATGGCAGAGGAGAAAATGGATATCAGAGACAACTCGCAATTTCTGCCGCAATTTGTATGTGAAATGTGGTGTGAGGAATGGTTCATTCTAGTAATAAGATGGCACCCTTAGGACTTTGCTGTTAGTGCAGTAAAAATCCTCACTGTGGGAAGAGGTGGGCTTAGAGGAAGCAGTGACTTATATTTTCCACTCTTGCTTTAGTCAAGAGGGACTTTCCTTGTTTGGAGGTTGGGGATCCCTCTGGTGGAACTGCCTTGTTGTGATATCTGTGATTATTCATTCAGTTGACACTGGGGAGGAGAAGGGGGCTGTGCTTGGTATATTCCTAATTAAGTCAAAGATACTAAATTACTTCTATCAAGTACTGATAACATCTGTTTGCTATTAGTGTTTTGATTTCCAAATTATATTAGTGTTAAGTTGTCCTAAGATCCAGCCTGAATCTTTCAGGGTTGTACAAAATCTTGAAGCATCCTGGAGTATACCTGATCTAAGACTCTATGGTAAAATCTAAATTGTTCCTTTTGTTATAAAGGCAAAATAAGAATTTATTGAAGAAGAATTATAGGTTTAAGTTATTTTGAGCATAATTGTTCATATAATAAAGCTGCAGTTGATATGCAGTATAGTTGTAGCATTGATTTCCAATCCTTCTTCTCTAGGGAATAGTTGGAAAATTAGTTACACTTCTAATTATGTCTTGGTTATTCGTCAGCTTTTTTCATCCTGATTCTTCTCATCAGTCCCCTCCATTGACCAAGCTATGCCAATTCCATGCTAATTTGTGCAGGATGATGGCTTTCCATGAGCAGGGCTTTTAATACTAATGGTGGACACTCCTCAACCTTTCTGTCTGCACATGCTCAAATGCACACAAAAATGTGCATACACTTCATCAACTGGATGGTGGAAATATTTAATTGGAATGTGAATTGAAACAAGAAGGTAAAGAAAAATATATACACCTAATTGTATATTCATTTTCCAGTCTTTTGATATAGGGCCATAGCCCTTTTTACTTTCTTTTCTTTTAAAATTAATTATTATTCTGTTGATATAAATCCAGTGATTACAGTTCTGTGCCATTTTTATTGCATAAGCCACTGTTTTAGTTTACTAAGCTTCTGAAATGTGATATGCCAGAAATGAAACAGCTTTTATGAAGGGATTAATTAAGTTTACTGTCCTAAGGCCATAAAAATGTCCAAACTAAGGCATCCAGAGAAACATACTTTGACTCAAGAAAGGCCACTGGTGTCTAGAACACCCCTGTCAGCTGGAAAGTACATGGCTGGTGTCTGTTGGTCCTTTGGCTTCTGATTTCAAACAACTTCCACAGGGGCATTTTCTTTTTGCATTTCCATATGTCTCTCTGTAGGCTCTGAACTTTTTCCAAAATGGTTTCCCTCTTAAAGGACTCTAGGAAGTGGATTAGACCTATCTTGAATGGGTGGAGATACATCTCCATGAAAACCACTTACGCAAAAATATCCCACCTACAATTGGGTGGGTCACATCATCATGGAAACAACTTAACCAAAAGATCCCACCCTAAACAATAGGACTGGATTAAGAAAAAGAACATGGCTCTTCTGGAGTACATAACAGTTTCAAACCAGCATATTCTACCCTCTGGACCCCCAAAAGAAATGTTTTTTCCAAATACAAAATAATTAATTCCATCACAATATCACAAAAGCCCTAAACCATTTCAGTTATAATACAAATGCAATACAAAGTCCCAAACAGTACAATATCTCATCAAAGTCACCTACATGCATGTCCTGTCTTAAGGCAAAATTCTCCTCTGGCTTTGGACCTGTAAAACTCAGAACAAGTTATCTGCTGCCAATATACAAAGGAGGGACAGTCATAGGATAAATGTTCCCATTTCCATAGGGAGAAATTGGAAGGAACACAGGGGTCACTGGACCCAAATAGTTCCTGAAACCAGCAGGGCAAACTCCATTAGATTTCAAAGTCTGACAGTCACTTATTCTCTGGGCTGCAGAGAGCAGCAGCCTCATCCTCTGTAAGGGCTTACACACCAGCCCTGTTCTCTCCAAACTCTGGGGTGAGGGCTGTAACATTGGGGGACTTTGGAGAGACCATTTTTCTCAGCTCCATCCTCTCCAAACCTTGGAGCAGCACCCAGGCTCTCTGCCATCTCTGAGTCACATACTCAGCCCCCTCAGAACAAGGGGTGGCAGCAAGGCTTTCTCCAATTCCCAGGAAATGTGCTCTACCCTTTCTGAGGCCTGGAACATCAGAACTCTTCCTGAACATTGAGGTAGAAGACCTGCCCTCTGCCTTCAGGGCAAACTCACCTTTTCCACGTGGATCTGGTCTGCTCTCCTGGCCTGAGATTTTTTTGTTTTAGTTTGCTGATGCTGCTGGAATGCAATATACCAGAAACGGGTTGACTTTTATAAAGGTGATTTATTAAGTTACACGTTTACGGTTTTAAGGTCATAAAAATGGTCTAGGGCATCCAGGGAAAGATACCTTGCCTCTGAAGAAAAGGCCTATGTTGTCTGGAACACCTCTGTCAGCTGGCAAGGTGCATGGCTGGTGCCTTCTGGTCCTTTGGCTTCTGGTTTCAAATAGCTTCCCCAGGAGCATTTTCTTTCTGCATTTCCACATGTTGCTGTCTGTGTCAGCTCTGAGCTTTTTCCAAAATGGTTTCCCTCTTAAAGGACACCAGTAAGTGGATTAAGATCCACCTTAAATGGGTGGAGATACATCTCCTTGGCAACCACCTTGTCAGAAGATCCTAGCAACACTTGAGTGGCTCATATCTCCATGGAAACAACTTAATCAAAAAGATCCATCCAAGAATAGATCTGCCTCCACAAGGTTGGATTAGGATAAAGAACATGGCTCTTCTGGGGTATATAACAGTTTCAAACTAGCACACTCACTTTACAGTTTGGGTTTCATTAAAGTGGAGCAGGGACTTAGATTACTTCGTAGGTATCTTTCAAGGCAGTATCCTTCTAGATTTAATTATTTCCTCACAATCATTTGCTGTGGTCTTGCACATCTCTGAGTTAAAAGCACTTTTAATAGTTTCTCCCGTTTTTATGAGTCTTTCCGAAGCATTTGATTTAGTTTTCACAGAAATCATTTTCTTATTATTTTATTGTTTTACATAACATATCATTGAAGTGTTTGATTACAATAACAAACATAATAACATGCACAGGTTTGAGAAACAACACAATTGATTCTTTTTTTTTTTAACTTTTTTTATTAATTAAAAAAATTAACAAACAAAACATTTAGATATCATTCCATTCTACATATACAATCAGTAATTCTTAATATCATCACATAGTTGAATACACAATTGATTCTTGGTAAGCATATGGCCCATAATGAGGGAGCAAAAAGTTATGGATGTATAAGAGATTGGCATACTATCTGTGAGCTTTCAGCTTTTATGGTCTTTGATATGTATTACAGAAGGAAAGGAAAACATCAATTAATTCTGTATGGGTAAGTCTGTTATGAGAGATTCCACTACATCTGGAGTATATAGAGATAATTACTCTGGCTATCTCTGTTTCTTCTACCTGTTACATAGATCTGTGCTTTTGCCTGTTTTCCTCAGTAAATGCATCTTTCTTTACTAAAACTCTGCTCCTACCGTGCCCATAGTCCCTGAGGAATGACTCCAAGGGACACCATTTACGTAAACTTTAAAATGAAAGATGCCTTCCGGAACAGAGGGAAGCAGCTTGCCTGGGTTACAGGATTAGGACAGAGTTTATGACTTCTTTAAAAAAAATAAAATATGCATTAAAATGACTAAATTTAACCCTAGTGGGTTGTTTTTCTTTCAATTTTTGGTAACTTTTTATCATTAATATAATTTTTAACTTTCAAAATAGTTATAATTGCTCAAAGAGCTCTACCTAGATTCACCAGTTGTTCACATTTTACTCATTTACTTAATCATTTGCTCTTTCCTTCTGCCTGTCTCTCTGTCTTCTACATCTATTAGCATTCTACTTTAACTCTGTTCTCCTCTACTTTTTATTCACTTTTTATGTATTAGAATGGACTCATAGATTTTTCTTTTACTCGATAATGTCATCGTTATTTCATTTTGTTGCTCAAATCATCCCAGATTTGGTTAATCACAGCCCCTTTAAATTGGTTTCTCAGCCTTTTGACATATCTCTAATTTTCTTTTAGTATTTCCTTGCTTTTTTGTCACAATAATATATTCTGGGCTTCTCTTGTACTTTCCCACCACAGCCCTGGAATCACCCTCCAAGAAGCTCTGGTTCCTCTTGGGAATGGCATTTTAACATCTAGGTATGCTTACTAGTGATAGAGTATGATTGCTTCTAAGCCTCCTCAGTGGACAAACTTTCACACATACACACACATCTTTATTTATTTCTACATCTATCAATGTACTAAAAGCCTTGAGTTTATAAGTTTACCTCCAATTCCGGGTGAATACCACAGTATTTATTCTAGTCTTCCCTATTTCCATATTTCTAACTCTCTTCTCCAATAAAAAGAAGCCTACTTCCAGTGTCCTCAGTATATTTATTCATTTGTTCAATCCTAAAATCCACAGTTAGGCTACTTTGAAATAAAACTTACTAACTAGAGTTCAATATGTTTAGCATTCTTTTTTCTTTTAAAGGAGGGTATATAGTCCAATATATACTGTGTCCAAAAGTTATTTAGGTTAATTCAGTGTTGTTATGTTACTCATTTGAAATATAGTGAGACTCATCTGTTTCTGTTTATATTCCATTTTAGGGTAAACCTCTGCCCCAAACCTTGCTGATTTTATTTATTTTTGAACACATAAAATAACTACATGGTTTCAAAGGTCAAAACTATATGAAAATGTTGTCTTATTTCTTTCACATATCAGTATTCATTGCAGTTTGAAAAAAATAAATAATGTTAAGCTATAGTGAATGTTATTGAACGTGAAGAACCTCTGATTTTTCTGCCTTTTAACATTTTTTTCCTTGAAAATAAAAGTTAAAATATTCTGGATGTAATGACATAATGTAAGCAAGCACAACTACCAATCATTTCCTCTTTCCACATTCTTCAGCAATCAAACATAGAGGATCTAAAATCAAGAATACAAAATAAAATTCCTGCAAACCAGTTAGCCGAAGTGTGGTTGAAGCTGATAGATGAAGTTATAGAAGATACAAGGTATGGTGGTCTTATTTATATCTCAGAATTAAATGATCAGAGCCTCTAGAATCATTTCTAGTGTTTGCCTGAAATTGAACTATTCAGGCTTCTAAAAAAAGCCCTCACTGGGAGGAGTCTTTGAATCACCACCAGAAAAGCTCTACTTTCTGATTTGATTCCAATTCTAAAGTAGCCTACTACTTTAGATAGTAAAGTAGCCCACTCCAGGAAGTATAACCCTGACCAGCCCCGGGTGAGGAATGCATGGAGGGTTGGGGGAGAGCAAGTCTGTGCTATTGCTTCCCGTCAATCGAGGTGCATCCACTGCCCCCAAACACAAGTCAATCCTGACTCCTACAAAGAATGGGATCTGGGGGTGAAGCATAGATTTTTATCATTCAGAACAATGTTCCTAATTCATAAAATTCATAAAATTTCCATTTTTTAATAGCCTTTCAATTGCTCTCTTACTGAACAAATGCCTAATGAACACTGTGGCCTAGCCTCCATTAGGCAAAGCCAGTAGATTTCACTTGAGTCAGGGGAACTTTTGAAATTGTCTTGGGGTTATAACTCAGACATTTTGGCATTCAGAAATCAAAGGGGGAAGTGATTCATTCCAAACACATTTTAAATATTGGCTAATCAGGTAGTAGACAAGGAAGTTCCAAAAGAAAAGCATACTGAATACTTTTCACAAGCAGCAAGAACCATGGACATTTTTTTCTTCTGGGTTAACACCCTAAATCTCCCTGTCTTCTTGTGCCTTCTAGTGGTTTAGCCAGGTAATTGAAATGCAGCTGTGATTCAGAGAATTTTAGAGCTGGGACCATCTTTCCAGTCTCCTCATTTTAGAGGTGAGAAAGCAGAGACCTGAGGAGGAACAGTGACATATCTGATGCCTAGAGTCAGATTTACCAGTGTAGCTGCTGTTTCTGCTTCATATTTGACACAGTCAACATCTGCTTATTGAGGGTTTCACATGTGGCTTTTGAGCTACCAGCTTTCATATATATATATTTTTGCCTTAAAGAATCATTCCAGAGACTTAACCTTTCAAATATGTTGCCGAAATTATGAACATAACCAAATAGAAACACTTGGTGATGACTTGCAAGTAGAAAATTTCTGTGAATTTTAAGATTTGCTGAGCACGCCACAGGCATATCTATTTATACTTTCTGATATGAATTGTTTTGGAAAAACCAAACTGGAATCTTTTAGCTTTATGTAACAGGAAATTGAGTGTTCAGGGGAAGTCATGCTAGGATTTCCTTCTTCAAGAAGCTGCAAAAATTCAAATGACTGGAAATTCTAGGTAGGGAGAATGTAAATAGAACTTCCTGGCATTGATGGCAACCACACCCTGTGGCCTCTGCCAGTTGCCATATGAGAGGGAAGCCCTGGCAGCAGTTCTGGTCCTGGCTCAACCATTGGGGGTCCCATCACTAGACTTCCCGATTCTTATTGAGAATGGGTGCTTGGGTACATGAGTAGTTCTTGTCTATTTTTGAGCTTGTGGGCTCCTTTGAGAATCCGATGAAATGATAAAGACAAAAATGACAATGATAAGATGATGATGATGGCAATGTTATTTATATTGTATTATGCAAGGAGCACTGTTGTAAAAGCTCTCCATATAGTAATTCATTTGCTCCTCCCAAAAACCCTGAAAGGTAGAAATTATCATCACATATTTGAAAATAGGAAAGCAAGAAATTAAGTTATCAGTCAAAATCCCAGAACTAGTAAATGGTGGAGCCAGGATTTTTACCCAGATATTTGGCTTAAAATCCTCCATTCCTTATCATGTTGACATAGGTGCATACATTTTTCTTTATAAATTCCAGGGATTCACAGAGGTCCTGAGGCCCACCCTTGTATTTGCTAGCAATCAATGGTTCCCAGGCTAAGAACCCTTTGGCTAAATGACCTCTAGTCTCCCTTCTTCCTCCATCATTATGTGGGTCAATACAATGGTTCTAGGGAACAAAAGAAGGGGAGGCAATTTTCTCCCAGCTGCTGCTGTTGCTTTCTTTCCAGTGACTCCGTGGACTTTAAGTAAAAGCCAAGGAATTACTCTGGAATTTTAATCCCCATGCATTCCTCATTTGAGCTAGGAGACTGTCTGGCAGGTCTGCTCTGTCAATACTGGATACATTCAACTTCAGCCTAAACCAGGCAGTGCTTGTAGAGTCAGTTAGGAAATTGGTGTGGTTTTGCAAAGAGGAAACCAAACATAAATGAATTTGACAGTTCTGAAGCCCAAAGGATTATTCTTCAAATTCTCTCTTTCTTTTTTTTTTTTAGATATACATTGCCTCTCACAGAAGGAAAACCTAATGTCACAATTCTAGATACTCAGATCCGAAAATTGCGGGCCAAATCTCTCTCCCAGATACATGAGGCAGCTGTGAAGATGAGGTCTGAAGCCACAGACGTGAAATCCACATTGGTGGAAATTGAGGACTGGCTTGATAGGTTAATGCAGCTGACTGATGAGGTAGGTGTGACTTTTAAACTGCATGAGCGTCCCCTGGTGTGGGAATGACACCAAAGGTAGGGACCTTGTAGAATGGCAGCAAAGGTAGGGGTGGTGTTAGGAGAATCTAGTACATAATTTTGGAAATTGAGCGAATCTGAGGAAGGATGAAATCTAAAAGTTACAAGGCCAGTGATGACAAGATGGGAAATGAATTTTGAGTTAATAGCCCTAGAAAAGTCTTCAAAGTAGACAAATCATGATACAATCAGAAAGTATTTTAAATAGGAGATGAAATAGCAGATCAGTGTAGTACAAAGGAGTAAAAATACCAGCTTTGATTGGGGTTGGGAGGACCTGGATTTGAATCCTGAATCCACCATGTGTAATCTTGGGCAAGTTATTTAACCTAAGCCTTAAGTTCCTCATCTGTAAAATGGAAATAAATTTAGAGTGCTAGTGTTTCAGTTTATTAAAACTGCTGGAATGCAAAGAAATGGCTTTTAAAAAGAGAAGTTATTGCATTACGAACTTACAGTTCTAAGGCCGTGAAAATGTCCAAATTAAGGCACCAACAAGAGGTTATCTCCACTCAAGAAAAGCTGATGCTGGGCGGGCCATGGTGGCTCAGCAGGTAAGAGTGCTTGCCTGCCATGCCCAAGGACCCGGGTTCGATTTCTGGTACTTGCCCATGTTAAAAAAAAAAAAAAAAAAAAGCTGATGCTGTCTGGAACACCTCTGTCAGCTGGGAAGGCACATGGTGACATCTGCTTGCTTTCTCTCCCAGCTTCTTGTTTCATAAGGCTTTTCCAGGGGTGTTTTCCTTCTGCATCTCCAAAGGTCTCTGGCTGTGTGGGCTCTGTCAGTTCTATGGACTCAGAAGCTTTTTCCAAAATGATTCCTCCTTAAAGGACTCCAGTAAGTGCCCCACCTTGAATGATAGATGCTTCTCAATGGAAACCACTTAATCAAAAGGTCCCACCCACAATTGGGTGGGTCACATCTCCAGGGAAAGAACTTAATCAGAGATCCCACCCAGCCATACTGAATCAGGGTTAAAGAACGTGGCTTTTCTGGAGTACACAACAGTTTCTAACTAGCACATCTAGATAAATGTCAGACTTATTAATCTTAGTGGTCTAGAAAAACAAGGGTAGGAGTATCCCTTCTTCTGTCCTTTGGAGACCAGGGGGATGGGTTGAAATAAGCTGTAGGCAGAAATGTCTTTGAAAAAATACATGAGATTATAGATCATTTTTATTTTTTACTTTCTGTGTTTTTGTACTTTCAAAAGTTTTCCACCACCTTTATAATTAGAAAAAGCAAAAGCTTTTTTTTATTAATTAAAAAAAATTAACTAACACAACATTTAAAAATCATTCCATTCTACATATGCAATCAATAATTCTTAATATCATCACATAGATGTATGATCATCATTTCTTAGTACATTTGCATCGATTTAGAAAAAGAAATGGCAAGACAACAGAAAAAGAAATAAAATGATAATATAGAGAAAAAATAAAAATAAAAAAATACAAAAAATATATTAAAAAAAACAAAACTATAGCTCAGATGCAGCTTCATTCAGGTAGTATTGTGCTGTCCATTTTTGAGTTTTTGTATCCAGTCCTGTTGCACAGTCTGTATCCCTTCAGCTCCAATTACCCATTATCTTACCCTATTTCTAACTCCTGATGGTCTCTGTTGCCAATGACATATTCCAAGTTTATTCTCTAATGTCGGTTCATATCAGTGGGACCATACAGTATTTGTCCTTTAGTTTTTGGCTAGTCTCACTCAACATAATGTTCTCTAGGTCCATCCATGTTATTACATGCTTCATAAGTTTATTCTGTCTTAAAGCTGCATAATATTCCATCGTATGTATATACCACAGTTTGTTTAGCCACTCGTCTGTTGATGGACATTTGGCTGTTCCCATCTCTTTGCAATTGTAAATAATGCTGCTATAAACATTGGTGTGCAAATGTCCGTTTGTGTCTTTGCCCTAAAAGCTTTTAAAAACAAATTTTTTCAGAGTTGATAGATTGTTAGACAGAGATGCTCTATCTGTGGCCTATAGAATATACGAAACCTGTAACCCTTTGGTAACTGCTGATGCCTTTTGCGGGTGATGCACGAAATAAGGAGTATTTCCTAAAATTCCTCTTAGAGCCGTAGAGGTGGCCTTTCTGGCAGGTGAAGCTCTCCCTCTGTTTCCCTCTATCTCTGTGGCCAACCACTGCTTGCTTCCCCGCCCAGCAGCCTCCCAGTGTGGTCCTAGAAGATGTGAGTCTCTGAAATTTGGGGCAGAGCCCTGAACATGTTTTTTCTAAGCCTTGAGGGCCTGAGTTTAGACTAATCATAGCTCTGCCTTATTTTCCATCCACCCATGTGACCAGCCACAAAACAGTATGCCTGATATTATCGTCTGGATGATCCAAGGAGAGAAAAGACTGGCCTATGCCCGAATTCCTGCACATCAGGTTTTATTTTCCACAAGTGGTGAGAATGCATCTGGGAAATACTGTGGGAAAACCCAAACCATCTTTCTGAAGGTACATGTCTTCATCACCTGTATAATCTGAAAACCATATTTTTGAGAAGGGGCTGCTTTATAACTTGCTAATTGTTGAATAGTCATTGAATGACCCCTGGTGGTAATTCTCAGAGAGTGGTCTGAGTCTCACTGTCATTTGTGACACTAATATTATCATCATGTTAAGAATGTTTTGCTTTCTGGCATGGATTTTCCACTGACTTCTAATGTCTCATCCGAGGAATACCTGTCTTCCCTTCATTCTAGGGAATGTTTGATGACGAGAAAAAAAAAAGAGAGAAAAGGTAATAAATAGTCTAGGGAATTTATTGTCCTAACCAAATCAAATTGAAAATTTTGAAAATTGGTACTTTACAGCAAGAGTTCTGAACATTTTCAGAGTCGTGGATCCCATTAAACACCTGATAAAAGCTCCTGGCCCTCTTCTCTAAAAGAATGCACACCACACATGCATCCAACATTTTGTATAAGTTTCAGGAGCCCTTCAGTCCATCCTAGGACTCCCATTAAAAACTCCTGTTCTGGATGTGCATGTGGAGATCTAAAGGAAGGCCTGGGGTTAGAAACAAAGAAACAATTTCCATCTGAATGTTTTGATATCCCTCTCCCTGGCCAATCTCAACCATGTTCTTCAGATTTGGGAGAAAGGAATAAAAAGCAGTCAGATTAGAATGCTCTCTTACAACAGGGAGATATCTGCTCACTTTTTTTTTTTTTTTTAGCGGAAAGAAAGAAAAAAGAAATTAACACAACATTTAGAAATCATACCGTTCTACATATGCACTCAGTAATTCTTAACATCATTTCATAGATGCATGATCATCATTTCTTAGTACATTTGCATCGGTTTAGAGGAACTAGCAACACAACAGAAAAAGATATAAAATGTTAATATAGAGAAAAGAAATAAAAGTAGTAATAATAGTAAAAACAACAACAGCAAAAAACCCTATAGCTCAGATGCAGCTTCTGCTCACTTTTAATAGATTTATTCTTTGCTCTTTAATCAGGAGGGTGAAAATAGAACTAGAGTGATTGTCTTCTTTCAAGTGTCTCTTGATGGAATAAATTTAACTTAAGATAGAACCACAATTATAATTTACCTCAGCAGTGGGTGGAAGCAAACTGATTAATAAATAAAACTTCACAGGGGGTGGGAGAAGAGATAAGGTAATACTATCTGTGTTAGATGTTGGTACTTTAGTGGATCAACAGCAAAATGCTTCTTAGATAATGTTTTATTTACTTAATGGATTCTGTTAATTCACTGATTATCCTGTTTGGGGTACCATTACTCTAATTCAGTGGTTCGTTTAGGTCTTAGGACCCTTTTACACTCTTTAAAATTATTGAGAACTGCAGAGGGCTTTTGCTTTTGTGGATTATATTAAACTAATATTTACTGTAGCAGAAATTAAATCTTTAGAATCCATTTAAAAATAATTTAGTATCCATTTAAAATAACAATAATCAACTCATTGCATGTTAACATAAATTACATAGTTTTATAAAAATTAACTGCATTTTCTTTAAAAAAAAATCAATGAGCAGGGTGATACTGTTCTACATTTTTTACAAACTTCTTTAATGTCTGGTTTAACAGAAAGTAGCTGGATTCTCATATCTGCTCCTACATTTAATCTGATGCAATAAGCTGTTTGGTTGAAGTATATGAAGAGACTCCAGCCTCACATAAATGTATATTTCCAGATATATATATGGAAAAGGGAACAGTATTTTCAAAATCTTTTCATATAATTGTGGATATTCATCTCTGAGACAACACCAAATTTAACAAGTGGTACTTTTTTTATTGTGGTAAAATACACATAATATAAATTTACCATTTTAACCATTTTAAAGTATATAATTCAGTAACATTTATTGTCCTTTATTACTATCATTTGTGACACTAGTATTATCATTGTGTTAAGAATGTTTTGCTTTCTGGCATGGACTTTCCACTTACTTCTAATGTCTCATCCAGAGGAATACCTTTCTTCCCTTCATTCTAGGAAATGTTTGGGAAGGAGGGGAAAAAAAAAAGAAGGTAGTAAATAGTCTAGAAAATTTATTGTCTTAACTAAATGAAATCAAATTGAAAATTTCAAAAATTGGTACTTTACAGCAAGAGTTCTGAACATTTTCAGAGTCATGGATCCCATTAAACACCTGATAAAAGCGCCTGGCCCTCTTCTCTAAAAGAATGTACACCACACATGCATCCAACATTTTGCATAAGTTTCAGGAGCCTTTCAGTCCATCCTAGAACTCCCATTTAGTACATTCACAAAGAATGAAAGATAGCTTTTAAAGTTAAATGCAATATGGAATATGAAACCCTCTCAAGAACTTTTCATACTCTGTTAACATTAAAATCCATTGGTCTGGGCAGGTCATGGTGGCTCAGCAGGCAGAGTTCTCCCCTGCCCTGCCGGAGACCTGGCTCAATTCCTGGTGCCTGCCCATGCACCACCACCCCCCCCCAAAAAAAATCTATCGGTCTGTCTTGCACATTGAATGACTTTTTATCCATTCATAGTTTTGTAATGGCAAGCAGTGACCATATAGAAAATACTGGTTCACTGAGTTATGCAGCTCTTCCTCACATAGGTGTCATATCAAACAAAAAGCACATTCATTAAAATCACCACTGACCTTATCAGAAAAGTTTTTGTGTATTGAGACGCTATCAAACTCACCCGTGATGGATACAAGTTTTCCAAAATTCTAACTTTTACTCGAAAGCTTGAATTTTGTCATTTGACAATAAACGCAGTCAATTATTTTCCTTGGTGTGCCAGGCTTACTTCATTTATGTTCAAAGAAAATATCTACTACATACACAAGTCTGCTATTTCAAGTAAATATGGTGTTTTGTTTTTAAAAAGGGCAACTGCTAGTTCAGTTCATAACTCCAATTATTACCCAAGAACTTTTCCTCAAGACAAATAAGCATCATATGCTGATATGCAGCAGAAATTCTTTGTACCTACTTCCTGTTTCATCATAGGAAATGTGAAAGACATGCACTCAAGGATTGATATTTTAGTTAGGACATTCCTAAGTAAAACTGGCATTCTGTTTTCTCTACTAAAAATGCACAGTCGTGAGGAATACAATTACTACATTTACTGCTTTAGTTTGTGTTGAGGTTTTATCTGCCATTGCTTTTGCACCATCACTTCAAATATCTATACTGGGAAAAGATACATACATTTTAATGTTATGAAGAAAATGATTTTAACCTCAAGGAACTCCTGAAAGTTCGCAGGTACATATAGAGTCTATAGACTACGCTTAAATGACTGTTGCTTTAGTTATTTTAATTTTTGTCATTAGGCCATCCGTAAATATTTTTGTAGCAAACGTAAAATTAGACTGAATAATGGTTAGGTGTTCCATCTGCTTTTGGTTTTAACTTAATGTCACATTCTGTGCTGTACCCAGTGTAACATGTTATATGCATCTCACAGTATCCACAGGAAAAAAGCCATGGGCCAAAAGTGCCTGTGGAATTGCGAATTAACATCTGGCTGGGTTTAAGTGCTATTGAGAAGAAGTTCAATACCTTTGCAGAAGGAACATTCACCGTCTTTGCTGAAATGGTACGTTTAATGACATTGCTATCTTTTTCTCATTGGGTAGTACTTTTACTTTTCATCCTTGGGAAAACACTCACACACCAAAAACAACTTCTACCATCACCGCCACCTAAAATCCCACCCAAGGGACCTTTATCTAGAAGGATAAGAAATGGCTACCTTGAGTTTTTGTTGTCAGCCCTGGAACTCATCAGTTAATGCCTCTGTGTGATCTTCCAAGAGATGGCCTCTATCCCAATCTCAGCAATACTGAAAAGTGGATGCCCTTCCAGCTCTTAACACAAGATCCCAGTAACAGTTTCATATTGGTGCCTGGAGATGGGACACCAAGTAGACTGTATACATATTATAAAGTAAACACACATACACACACTAGCCCAGGGAAGGGGGTACTTGAGTTGTTTAGACCTTGAGATGCTTTCTTTGGGTAAGTGGGTGGGTCTTTAAACCACTGAAGACCATTCCTCATTTAAGGGAAGCCTAAGTAGGGTTTGCCCAAGAGTAAAGGAAAGGCTGCCTGAATACTTCAGAAACAATAGAGATAATTTGTAAAAGTTTGATTGGATTTAAAATCAGCTTAGTTAATTAAAAATCAATGAAAAAATTCAAACCAATGAAAATTTTTTTTAATTAAAAGCGAAGATATTTTGATTTTTTAATGTACAATTTTTAATGCAAAGTGCTTATTGTATGTATTCTGGTGGGTTGTTTCTGACAAATTTTCAAATGAACCGTATTCTACAGCTGGGCCTTATGAGCAAATAAATGGAGAGAAATCCATCTCCATTCTGATTAATCTATAATGTTTTGGTTCAGGACTGTGGTTCTTATCTGTTTGCTGGGTAAGAAGAAACCAGATTATTTTTTTAATTTTATTTTTTATTTCAATAATAGGGCTTAACTGTTATAGTAGTTTCCAATAAATATTTATTGAATGAAGTAAATAAATGATGACAGAATTTAACCATCCATCCAAGCTTTTGTAAAGTGATGGTTTAATTCACAGGGGAGTAAGGCTCAAGACTTTTACGTCCTGAAAAGGCTTGGATCTTCATATTTCAGGAGGGTTCTTTGTGGAGTGCCTTGGAAATATATCATTAAATACAGAAACAACTAACATGATATACCATTGTTTACAAAGCACTTTCAAAATCATTTGTTCATTTGAGGTCTGAAACAACCCTATGAGAAAGATAGAATTGTGCTCACTTTATAGATGGGAATACTGAGACTTAAAAAAGGTGAACGATTTATCAAAAGTTGCATAATCACTAACAATATATGTTAGGGCCATACCTTCTTAGTATAAGGTCTTCTCACTTTCTATGGTTCTAGCTTAATTTCTAGATGTGCTTGAAAATTCTTGGACTGGCTTTATTTTTTGTTTTCTGATGGTGTTTCTCCTATACATATTTTTTAATAGTATGAAAATCAAGCTTTCATGTTTGGAAAATGGGGCACTTCTGGATTAGTTGGACGTCATAAATTTTCTGATGTCACAGGAAAAATAAAACTCAAGAGAGAATTCTTTCTGCCTCCGAAAGGCTGGGAATGGGAAGGAGACTGGATAGTTGATCCTCAAAGAAGGTAAATTTTCCATTTTTTGAGAAAAATGACAATGAAACCTTTCCCTTAGAAACTGATAAATGGATCCTTTTCATCACCATTCTTGATAATTAAAGAACAATCATTGAGAAGGAATAAGACTATAAAAATTCAGAGAGTTTAAAGGCGACAATGTCCTATAAAAAGAAAAATATAAAAAGCACCTATTAGCTCACATATATTGAGAACTTATTATGTAGTAATATGCCAGGCACTATGCTGAGCACTTGCATTTTTTTTGACAACTCCACAATTTTTGCATCAAGAATTGCAAAGGGTCTGAAATTTTATCCTACATGTAATCTAGACCTGCCATAGTTCCATGGATGCTGGCAGAAGACATGATACTCCTGAGTCAGATACAAAGGACTTTATAACCCACAGCAATAACAGTACCAGAGTATCAGCATTTATTCCAGTTCCTTGAGCCCCCATTCCCACAGGATGACAAGAAGAGGGACAGATGACACTTGCACATGTAGTGGGTTGCATTATAGGAGTAATTAAATTCCCAAGCCTAAGAAATCTGAATCTTTTAAAATGGCCAGTGAGGGGTGGGCCATGGTGGCTCCGCAGGCAGAGTTCTCACCTGCCGGAGACTCAGGTTCAATTTCCGGTGCATGCAAAAATAAAAATAATAATAATGAGGAGTAAACATGCTTGTCCTTTGCTATACAAGCATCCTTGAAAAGAAAGTCTGGAAGAAAAGGCAACCAGTGCTTCTGCTTGCAAGTTGTGCATAAATGTAGGAGACTCATGGAGAATAATCTCCCAATAGGTATTGGTATTATCTCTCACTTTGCAGATGAGGAAACTGAAATCTAGAGAGATTAAGTAACTTGTCCAAAGGCATGCAGCTTGTGAATGCTATAGCTGGAATAGAACCCCAGTCTAGTGTGGGCAACAAAACTGACATTCAATTACTATGCTGATAGGCCTACCGGAAACAGTAGAGGGTATGGTTTAAATTAATGATTTGGTATCATTATGGTATATGAATTATATCTCAATAATGTTGTTATTAAAAAGAAAGAAGCAGTAGAGGGGGACAAGTTGTTTCCTCTGGAATCTGCAGAAAACTGGAGCCTGGTGCTATTGGTTTACAAATGTTGCAAACAGCATTCTAACCAGAGTTCCCCCTTCTCTCCAATTCATGGCAACATACTTGAGTTTGAAGGAAACAGTCTTGTGAAGTTGAACCTTAAGGCCTCAAACTAGAACTTGGTTTCTGTTCAACATTTGTTTCCTGTAATTACATAGGTGGAGAGGGAAATAACTGTGCTGGGTTTGTTGAGACCCACTATTTGCACATGATCTGTTTTAACCCAGAGCAGCTTGCTTTGAACCAAGTTGGGTGCTGGTGAGGAGTAGCAAGATGAGATTTGAATTGGACAGAAAGAAAGAAGGTATGTGAGGACAGAGAAAGGAGAGGGGGTATTGTGATTAGAAAAGCAGAAGGTCAAAATGTCAGGGCTCGCTGGGACCCTAGAGGTTTATATTCTCCTTCTCTAGACCCCAGACAAGTGATGGATCAGCCCAATTTATGCAGATGGCTGTGATGATTTTTTTGTTGTTGTTGTTCCTTTCTGGTGCTTGATTCTAGAGGAAGGTACAGTTGGGAAAAGATGCAGAGACTGTAAAGGGAAAAGAAACTGACTTGAGTTGATACCTGGCAGAAGACTTAAGTCAAAGTTGGACCCAAAGTCCTTTCCTCTATGGGTTGTCAAAATAGTACAAATCCAGGAGGAAAATTGGCATGACAGAGAATCAGTATGGATTTTTCAAGTGCCCAAATGGATTTTAGAGTCTTAAATGACCTGGTCTGGCTATCTACCTAGGAACTACCCAGAGAATTTAAACTCCTCCCTTCAATTACATAGACCAAGCAAGCCACAAGTCAAAATTTCTACACGTGACCTATGAGACTGTCTCCACTCCATTTGAAAAAAATAGGGGGACTCTCTAATTGTTTGAACTGTTAGCCAAGAGTTTTGCTGAGAAAAAGCAGAACAGCCCTAAACAGAAACAGAAATATGGAATATGATCTCTGTGGTCCTTATAAGAAGCTGCCCACAACACTATTTTCCCAGTCCCCACCCTAATAACTGAGAAGGAGCAAATTTGCTAATTTCAGGAGTTCTGTATAATTTGGGTCTCATTGTTCCAGCAGGCCTTTTCTTCAAAGCAATGTCAAAACCTATTAATACAAAGAGGCTTTTGGAGTTGAGATCCAAAAGGGGGAGAGTGAGAAGGGAAGTGGTACCACTTCAAGGATAGAGATGTTTCCCAACCATTGGAAATAGCTAGGGTTGTTGGGTTACTGTTTCTCCCTTGGTAACACGAGCTTGCCTGCAGCTTGCTGACTGAGGCAGACGCCGGTCACACAGAGTTCACCGATGAAGTGTATCAGAATGAGAGTCGCTACCCAGGGGGCGAGTGGAAGCCAGCCGAGGACACCTACACTGATGCGGTGAGAGGCGTGCTCTGGAGAAGAACCCTTAGATGTTCATGTCTGTAAGACTATGAGCTGTTGGGAATCCACCTACCACAAGGCTTGGATTTACCTTCTCTTTCATTGCCTCTTGTGTTCTGAAGAGTCTCATATTTATCATATAAGCCATACAAGTGCAACTATAATTATTCTATATAATAGAATAATGTATAATAATTTCTCTATTTCTATAGAAAATAAATTGGACTTATTTAACTAGATGTTGGTAATGGTAAAGTTTGAGATGTGCAAGTTTTTTAGGAATATTTATTTCCTACTTAACTAGTTAAAAAAATTACAGTGAATTAAATAGTCATTTTTTAAAAAAACTGCATAGAAGATAAGGAAGTCATTCTTCTCCTATCCATATCCACTCCCTAAAGATAACCACCAATAGAACTTTTCTGATCATGTGCAAATATATAACTTCTTTTTTCCCCACCTGAAGAGAATTGTTTTATATACAGTTTTACAGCTTACATTTTTCTCATAACAGTATTTCTTGGACACCTTTTCATATCAACACAGAGATTTATGAGTTATTTTTTTACTTCCTGCAGCATTCTATTATATGCATCCACTATAATTTATTCCTGCCTAATGAACATTTAGGTTTCTTCCAGTCTTTGGTTTGAATAAACAATGAAACAGTGAACATCCTTATATATACATTTTTATTAACTTGTGAAAGTTTATCTGTAGTAGAAATTGCTGGATGTATAATTGCTTGACCAAGACTTAAATGCATATACAATTTTGATAAATATCACCAAATTGCTTTCAACAGAAGTTGTATAAATGTATATTCCCATCAACAATACATGAGAGGGCTTTTGCCTAAACACTCATAACGCCACTTTATCATCTTGGCCTATACATGAATAAATGGTAACCTGTTATTGTTTGGTTTTCACTTCCTTAATTGAAAGTGAAGCTGAACATATTTTCATATGTTTATGATGAAATTTCTCTTCATGTCCTTAACTCTTCATCAGTTTTTAATGCAGATGTCTACAGAGTCAATATTTCACATAAACTTTGCTCAATCTTATGCGATTAGTACCATGAACCTCCTGTCACATTGCCAATACTTGAAAACATGTGTCTTTCATGTTTTATCTATTCTCTAATGGATTATTTCCTACATAACCTCTCAAAAACACAGTTTCACCATTTCATTATACTGAGTTGAACCATATAAAATTGCTGATATTCAGCCATTTTTGACCTACAAAAACAGCAATCTCATATGGCTCACCCTAATACAATTCCCTAATAGTAGAGCTGTAAAGTAATTTAAAACCCTAATTTTTACATAGCAATTGGGTGTAAAAAAAAAAAAAAGCTCAGGGATTTTTCTGAGTAAGATTGATACCTAAGACGGCATCTAAGTAAGCATACAAATACCATAGTTAAGTATAAGGAACTGTTTGATCCTATGACTTACCTCGCTTCACTTTTTTTTCTTTTTTTAAAGAATGGAGATAAAGCAGCATCACCCAGTGAATTGACTTGCCCTCCAGGTTGGAAATGGGAAGATGATGCATGGATATATGACATCAACCGAGCAGTGGATGAGAAAGGTAACTTTGTACCTCTATTACTTGACTAGGGCTTCTGCAGCAAGGCTTTGGTTAGCCAGAGTGAAGTTTCCTTGGGAGGGAGGGGTCTTAACCACTGTTGGAGAACAACCAGTTCATGTAGTCTCCCTGTGACAAATCAAATGTGTAGAATTCAAGGAATAATAAAATGCTAATGCATGTGCCTAGGGGAGGGGGGCTGTTGTGAATGAAATATATGAGGTGATTGCTTGGCTTTGAGATGCTAGGAGTCAAGGATGAATATCCGGGAGGGAGCTGGCATTTGAATTTTCTCCATTCTAAACATCCCAGACATTTCCTGGGAACACCACATTCCAGGCTCCCCAGCTCAGAAAAGAGAACTGAAGAATGTCTTACAAGTCAACCTGTTCAGCAGTAATTTAGGCTATTGGCATAGCTCCTGCTTTTCCCATGAACAGTAGTTTAAAGTTAAATGAACTATAAAATTATGAATTATCAAGAGAAAATTTTGATAGGTTTTTCTCATGCAATAGGAAATAGTGCATAGAAAGAATTGGTATTGATATAAAAGATTTCAACTAGATTATAAATTACCTGTTCATCTTGATAAATCCACCAAGCCATGTAATAATAGTTCACATCAACTGAGTATGTACTATGTACTGAGCATGGTCTCATTGTTTTACATGTATTATTTTTATTATTCCTTAAAATAAAGCTGTAGGAAAGATACATTTTTCCTTTACAATTGGGGCATTGGTTTTTTATTAATAAACAGCCAGTATGTGGTAGAGCTGGAATTTGAACTCAGGCTGTGTGATTATGTAATCCATACCTTTAACTGCTGTTTGAATCCTGATGCTCTGTATTCTTGGATATACTCAATTACAATGAATGATTGCAGGCATTAAGGAAACCCATGAACACAATGGAAACCTTTGAGGAGGAAGCCAGGGAATGCAGCTGTTTTGGTTTGTTAATGCTGCCAGAATGCAAATGAAATGGCTTTTTTTTTTTTTTTTTTTTGGCACGATCTGGGAATTGAACCTTGGTCTCCTGCATGGAAGGCAAGCATTCTACAACTGAACCACCCATGCACCCTGGAATGACTTTTAAAAAAGGAATTTATTAAGTTGCAAATTCACAGTTCTAAGGCTATAAAAATGTCCAAAATAAGACATCCAGGGAAAGATACCTTGACTCAAAAAAAGCCCATAAGTTCAGAACACCTCTGTCAGCTGGAAAGATGCATGGCATCTGCTGGGGTCTTTGGCTTCTGGTTTCAAACAGCTTCCCCGAGCATTTACTTTCTGCATCTCTTAACATCTAGGTCCAGTGTTGGCTCTGTCACCTCTGTGTTCTTCAAGTGTCTGCATCTAAGGTTTCTCCAAAATGTTTCCCCTTTCAAAGGACTCTAGTAAACTAATCAAGACCCACCCTGAATGGGCAGAGTCACATCTCTATCTAATCAAAAGATCACACCCACAAAATTGGGTATGTCACATCTCCATGGAAACAATACAATCAAAGTTTCTACCCTAAACAATAAGCCTGGCCCCACAAGATTGGATCAGGATTAAAATATGGCTTTTCTTGGGTGCATAATGGTTTCAAACTGGCACAGCTGCTAAACTGAATTGGACTGAATTATAAGGCCAAATGAAAAGATCACAGTATTTAGTTATGATAGTAGAAAATGTTTAGGAGCAGAGTGACTGACTATTTCCTGACAACTGTCTGTTTTGACACAAACTCTCTTCTAGGCTGGGAATATGGAATTACCATTCCTCCTGATAATAAACCCAAATCCTGGGTTGCAGCAGAGAAAATGTATCACACTCATAGAAGGCGACGGCTGGTCCGAAAGCGCAAGAAAGATTTAACACAAAATGCTTCAAGTACTGCAAGGGTAAGGGGGCCAGCTGGGCAGGAGGCTCCCTGCTCAGGGTTACTGAGTGTGGGCCCCCAAGCAGCAGCAGCAGCATCACCAGGGAATTTATTAGAAATGCAAATCCTTGTGTCTTACTCCAGAGTTACTGATTTAGAAACTCTGGGGTTAGACCCCAGCAATCTGTGGTTCAACCAGCCCTTCAGGTGATTCTGATGATAGGTAAATCTTGATAAGCACTGTAGAGGTAATAATAGAAATGGAAATTATTTTGATAGCATAATATACTAGTGGCAATGGAATGTGGCAGAGGACTTGGAAAGATACATAAGGATTCAATCCTGACTTCACTAACTTTCTCATCTGCACAATGGATATATTATGCATCTACTTAGGTAGTGCAAACTTTAAATGGAATAACAATAAATTAAATGGAGCAATGTTTTCTATGTCTTCTATACTGCTAGAAATGATATGCATCATTTACAATCTGGAAGGTCTGTGTTCCCTTCCCCCTTGGCTCCCTGTTTTACAGATAATGCTCCCGAAGTTTAAATAAACCTGTTCTAGATTATGTGTCTAGTAAGTGACATAGCCTGTGTTTGAACCCAGGCTTGACTAATTCCAAAGCAGGACCTCTTTCCATTCCACATAGTAACTGACTCAAAGTAGGGGCTAAATTTTTTTTTAATACTGTAAGCTTCTTGGGAGCATCGATAGAGCCTTAGTCATCTTTGAATCCCCCTTGCTAGTTCAGGAACTCCCTCTGAATAAATAATGCAGTAAAGGTTATAAAATTTTTTAATTTAGACTATGAGCTTCTTGGGAGCATCGATGGAGCCTTAGTCATCTTTGAATCCCTGCTAGCTCAGGAACCCCCTCCCAATAAATAATGCAGTAGAATGGATGAGCTGATGAATAAATGAATCTTTGTTATTCAGTTATCCCTAGCCTGATGGGGTGAGGAGTTTCTAGAACTGCTTGACTCTCCTTCTTCTGTACAAGAACCCAAAGGTGAGGTTGGAGAACACAAGGGCTACCAGTCAGAAGACAGGGGACTTGGCCCAATGAGTATTTTTGAGACTTTGACTGTGTTCCCTCACCTGCCTCACTCCTGGCTACATGAAATGTTTTAATACCACTGTTAACGCTACTTGATTACAAAATTGTGCTTGACCTGGATTTTAAGTTTATTCAAGTAGAAAAAAATACCCCCTACCATGATAATAACCTACATGAAGCTCTTATGGCTCAGATCATAAGTATTATTAAATATCATTTGACATTCATTAAATCATATCATACTCTAAAATAAAATTTCCACCACTGAAATGTCAGCTCCATGCAGGCAAGGACCCTGTCTGTCTTTTCCATCAACGCTTCCTGAACCCTTATCACAAACTCTATTGTAGCTGAATGAATTAAATAAAACATTGAAAACTGATATCACATATGTATAAAAATGATTTTTAAGCTGAAAAGTCCTCTATTCATTAGTTTTGGTTATAATAGAAATGCCCAGTTAATAATATACTCTGATCTATCATTTAACTATTAGCTATAGTAGCTATTTTGCTTAAGAAAGACATTTCAACTTAGGGAAGGGTGTTTGTGTCATTTTTTCCTTCCATATATAAAATGGAGATAATGTTTTCCAAACTATATTGCAATAGCAATGTTCTTATGAGCTAATGAGGTTAGAAAGCAATTTGAGGAAGAACCCACTGGCCTCACCCCACATATCTCACTGCACTGTAATTGCCAATTACCCCTGTGTCTTCCCCACAGCCCAACAGCTTTACAAAGGCAGAGATCCTGCTTATTTTGTTCTTTGTTGTATCCTTAGCTCCTAGCACAGAGGTTGACACAGAGTAGATTTTCAATACATCTTTTTCGATTGGTCAAATGACCAACTTTATCAATGTAAGAAATATTATTATTATTATTATCAGTGAAAGTTTTACTCGTTCTGTTTTAGGCCATGGAAGAATTTGAAGACCGGGAGGGTTGGGAATATGCTTCTTTAATTGGCTGGAAATTTCACTGGAAACAACGTAGTTCAGATACCTATCGTCGCAGACGCTGGAGGAGAAAAATGGCTCCTTCCGAAACACATGGTGCAGCCGCCATCTTTAAACTTGAAGGTGCCCTTGTAAGTAATAAGTAGTTGAAGCTCAAATGATATTGGTAAAGAAAAACTATATGTATTGAATATGGCACCACTAACCCCACAGATTGTCTATAACCCTACTGCTGCAAGACTACAAATAGAATGAGGGAAATCTCCATATCCTACATGCTGAAAAATTTTTGTAAAATGAATGAATCATCAACATATGAAAACTTTTAAGAAGTTCTACTGCAGACACACCTGCTTAACCTCATTTTACTCAAATGTATCTGTTGCAGAATACTTATTTCAGGTAACGTCTATTAATATCCCAGGCATTATTTCCTTGGATCCTACCTTGAAAACTAAAACTGTTAACAAACCAAGAAAATTAAATGTATAGGTATGAGGGGGAGGAACACAGAAGGATGGCTCACAAAATTAGAGGAAAGTTTATATGGAAGCACAATAAAGAAAACAGGGAGAAGGAAAGCACAAAAGTGGAAGGAATGAACAAGAAGATGGCAGTGGTTGATCTAAAACAAGAGCGGTCAGGAATCATTTCCAAACACAGCCTGTTTTTGGTTTTCTGCAGTCTGCTCTTGATCTCATCTTTTGTTGCTGGTCTTTCTCTTCCTCCTCCCCATTCTTTTAATCCCCTTATTTATCTTTACATTTTCTGTTTTGTCCCTTCAGCAGCAGGATTTAGTAAACTTGGACTTAAGTAGAAGAGCTGGCTTCGTTTTGCTCTGTCACTTTCCAGTTAAGTGATCTTGGAGAGGTCACTTGTCATCCTGGGTTCTATTCATTTTTGAAAACCGGATAATTGGATGAGAAAATCTCTTTTAAAATCCACCATTCCATTTGTTTATGAGCCTTGCCTCTTTGTATATATGTTTTTTATAGGTATTGTTACTTGATTTGGGCTCTTATTTTAGGGTGCAGACACTACTGAGGATGGAGATGAAAAGAGCACAGAAAAACAGAAACATAGTGCCACCACTGTGTTTGGAGCAAACACACCTATTGTTTCCTGTAATTTTGATCGTGAGTTTTGAAATTTATTTGTGAATTCCATTTCTATAATTTTTATATAAAGAAAATTATTTGAGTCACTAAATATGATGAAAAAATTCTTCTGTGCATGTGTGATTTTCATTTAAATCACTTGAATAAGAGGATTTTTAAAAGTATAGTTTTAAAAATGGCATTTGAGGTGGAGGGTAGTCAAATCACTGATTTTAATATAATCTATCCAATATGCATTGAGTCAGCTAAGCCCCCCCAATTATTATGTTAATTAGGAAAAAAGTCTCAGAAAGTTAATTAAGGTTGTTTTACACGATAACCTTCAGAAATTTGGGGATGAGGCAGATCTACTCTACAATAAATAATAGCAAATACTTATGTAGTGCTTAGCATGTGCTAGATAATAATATGTATTAAATTTATTTAATCCTCACAATGACCTTCTATCTTAGGTCCTATTATGCACCCAAGGTGCAAAAAGAACCAGTACCTTGCCCAAGGTATTACTACATGTAAGCACTAGGACAAAATTTGAACTTAAGCATCTGGCTCCCAGAATCTGTGCACTTCATCACAGTATACTTCTAGTTCTCAAATTGTGTATGTGTATATTGGGGTACAGGGTAAGATATCAATAAGATAATAAATTTAAGGAATATAAATATTATAAAACATTAAATAAACTTTTAGCAGATAACTTTTCCTCAGTTCTGGTGCTGAAATTGCTTAGGAAGCACTATTCCTGTAACTGCTAGAGACCCAATTTCATTTTAAAAGTCTATGATGACAAGCAGCATTTCAAATCCAGGTAGTCTCCAACAAAAGTAATTATACCCTGATTGGCACACTTGCACTGAGCTTACAGTAATATTTTTTCAAATAAGTTTTATTTTACAGGAAGCAGAACTACTTTGGCAGGACATATCAACCACTATTATATATGCTTTTTTATTGGGGTAGGGGCAACTAGATTCAAATAACCCACTTTCCTGAAACCTATATTATTTCCTACTATTGTGTAAAAATAGAAGTTTCCTATGTTATAGTTCTTGTAAGTAATCTCCCCTGTTCCTTTTAGGAGTCTACATTTACCATCTGCGCTGCTATATCTATCAAGCCAGAAACCTCATGGCTTTAGACAAGGATAGCTTTTCAGGTAAAAAAAAAATTATCCTCATCCTGCATGTTATTACATAGCAGACCAGATTGATAGTACTTTTCATCAAGTGGATGCTTTTAGACATTTGTAACAACAACAAAAAGCCTTTTTCATATTGACATTAGTTAGGTGTGTACGAAGTCATTAGATAAAGAATTGTTTAGGGCTTTGGGGATACATAGGAGCCGCATTGTATTTTAACACGAATAATCATTAATTGATTAAGTAATAAAAAGAACCAAGAAGAAGAGTGGTTTCTGCTCTGTGTGTACACATAGCTGCTAGCTTGATTGGTAAGCTAAGAGCCTTTAATTTTTCTTGTATAGCTCAGGTTGACAAAAAGATTACAGGTTCACCCATTTGCCTGCAACACCAAGTTTTAAGAAATTTGGAGCTCATTTTGACCCCTCTTCCAACTGCTTCCACCTGCTCCCCAAAGTCCCACCACTTAAAACCACAAGTCTCCATTATTCCTCACACTGACACCCCAGCTGGTTTTGTGACCTTTGGACAGGTTCTAAGAGGAAGGCCGATGTTAGGGGAAGGGCAAAGGTGGGAGGAAACTATCTGCCTGGGCACGTGTGCTCGTGCTTGTAGAACCATGGATAGTTCAGGAGCCATCCTAGGCTAGTTGGGGAGCCTTCCACTGCAGGAGTTGAAACCCATCAGAGCTTCCTGGGCCATTTATGGAAGCAGCTCTTAAAGCAATGGCCTGACGCTCTGGCATGCTCACATCAGTTGTGAAGTATATTCCAACCACTGATATTTAAGCAGGTACTGACAGTCGTGAATGGTTTCCTTTTCTTGCAAATTAGAGCAGACTCAAGTTTATCCCTATCATACAAATCTCCAAAATGGTTTTTTAAAGACATTTTCCAATATCCTCCACCAGAGGGCACTCCACCATTGACAGTCAAACGTGAAATCGTATCAGAATTCGTGACAAAAGTTTCATAATACTCTAAACACAGTCCTTGTAGTTTGAGATTTAAGATTTATCACTGGAATAAAAACAGAGGATTCCATTCATATTATGGCTATTGCTCAGATAAGTCAGTTCCTTGGGCAACTGCAGAAAGGTTTGCTAAAATTATTTAGCATGAAGGAGAACACATATTACTTCTTAGTACATGAAATCGCTTTCACTCCAGTTTCAAAGTGCAATAAAGTTTTCTGCTATCATAGCTTGTAAACTCCATGAGTGTCAGAACCTTTCTTGCTACTGTATAATCGATACCTGGCACTCAATAAGTATTTGTTGAATGAATGGATTACTCTCAACATTAGAAACAATATAATAACTAGCTTTTATCAAATACCTCCTCTATGAAGGGCTCTGTCCTAAGTAGCTTACATTGTTTTTATCATGTCATCCCCCTAACACTATGAAGCAGATATTGTTACTTTTATTGCTGGAAGAGAGAACCATTATTTAGAAAGGTGAAGTATTTCCCCAAGGTAGCGTGTGTATGGAGGTAGGATAGGAACCCAGAAATGTCTGAGTATAGAGCCTTAGTTCTTAACTACCACGGTGGTGCCCTTGCTGAGAAAGAGTATGTGCCTGATTCACCTTACTGGGGAAATTCTCCAGAGAGAGGAACCTCGGCATACCTCAGGGCCTCACTTGAGGGGCCTCTGTTGCAGAGACAGACTCCCATCACCATGCCTCCCTATCCCTGGAGCCTTGCTCCCTAGGACCTCTCTCTCCTAAATGGGTGGTGAGGACCCACGATCAGTGCAGCCAAAAGAAAAGGCTGTAGTTGAAATGAGTGGTCCTGGGGAGTGAGACCTTAGCCATAACATTACTGTTACTCTCTTTTCATCTTTTAGATCCATATGCTCATGTCTCCTTCCTTCATCGAAGCAAAACAACTGAGATCATCCACTCAACCCTGAATCCCACATGGGACCAAACAGTCATCTTTGATGAAATTGAAATCTATGGGGATCCTCAAACAGTTCTAAAGAACCCACCAAAAATTACCATCGAACTTTTTGACAATGACCAAGTGGTAGGGGATTTAAAAATCTAAGCTGGTTTGGGAGGTGGTAGGGATTTGAAGAGATGTTTGCTGGAGAATTTAAGGATGACTGTTTTTTCTAGGGCAAAGATGAATTTTTGGGGCGAAGCATTTGCTCTCCTCTGGTGAAACTAAGCCCAGAAATGGACATCACACCCAAACTTCTCTGGAACCCAGTAATGAATGGAGGCAAGGCCTGTGGGGATGTCCTTGTCACTGCGGAGCTGATTCTGAGAGGCAAGGTAAATTACTGAGTTCTTATCATCTATATTCTTTCAGAGGAACTGCTTAAAACACTTGTTAATAGTCCAGACAGTTTGCTTAAATTAAAGGGAAGCGTTGATGTTCTCCTGTTTTTTTCACAGGATGGCTCCAATCTTCCCATTCTTCCCTCGCAAAGGGCCCCAAACCTGTACATGGTCCCCCAGGGGATCAGGCCTGTGGTTCAGCTCACGGCTATTGAGGTATGCTGCTCTTTACCTTTTCTCAGTCACATCCGATTTGAAATTTGAAATATTCATGGAAGTTGAAGGCTTGTTGAAGCAACAAGGAGAGGTTGATTCCGACATGATTGAGGGAATCCAGAGCCCTCATTTACTGGGAGCCAGCAGATTTCTGAGTTTCCTGGGTCAATTGGAGGGCTGGGAGAGGGAAAACAGACTCAGAACAGCATGTCTGTGTGAACAGAGAGGAGGATGACCTGAGAGGGAGGCAGACGTGCAGAGTGGGGAGGGAGTGTGGGGAATGATGGCCTGCAGGACAAGGAGCAGGTTCAGGCTGATGGAGCAAACCAGGTGGCTTGGTGGACCCTGTGTGACCTGCTACCAATGCTTTCCCCTTCTCCAATCAAGCAGCTCTTACTCTGAGATTACCATTCTCAGGCTGCCTTGCTAATGGTGGTCCAAGACTGAGGCAGATGTTCAGCAATAGCTATCATCTTTGAATTATTGCAAGAGACACTGTTAAGATACACTATCAGTCCTGTTTAGAGATGAAACGTCGGGAGGTCAAATAACTTGCCAGAGATCACATAGGCATTATATTATCTGCTACCTTTTAAGCAGCTCAGACAAAACTGTTTTCTTTGCAGGACCCACATGCTTTCTAGGAGACCGTTCAGTGATATTTTAGGCAAATCTGCACAAGTCAATCTTAAAAAAATTTTTCTAGTTATGAGGAACGAATTGTTCTTTTAATATTATTTTTTATATGATGGCTTTCCTTCCTTTCTCTTTAAATTATTTTCTTAGATTCTAGCTTGGGGCTTAAGAAATATGAAAAACTACCAGATGGCTTCTATCACATCCCCCAGTCTCATTGTGGAGTGTGGAGGGGAAAGGGTGGAATCAGTGGTGATCAAAAACCTTAAGAAGACACCCAACTTTCCAAGTTCTGTTCTCTTCATGAAAGTGGTACAGTATCAAGACTCTTTAATAATTCATGTGTGTTGGCCAGCTGAATTCATTTGAAATATGAATATATGGATATCACACACGCACACACGTACCTATAGTTTATAAATTTCCAAAATCTGACAGTAAAGAGAAAAACCATGCCTTGTAGTCAGTTTGTCAGAGACTTTTTCCGCTTATAGTCTCCCACTGTAGTGATGGTTTCTTAAAGCTTCAAACAACTCTATGGCACAAAGTATCTATGAACAATGGTTATTTATTTCTCCAAGTATACTTCCTATCTACTCAGTTATCTGTTACAGGTTCTTAGTCAACCCATTGAGGGTAGAATATAAACTACGCAGTCCTATGTCCCTAAAGATGTACCTAGACTAGAACCATGGCTGGAGAAGAGGCAGCTGCCGAGGGCCCTGTAAAGGTGATGGGGCCATGCCCCTACTAGCACATAACTGTGCCCCACTTCCAGGGGGCTCCAGGATAGAGCCCTCTTCCTTCCATTGAAGTTACCCTCTGGTTATTAGAAATGAGAGGGCATGGGCCCCAGTTCACAGTCCTCCATCCTAGAGTCCACAGAACATGGGAGCAAGAAAAGGCCGCTCAGTCTTTCCATTTTTAAAACAGTTGAATCCTTAATTTTTTAAAAAGAATACTCTTTCTTTTTTACTCTACTATATAAAAGAGATAAAAATAATTCTCCTCAGTTCAAAGGGGTGGAAGACCCAACACCGTCCCCTTCTTCCCCCTGCCCCAGGCATTTTCCTGCCCCTGGTGTCTCTGACTCACCTTAAATTCATGCTTTTATTTTAAAATACTATAGAAAGGCCTATGTCTTGATGAAATTATAATTAATTTCCAATAAAATTATTATGAGGCCTGTTAGGTTTAACCTCTCATTTTACAGATGAGGAGACTGAGGACCAAAGAGGGAATCTGACTTCCCTAAGCCACGGGGTGTCAGGCCACGCCCTCCTGCTGTGGAGATCGTATTCTGACTGCACTGAGTGCCTTGGTCCTACGTGATTTCACACTCTATGCCTTGATTCTTTTTTTTTTGTTTACTTGTTTCTAATTTATTTTTATGGTGAAAAATAACAGATATACAAAAAAGCAATAAATTTCTTACTTTATTATTATTATTTTTTTTTACATGGGCAGGCACCGGGAATCGAACCAGGGTCCTCTGGCATGGCAGGCGAGCATTCTTGCCTACTGAGCCACCATGGCCTGCCCCTTACTTTATTTTTTAAAGCACACCACAGCAATTAGTTATAGAACAGATTTCAGAGTTTGGTATGGATTACGGTTTCACGATTTTAGGTTTTTCCTTCTGGCTTCTCCAAGACACTAGAGGTTAAAAGAAATATCAATATAATGATTGAGAAGTCATACTCATTTGTTAAATCCTATCTTCTCTGTTATAACTCTACCTTCTTCTCTGATCTTTTTTTTATTGTGTTTATTTTTTTATCGATATATATTCATATACCATGTAATCATCCAAAGTATATAATCAGTGGTTCACAATATCATCATATAGCTGTGCATTTATCATCACAATCGACTTTTTTTTTCTTTTTTGTGAAAAATAACATATATACAAAAAAGCAATACATTTCAAAGCACATCGCAACAATTAGTTGTAGAAAAAATTTCAGTTTGGTATGGGTTACAATTCCACAATTTTAAGTTTTCACTTCTAGCTGTGCCATGATTCTTTTGTTTTTGAATGGGCAGGCACCGGGAAGCAAACCTGGGTCTCCGGCATGGCAGGTGAGAACTCTGCCTGTTGAGCCACCATGGCCCACCCTTGATTAAAAAAGAAAAGAATCAGCTCTGTTGAAGTAAAATTGACATACATGTGCATTTATTCTTTAACTCTGAGAGAGAGGCGTTTTCACCCCTCTTTGAGCCACTTTAGAAGAAACTGAAATTCAGAAAGGTTAAGTAATTTACATAAGGAGAAAAGGCTAGCAGCTGGGTGGCCAGAGTTTAGACTTAGGTCCCCAATGTGCTTATCTACATGATGCTGCAGATGGAGAGTTACCAGGATGCTCCAAGCCCAAATCCCAAAGTGGTGACCCCAGAGCCATTCCACCCAACTGGTCTACTCTCCACCTCCCCCCACCTTCTAAATTCTGCTCTAAAATCTGGCTTTATCAGCAGAGGTAAAGAAAACCATTCTATTTACCCAAGCTTCTGTCCCTGTGCCGGACCAGAGATAGAAATTCACCTGGTCCACATCCTGCTCAGTATTTCCCAAACAGGCAATATCAAGACCCCTAGATTCTGCATGTGGGAGCCAGGAGGAGTCAAGGAAAAATTAGCATCCCATTTTTGGCACTGAACTTTCAGGGCTAAAATACTCCCAGCCAATTGTTTCCCCAGGAGGTTCAGTTTTGTCTTGACGATTTCTAAATGGTGCAAGAAACATGCTTCTGTACAGGACTTGTCTAGTAGATTACCTACATCTTTATGGTACGTTCATCTCCAACCTTCACAATCACATCACAGAGTACCCAGTCAGTGGTAAAGAATACTAACTCCAATAACGTTAGCTAACCCTTGCAGAGAGCACTTACCATGGGCCAGGTACTCTTCTAAGCACTGTATATATATATATATCGTAACTTAATAACGTTATGAGTTAATACTACTACTGATGAGATAACTGGTCCTAGAAGGGTTGAGATGTCCCCTAAAAATCATGCAGCTAATAATGGCAGAGCCAGGGTATGAGCCCAGGCAGGATGATTGGGAGCTCATTACCCACTGTACTACTTTCCTGATACATACATCACTGTGAATCCCTTGGGATATACCATGTGGGCAGAAAGAATCTGGATTGGTTCCTTGGGAGGCATGTGTTGGCAAAGCTGCCCTTGTCAGATCTTATGTAGAGAAATGACACCTACCTCTGTAACCCCCCAGCTCTTGCCCAAAGAAGAATTATACATGCCTCCACTGGTGATCAAGGTCATCGACCACAGGCAGTTTGGGCGGAAGCCTGTCGTTGGCCAGTGCACAATTGACCAGCTGGACCGCTTTCATTGTGATCCTTATGCAGCAAAGGAGGATATTGTGCCACAGCTGAAAGGTAAAACACATGTCCATAATGAGCATTTTGGGGCATCTCATGCAGGATGTGATTTAATCTTTACAAACCTTCTCAAGGTAAATATTCGTTGCTATGATTTTGCAGAGAAAGAGTCCATCTAATTTACAGTAGGTTAGCTAACTTTCCCAAGGTAAAATAGTACATGGCAGAGCTAGATTGAATCCTGACCTAGTTTCGGGGGGACCCTAATGTTATAGCTATTACCCTCTGAAGTAACCTGCCCTGGGATGAACATAACAATTCTTTGCAGAAGATTTAAGTGCTTCATGAATTTTCCATGCTTGTCTATCAACCAGCACCCTGGAAAGGCAGGGAGAGGTATCCCCACATCATTGATGGGAATAAAGTCATTTCCTTCAACGTTCAGCATATAATTATTCAGTACTTGTTAAATGCCAGTCGCTGTTCTGGGGGAACAGTGGTGATCAAGAGCCATGTCCTTTCCCTCAAAGGGTAGTATTGTGGTGGGGAAGACAAAGAAGGAAACTGGTGATTCCAGTCCAGTATGATAAGGGCTTTGATGGGGGAAAAACAGGAGCCCTGAGAGCCCTGGGGTGGGGAGGAGATTTTACTTCAAACTGCTGTCCAACCTTTGTTCTATCTCTTTAACTCATCACAGTATTGTTATTATGCAATTTGAAAGACATTATTTCAGTGTTATCCATAACAGCCTATGAGTTGCCTTAGGTCACATAGGTAATAGGTAAATGACAGAATAGGGCATAATACTTACCTTCAAGTTCCTTAACAAAAAATAGCTGATGATATAGCATTTTGCTATTATCCATTCAATAATTATTTGTTTTTAATTTATTATGTGTCAGGGACTGCTAGGGGTAAGGAACCAGGCCACCTCCATGAATAAGGCCCTAGGGCCCCTAGCTTCCTGAGATTAAACACCATGAGAATTGGAACACACTTATGGAGCTGATCATTGGTAGCTTCAAGACTGAAACACACATCTTCTATTTAAGCTGTACTGCCAAAGAGTTTGTTTTAATCTTCCATAAGGCCTGGTATTGATTTCACAGAGCTTCTGGAGCTCATCTTCTATGTAGGTCTGAACATCCTGTATCCCTGATTCAGAGAGGAGAAGAAAAAAAAGAAAATACACACACACACACACACACACACACACAGAGTCATATCTGAGCAAAACCCTACATGGGTTTATCAAAAAACAAATTTCCCATACAAAGCATTTTGTACTAAATTATTGTAACTGCAGGAATTGTTTTATTTGGGGTTCCTAAATAGAAAGAAACCATTTCCCTACTGTTTTTCTCTACAGCTTTCCTAAGAGAAGGCTCTTTGATCCAAATATGTTAAATCACTGGGAAGGTAAAAATGCTCTGTATTAGTTTGCTAAAGCTGCTGGAACGCAATATACCAGAAATAGAATGGCTTTTATAATGGGAATTTATTAAGTTGCAAGTTTGCAGTTCTAAAGGCTATAAAAATGTCCAAACTAAGGCATCCAGGTAAAGATACTTGGCTCAAAATAGGCTGATGGGTCTGAAACACCTCTGTCAGCTGGAAAGGCATGTGGCTGTTATTTGCTGTTCCCTTGCTCCTGGGCTCCATTGCCTTCAGCCCCTGTCTCCTATGGTTTCCTCTCTAAGCATCTGTGGGCCTTCATTTAGCTCCTCCAGAACACAACTCTGGATTCTGGCTTGCTTAGTATCTCATGGGAAGGTACATGGTGATGTCTGCTAGGCTCTGCTTGTGTCTAGGCATCTGCTCTCTCTTTGGCACTCCAAGCATCTCCAAACGTCAGTGTCTCTGTCAGCTCTGAAGCAACTGTTCTCCAAGTGTCTGCATCTAAGGTTTCTCAAAAGTGTTTCCCCTTTTAAAGTACTCTAGTGGTGCACTGGTGATTCAGTGGTAGAATGCTGGAGACCTGGGTTTGATTCCCAGACAATGCACCATCCCCCCAAAAAGTAAAGTACTCTAGTAAACTAATCAAGACCATCTCTGATTGGGTGGCGTCACATCCCCATCTAAGCAAAAGGTCATACCCACAACTGGTTGTGTCACATCTCTATGGAAGTAATCCAATCAAAGTTTAAAACCTAAGCAATAGGAGACCTGGTTCAATTCCTAGAGGCTGCTAATGCCAAAAACAAAAACAAAGACAAACAAAAATCCTAAACAATAGGTCTGGCCCCATGAGATTGGATCAGGATTAAAATATGGCTTTTCTGGTAGTACATAAGAGTTTCAAACTGGCACATGCTCCAGAATTTTTCTGGTCCCAGAATCACTTGTGTGGACTTGTTTGTGTCAGGGTAGGTTAAGCCCTAGGCAGAGGTCTTCTGTCAGTGATTCTGTGTAATTACTGTGCAGTATGGTTAAGGCTTCAGAGAGCCCCAAAAGAGGAAGATACTTAAAGAGTTTATGCTAGGGATGGGAGTGGGATGGGTCTATAATGTTCTCTAAACCACAATCTTTATTTTAGATCAATCTGATACTTTCTTAAGACTGAGGATGGGGTAAGAGCCAGAGACTGTACTGTGGTTGCCTTGATGTTGGAAGTACACAGAATAGTTTTTCCTTCCCGTCCCTGAGGTTTGTTTACAAAAGGATGATAAAGTGGAAAACAGATAATTTAGGAAGGAGCTTGCATACAGCCAGATTTATGCATCCCATCTCATCTGGCAGTCACATTCTGTGTGTCAGGAGCTGGGGGAGCTTATCTTGGAAGTGTAGACAGTACTGGTGGGTCTGGAGGGACACATGGACATGACACTACCTAGCATATCACAAATGCTTAGTAAAGTCATTCTCCCCAGCTTCCCAATGTGCTTGTGATCATGTCTCCTGACAATTATTCAGCATCTACTTTGCTTCTGGC